>NW_028145638.1:1537500-1570000 GCF_977016875.1 Pavona decussata
TTCACAAGACAGGCTCCATGCACCGATTTAATTCGAATCATTTCGAAAAAAAAGTAAAAAAAAAAAGACAAGTAATTTAACCATACCTGGCAACTGCTATTAAACCTCCCATTAACGACAGAAGTACGATCAAACGTTTCATCTTCGTCGGTAGCTGACGCTGTACTTAAAAGCGCTCGAATTCAGTGTAGGACCGTCTTGCTTTAGGCGTTAATGACCTTTAATATTGGCGTCGTTTCTTCACGGTTGCCCCATTGCAGATCATGTGATCTGCTCTAGGGAGTAGTTGCTTTTAGAATTGGCCATATTCATGCTACAGAATACATTATTTGCGTCCAAAGTCCAATAAGACAAAGGATCGATTCCCCTGAGAATATCACGTGATTTGGCAATTGCAAGCATAATGATCTAATAAACGCCCCCTCTCTTATGAACGCCTCCTATCTTATCAACGCCCCCCTAAGCTGACAAGTTTGTAATAAGCGCCCCTCTCTAACGAACGCCCCCAGTCTAATAAACGCCCCCTTCCCTGAAAACCACACGTAAACTAGAAACAGATGTACAATACAATCAATCAATTTATTTGCGTCTTGCTCAATTTCCAGTTCAAAGTGAGGATAGCGCTCTTTAATGTGCTTGATCTCTGTGCTTAGGATACCAACAATTTTCTTTCGGCTTGTCATAGCATTAAAGCATCCCGGAATTACAAGGCCTACTTCACGTTTGACTTGATAGTCTGCTAAAGCTCTGTCATTTAGGTTATTATACTACCGTATTGTTACAGTTATTAGAACAACCGCCTCTCTCTTTTAAATTCCCCCTCGGACCCTTGAAATTCAATAAACGCCCCCGGCGTTCATTAGATCATTTACGATACAGATCATGTGATCTGCTCTAGGGAGTAGTCGCTTTTAGAATTGGCCATATTCACGCTACAGCATACATTATTTGCGTCCAAAAAGACAAAGGATCGATTCTCCTGAGAATATCACGTGGTTTGCAAGCATATAGAGCGTACTCAGGGACTCCGGTGAATTGATTAGGCTCCATTAAAGTGTAAGTTATATAAAGGATATTTAAACAATGCAAACAACATACACAATATACTTCACACTATACTATCACCGGCTGTTGTTATATTTTATATTACGAAAATCGTCTCACTCCAGCGGACCGAGAACCAAACACCCTTTGCTGTGCACTTCACGCGTCAGTCCAGCATACTCCCCGCTGGTGTCTCCAATATTCCCAGGGAAAGGGGGGCCCCCTGGGATTCTTTGGTGGGAGTGCGCCGTCTGACTCATGAACCGTATCCTATTTCAGACCTAAGAATGTAACTTTCCATGCACGTACGTTTTCAATATTCGTCTCTAAAATCCTTGCCCATTTTCAAACATGGCACGGTCTGTTAAATCGAGCCTTATCCGCGTCAAATGAGCCTTGGTCTCTCTTTTTCTTCACTTTCTCTTTTCTCTTCTTTTGGAGGAGAAAATGGGATTAATATTCAAGTTATACGGTTTCACACTCTCCTATTAAAAACACACCACCAATTAATTCTTTATCTTGCTTTTTCCGATGAGCGACCAACCAAGTGGATCAATGAAAAATCATACAGGACTAAAACGCCGCAAACTGCATATCTTAAAGTACTACAAGAATAAATTAAATGCCACCAGAAGCTTCTTTTCACCTCCTTTCTTGACCGTTACCTAGGTTATTTCAAACAGTGTAAACAATTTAACAAATGACCTTTAGAAGCTGAGTAACTTAAACGTGGTCTGAATGTGAACTCCTGTAAACACAGTCAACGCTGAACTGTGTTCATATACAGTTTCACAATCTGCTACTAAAAATACACCACTGACCAATTTGAGACCAAAATGTTTAAATATTTAAATCAGTCCGTACATGTTATCAGACCGGAAAACCTTAAAAACACTTTACCAAGACTAGTTTTAAGGCCAGAAATTTGACACAATTATTTCTTTATCTTCTGTTTCCGATAAGCGACCAACCAAGTGCATCATTGAAAAATCGTACAGGACTAAAACGCCGTAAACTGCATAGCTTAAAGAACTACAAGAATAAATTAAATGCCACCAGAAGCTTCTTTTTCACCTCCTTTCTTAACCGTTACCTAGATTATTTCAATCAGTGTAAACAATTTAACAAATGACCTATAGAAGCTGAGTAACTTAAACGTGGTCTGAATGTGAACTTCAGTAAACACATTCAACGCTGAACTGTAGAACCAGCCGTGAACTGCTTCTAAAAATAGTTCGCGGGAAAAAATATAGGGAAATGTATGGAAAGTTCAAAATACGACTGGACGCTTTCTAGCACAGCTACATCCCTCCAATTTTTTTCTTAAAATCCTTTTCCTAGTGCCAAAAGTTTCCAATTCATGAATTTTTCAGAAGCGATGTTTTATGAAAATTATTTGGCATCGGATTTCCATACAAACACTGTTATTTTAAGCCTGTTTGCCTACTCGTCAAAATGGCGTCGAAAACCGTTATCAGGCCTATATCTTAACACGAACGTTTCTATTGGTCAGTTGCTCAAACATATTTCAAAATCTATTGTCTGTGGACTGTCAAGGCCAAAAATGCTAACAAAATCATATAACAAAGAAATTTTTCAGGCCAACTAGAGTCTCTTGGTTTTAAAATAAGTGCATCACGTTCATTACATATATTTAAATGTTTAAGAGCGCCTGACTGTAAAAATCAGACAAATTCTTAATTTCGCGGCAAGGGTGGAAAATTCGATTTCTTTCATATTTTAATGTCAGATAGGCTAGGATATAACTAAAATCACTGTATAGTTTTGTAAAATATCCTTTTATTTCAAAGAAAAATGCAAATAACGAAAATCCGTTAAAATTGTCATTTGAGGCGCTAAAATATTACACGGGTTTGAGAGCCTCGCGTGCAAAAAGAAATCATTTTACCACTTTTAAAACACTCAAATCTTTTTTCACAATCTTTAAATATCTGTTGGAATGATTTTGGGAAATATTGCATCGTTCTGTTTATGCGAAATAATTTAATTTCGAAGGCATACAATTCACTGCAGTAAAAGTACTTCGTGAATAAAATTTATTTTCACCATGTGCGAAACCTTCAAATCGATTAAGCTTCTGGTGGTTGAATGTTAGAAGGATGGTCTATGCAAACTGGTCGAATACAAATCTTTGATCAACTTTTGGCGCAGTTCATCAAGACTGCGTCTTGTTCGACGGCTAAGTCATTTGTGAAGTATTGCTTGGTTTACAGTAGCTTACAGTACAACAAAATATCATATCTGATCGCTGCTAGAACGACAAAAAATGTCGGCGCTTTCAGTCTATCTTGCATTGCAGGCAGCCGTTTGTTCGTCACGCAATACAATGTCATGGACATTTTAGGGGGGTGGCCGGAAGAGCGTGAAAATGCGAAATGCTTGATAAATGAACATGAACATACTCAAGGCAACAACAACAATAACAACAACAACAATTAAGATAGTGATACCTTTACTTACGTTCTTTTTCCGTAGCTAAAATCCAGATAATTTATTCACTGGCGAATTCATTTGCGCGCGCGGGCTGGATTGTTGGGAGCGTTACCGTGGAGAGGGGGTGGGGGGAGGATAAGATTTCACTAAACAGTATCAGTACTTACTGATGAAGATCACTGCACATCCTTCAGCTAGTTCTTTCAACCTTTAAATGCAATAGATCCTGGTATGAAACCAAAAATATCCCTCGTTACAGGCATCTGTTCGTCATACTATCCATGTGATGTACATTTTAAGGGGGTGGGCAAGAGCTAAAATGCTTGAAAGCTGCACTCGGTACTAGTCCTGGTACTAGTACATACTCTAACTTTGAAACACAAGACTGCAAAATTATTATAGTATATACTATTATAGGAATTTCGTCTTTCCTTACTTGCTTTATCTTTGGTAAGCCACAATATGCCCTGGTTGCAGGCCAGCACTATTCTTAGATATAACAGCTTTTTGGGCCTTTTTTTTTCTTACTCTTATTGCTTATGCTATTCCGTTCACCCAAACTTGATAAAAAATATCTCAACTAAACAGCTTGCGCAAGGCCATAACAGCTTGAAAGTGGTAGGTTAATCGACTGGACATAACTCTGATCGCTGCAGGTAAGTGTGCTGTCCTTGACGGGTGGATAGGGCTAGTAACAAGTTATGACGGCCTCAAATTTGATACACTTTCCGCTCCTCCATTTATCTCATATTCAAAACAAGTAAGCACCCTACCCCCTCCCCCCCCCCCCCCCATCCCTCAAAAAAAAAATGTTCCGATCCTTCAGCTGATAAATAATAACCGGTGCTTATGTGGTGCTGGCGTGGGGTGGGGCTTCTGACAGTCTGACAGGAGGGGTACTTTCGGGACGGATGATGTTGTGGCCCACGCGCGTTACTTAACACCATTATTTCCTTCAGGTAGCATCCAGACACGTTTGGGGGCTTGTACCGCGTAGTCTTAGTGTTCAACAACAACCCACCATTTTCAGTGTAATAAACTTGACTTAAAAAAAAAATCACTTGTGCCCCCCTCTAAGTATACAAACGGCGCCATGCAAGTAACTAGCACGACAAGGATTTGTTTACTTAGTAACTTTTTGGCGATTTTTTTCTCACACCGAATGGCCATAGCCATAGCCATAAATTCTACTAAACTTTTTCAGCGATTTTATTTTTAAATTTAGGAAGAACTTGAAATTAAATATTGTTTAATTTAGACATCATAAATTTGATAGTATTTGGAAAACAACACCTAAGGAAGTAACACGCAGATGAATGACCACCCAAGGCCACAGGACACCCAGACTTACGGAAGAATGAAAAAAATGCATGATGGCACTCCACTAACTCAGGAAAACAAACGAAAGGCAATATTTTTCGTAGGTGTGAGTTCTTTCATTGCTATTTATCAGCCATTTATACTTGAAATGCGCTATTTGGGGTCATCTGCGTGAAAAAAAAAACACCTTTCGCTTCGGTTCCTGGTTTGATACTAGGATCTATTGCATTAAAAAAATTGAAAGAACTAGCTAAAAGATGTAGTGATCTTCATATTTTTGTAAAGTGTAATGTGGCCGAACTATCCAGGAGTTAACGTCGTAGCAGCGGCATTTTTATTTCTGCGTATTCCTTCGTTTCTGTAGAAGTTGAACGAGTTGAAATAATCGCGAGGCAGCATAAATGAAATAAAGTTAAATTTTCGGGCGACTTTTTCGTTATCGTTGGGACCTGCAGAGACGGCGACGACCACAACAGGAACGTCAGAAAACAATAGTTTTAATTAGCAAAACACTGGCTCTGCACGTGCGTTATAAACTTTGGTACATTTCTGTGTCGTCCTCTACAAAACAACGACGTGTAATCACCGTTCAAGGTTTTATGGAGAACGTGAACGCTTGATAGCTGCTTGATGATTTATTTTCCTTTCCCTTTCTGAACTTTAAAGTCGCTCCTACGACATTAGCTCCTGGATAGTTCGGCCACATTACACAAACTAAATGAGTAGAAATTATCGCAAATTTATTCAGAAAACGCGAGTGTAATTTTAAAATCCCGTAAGAAACTTGGGCTGAGCATCTGGCGAAATGGTATAACCAATGGAACAGAAAATTCCCGGAATTTTCAAATTTCCCATAAAAAGGACAACAGGTTGTCGATATATTTGATTCTGTACCGGAAATTTAGGTTGAATAAATCACGCCCTTTAAATTTGGGAAACATGTCCGGTAGTAATTTTGATTGGCCGATGGAAACAATGGTCCCTTGACGGTCTTGACAAAAAGGACACGAGGAGACCCCGGGAACAAATCTGTTTACCTGTGGAAAACTGGCCGCTGTTCCCCCCGTGCCAGGGAACCTTTGTTACCCGGCGTGCTGTTCGAACGTTCAATGTGTCCATGGCGTTCTGGCCGCGCGGGTCTTTCGAAATTTCAGAAGCGAGCTGACTTGAAGAAAATCTTTCCAGAGCAAGCGTGATACGGCTTCAATTGAGTCGGAAATGCGCTGAAAGGATAGGTATTCATCTCTACTTTGATTCTGTGAAGGCATTGGGACACCAGGGATGATTTCAACGAATTAATTCCGTTTCACGCTTCGGGCATGGCTGAAATAGAGTTCGGCCTTTCGTTACACTAACAGTGGAAACCCGAATGACGCTAACTCGCCGAAATCGCTTCGAATCGGCTTTAAAAGCTGCTAAATAACAAGGAATACAAGAAGAAACAGGGTAAGTTGAAATTATTGACAAAACACTGTTGTTGCACAAATACGTTGTATTCCCATACAAATCCTTATAATTCAACAGTTCTCTGATATTGAGCATGGGCTGCCTGTGCGTGGTACAGTGTAATTACGTCATGATTTCCAAATGGCCTCCATATTGGATTTCTGGATTTCACCAAAACCTTCGTAGAAGCGCCAAAATCGAACGGACACTAAATAATACCACTAAAAGAACTCTAGTATGCGCTAAAAACATAAAAGGAAACTAACTGATCACATCATATTATTCCGAGATAAAAATTTTGAAAAAGTGACGAAGTTTCATGACGTTTGCGCAAATGTTAAAAACGTTATTCAGGTTCAAAGTCACCGCGTACAGATCCGCCTCCCCCGATCTACATATCGTTATCAAAACAAACAAAGAACTCAACGCCAGTGATTAATGATTTATTTCTACTTCAAAGTGAACTGTTCGGTTAATTGTATGGCTTAAAGCTGAACAATGTTCACTACAACAACTGGTGCAATTCATGAAAACTAAACCCCTTACAAATTCCAAGACACTCATCTTCGCGTTATGTTCTCTAACATAAGTTTAACTCGTAAAACTACAAAAAAATCATGCTGATCTGAAATACCCTGGGACCCATAAAGCTGGAAAATGTGCGTTGCCGTAGCTAGGTCTGCACTCCATTTGGCAACCATTTTGGAATGAAATACGGATAGGTCAAATAACCTCTTTCATTCCGCTGCCGATTCTCTTCCTGTAAGCGAGGCTGAACAACGCGCATGAGGTAACTATAGTAACCATTGACGAGGTTGACAGCGTTGTTGTCTTGCAGTTCGTTACCATAGTCAAACAAGGAATCGAAGCGGAAAACTCCCAGTGTGTTGTAACCACTACCCAAGATCTGAAAGGTTTAAAATCAAATCATTTATAATGTCTAACTAAGAACTCTGAAACCATCTTGGAGTTTTAAGAGAAACGTAAGGCAAGAATTACTGCGACAACGTACATGAACACCCATAATACACTATCATTTTCTTATATTTTCATATTATTACTATTATTGTAAATTAGCATTAATTTATGACCTTTGTAAATTAGTCTTGAAAAGTAATAAAGGGTCGTATTGTATTGTATTTCATTACATTGCATCGCATCGCATCGTATCGTATTGTATTGTAATTAAGTCGGTTCTCATTCCGGTGTCATATAAACGCGGTACGACGGTTCACTTTCCCGTGAGTCTAGAACAGGTAGCGCATGCGTAGTCTTCAACATTCCAATCCAAGATGGCGTCACAATCGCGTCGGCCAGCATAAAGTGTCCCTTCACGTGAACGTGGAATGAATTCTCAACCCTTCATGCAAACACAGTATGAAATCATAATGTCATACCGGTATCGAACTCGCACCGGTGCGAGTTTTCACATTTAAGGATCCCCTTACAAAAATTACGCTTCACAAAAAAAGTATTTCCTCTGCGGATACAGTTTTAAAGATGCACACAACTGCCTGCTACATGTGGTCACGTGGTTACATCGCACATGAGTTGTATCGAAACGTATAGAAATACACTTACAGCAGTGGTCAGCCTGTTCGGCAGTCGGTGGATTGAGAATTCTCCCTCTGCAACCCGAGTGTCGTTGTACAGTTTGGTTGGTTGATTCGGGGCATAATCTGGGTAATCAACCATGACGTAATTAACAGCAGCATGATAGATGGTTATTTGGGAAAGAATACGGCTCAGAATCTCACAAAGTTGTTCCTTCGTCTCAACACTGGTGGGAAATTCTTGAACCTGTTGAGGAGGAAATAAAGAAGTCACCCAATTGCGGCCAGCCTTGTCAGAAACTTATCAGCGACGAACAAGTACGGCGGGCTACTGAGGGATCCATATTGACTATTGCGATGGCTTCAAAGCGAGACGTTCGATAGCGAATCACCAAAAGTAGCCCTGAATCCCAAACAATATTCCACGCAGTGCTTCTTCTTAGTAACTCTAAACGACAGATACACGATGTTGAAGAACTGTCTTCCTTAATTTCGGGACATGGTGTCCACAATTAACGGTTTTTGTAACTAGCTACAGTTCTCGACACCCGACATTAGTCCCCTTGGCGGGGGTGTTCTGTGTACTACACCTTAATTACATAAGCGATATAGTTGTGAACCGTTGTTGCATGGGGTAGGCTTTTGCACATTATGCTAATATTTTTTTTTTCGAGCATTTCAGTAAGGCAAAAAAGCATTTTAAAAAAGCATTATTTGAGCATTTTAGTGGCGTTTTCCCCATAAAATCTGAGGGTTTTTTTAAAGATGAATAAAAATATTTTTAAGAGAAAATGACAAATGAAACTCGATAAACATTTTTTTAAAATGAAACGCCAAGCAGCCAATGTTGCATAATGTATTTGTTGTATAAATCAGTAATAAATTATTGATTTATTGCTGTAGGGTTAGTTTACCCCCTGTTGAGTTAAGTAATAACATTAAAGAGGAAGTATCATGGGGTTTAATTGACCTCTTTTGCTAAAAATGGTGAAATAAGACCTTCACTTTGCTACAAAATAATTCTCGAACAATGAGAGGAGAAAAATCAACTCGATTCTTAACAGGAACGACTCGTGATTTTTTCTAGCACATTTTGGAAACAAAAATACGAGAATTTGAAAAACATTAGCCTAATATTTTTCAAGTTTCAATCCATTGCGACCAGCCCTGTCCCTGGCCAGAGGCTCTAATCAACAGTTTTCTTGCACCAGGGTGATAATTTATAACATACCTAGACAACAATTTTTTTTGTTTCTGTTGTCAGACAAACATTTTGGGATTTTGAAATTACATCAAATTTTCGTGATACTTCCCCTTTAGGTAATAAAATAAGCAGGTGTATAATGTCTCACTATCCGAGCATTTTAGTGACGTTTTTGATGTAGACCGAGCAGTGTAAAAAATGGAGCATTAAAGTTGGAGCATTTTATTGGGGAATCAAAAGCGTAATGTGCAAAAGCCTATCCTGGAGTTGTGGTTTTTGAGCCGTTTTGGTCTAAAAACAAGAATGGATGCAAACCGCTTTAATATTTGGTCTGAAAGACTCGAGAAGGTATGGATTATGCCATTTTGTCTGAAAATGGATGAGTGTGAATTTTAGAGACCTGACCTGAATATAAATCTTTAAAACGGTATATAATAAATCTTCATATTCACCCTTCCAATGCCACCGGTTGGTCCCGTTCCGTCCAGGGACAGTTCATTGGCATAGGCCTGAAGTTCCTCGTCCTCCTCTACGTCTTTGTCTTCTTTATAGTACCTAAACACAAACAACTGTTTTTCTTAGATATGGTAATTAAAACAAATCTTGTGAAAATTCTACCTTTGCTAGCCTTGATATCCATTTCGTCTTTGGTATTTTAATTTGTTAGCCATGCGAGTCCGCCATGCTTTCACATACTTGCAATTGCCTTAATTGTATTAATTCTGTTGTGTGAAGTCCTGTTCTAGGAGAAAGACTTTAAATGGCATTTTCCAAAAATACGTTTTATTACGCATTTCAAAGCACTTCGTAAAGAAACTATGGTGCTGGGTCTGTGGGGATCCCATTCCAGAGTAAAAACGAAAGTTTGGTTTACTAAAGGTAAATTAGCAACTGTAAAGAGATTCGAATGCTTGCACTCGAATTTCTTTGTGGTGGCCAAAACTGACACTTCCGTTTGAGCGACACCTTACAGATAACACTGCTCGCTTGACGATATTGAGGGTGTGTTTGCAATTTACATAAAAGCAATTCGGAAATTTCGATTAATAGTTAACTGGATTTCAGTTTCTTTCCCATTCGTAACATTTGTCATTTTTGCCGTTTCAGTCTCTGATCAAGAATTGAGCCAAGCGGCAATGTAACTGGAAGTGGAATGTAATTTCGGTTGATCAGTTCCCCGAACACCATTATTCTACGGTGATTTCAGCCGGTTTTTTTTTTCTTCCAAACAGTAAACGCGTTAAGTTCTTCGGTGAATATTCACTCACAAGTTAACGTAATCTTCGACCATGTCTTCTATTACTCGTAGGATTTGGTAGCCATCATCTCGGAAAGGAAAGTACGGAAGAAGCTCAGTGTCATCGAGTCCACGTTTCTATTGAGATAAGGTAAAAATCAACACACTATTACACCGAAAATCAGAAAAAAAAAACGAAAGAACGAACGAAGAAACGAAGGAAAGAAAAAAGAAAGAAAGAAAGAAAGGAAAACAACCTTGCATTGTTCAAACTTGAATTATTAACGTTGTACTGCAAAACTTACACTGTTAACAAAAATTCATTTTCTGGAGATGTTCAGGGGAGAGATGATCAAAGTAATTTATTGAAGACGTGGACGGGATAGGGAGAACTGTAGTGAACAGGGAAGAAAACAGGAGGCCAAAAAAATTTATTGTTTATCCAGTCTTTCGCACCGAGTTAGAACTTGAGTCATGTAAATGTTTCCAATTTTTGGGTTCACAACAGAATCCTACAGTTAGGTATAACCATTCAAGCAAAATCTCTTGAACAAGACTTTCCAAGAAGTACTTTTTTTTTCTATTTGTTACCAGATATTGTTCCAGTTTTTATTGTCTCTTGCTCTTGTATTCCGTTTCTCGAATGTCATGATAATTTTTCGGACGGATAAGTTTTTTATTTATTGATTTTTTTATTCATTATTGGCAACATTTATCAAATGGTGCTTTTTTTCGGGCCCAAGAATTAATCGCAACTTTCAGGAAAAGAGCCCATGGCTGGGCTCAAGCAAACACGGGTTTAAACAAAAATTTCCGGAAATACAGGGAGATCCCCTCCTTCATTTCACACCTTTGTGTGCCTGAGATGCAAATGTTCGAAAATGTAGACGCCGTTCAGTCGTAGCAAGTTCGTGACTCAATCAAGCGTCATCTGAAAAAATATACCTCAAAATTTTATATCACCACAGCAATATATATAAGATATCAACGCCAGATTTGTTTAACAGGGTTTATTTTAAAAACTAAGACCATTTCATTGGTAAGGGCCGTAGAAAAAAGACACATGTTGTTTTTACGCTCTGATGGTTGATCGTCGACTCAAGGTGAGAACATGATTCCCAGGCAAGGCCCCTTTTATACCCAAACTTCCTGTTAAAAGCGACGTGTTGACCACGTACCTCAATGTTGGCTCTGTAGTCTGTTATTTCCCATGTGCTCAATGGGTATGATTCTCGAAGGAGTTGATACGCTCCATCGTTCCCATGAGCAAACAACAAATCTGCAAGCTTTGACTCGCCTAGTAGGTTAGGAACTCCAAATGTATTCGGAACAAGAATTTCTCTGCAGTGGTACTTGAGTATTTCGTTCAGCGGATGCTGGGATGGCAGGGTCCGTTTTACGATGACACAGAAGGCCTCTGCCATAAAATGAGACTTAAACAAAGACAAAGTTTATTAGAATAAACTGTTTAGTTTGTTATGACAAGAGTAAAAACTGGATCTAATAGCTGGGTTCCCAACGAGAGAACGTTGTTGAAAACACCCTTTAGTTTTCGCAGGTGCTGTTATTAGTATGCTACAAAGGGTGAATGGCTGCGGATTAATTTCTAAAGGGAGTAGTCATTCACATGGCAGCGTTCAAGACACAACATGTTTCTAACTCACTTTATGTTGATTTAACAATCTAAGAAATCACGCTCAGAGACAGAAAATGCTTAGATTGCAAGCACTTCTGCCATTACTTATTCCGCGGAAAAATATAATAATAATAATAATAATAATAATAATAATAATAATAATAATAATAATAATAATAATAATGGTTTATTAACAGATCCACTGGGTGGCTCTTCCCTGTTAAATTACATACAAAACAACATGACTCACAAGGAATGAAGATTTCCTAATGATGGCTGAAGGAAGTACTCCATCGGTGACAGAGGTGATGCGTTCAGTGAGTTCGATTCACCAGATAAGCCTGAAAATGTGGGTCGACCCTTCTCCGAATTTAGTTGCTATGATTGCGCCCACTATAAATACATACCCTTCCGAGGTGCTCCACAAATTGCGCATATCCTACATCAGTGACTTGAACATTAAGTTTGGCAAGCATCCAGTTGTCGCCATCTTTTGGAGTGTACACCGCCGAGTCTGATGAAAACAGTTTTTGTTTGAGAAAGTGTGCGCTTTAACGAATCGGTAGTTAATTACTTGCAAAAAATTGGGAAACTATCAACCATTACAAGACCGGTAACACATGTTATCAACTACCTTACATACAAGCAAACAAATATACCTCACAAGAGTGGGATGGGTTGGCTGATTAGAATCCCCTCCTTCCTCACTATTTTAAAAAAGCGTTTTATCTTCAATACATAGCCTTTACTGTCCACTAAAATAAGATAACATCTTGGATTATGGCGCTGCTGGAGGAATGAGTGTGGGATGAAGATGTCATTTAAGACGGCCGCCATTTTGATTTTACCGGAAACATTGCGGAAATTCGTGTTATATGTGGACAAGAAAATGAATACTTTCTGTTTTTTGCTGGCATTTTATAACTTTTTTAAAGCAGAATAGGCGCAAAATGCGTATTTTTCTTCAAAATGGCGTCAATAAAAGCTACCTATTTAACAATTATTCCACGAGAGCGCTTTGGATACGTCTGAAAACGGCAATTGCTGAATAATTATCCTCTCGAAAAAATATCACACTATTACTTATAATTATGTCCAGAAATCTACCTAACCCTGGATTTGGGTACTTCATATAAGGTAGACCTTTTTGACATTGTCATAAGACATAATGTTTGACAGAATTATTTGTATTTTAGTAAGAATTAAGGTTAGAGGACACCTTGTGATGTCTATCATGCAGTTCATGCATCTCATTAGCGTTAGCGTTAGTATCACTCCTCTTGTACATGTAAGGGATAAGGGACTTAGAGTAAATAGAAGCCTATTCCATGGCACTGATTACGTTATTTCATTTGTTTCCATTTGCCAAAATTTGAAAACTTGAGGTGCAAACTGTTAAACGTATTGCTAGAGTTTATTGTTATATAATTTTCATTTGCTTCATGCTGCAGAGCGTACGTGGACTCTAGTTGACTGATGATTTAATATTTTTTGACAACGTTTTTAAGATGGATAGATTTTTTTTCGGGATTACTGTGTGATTGGCATATTAGCGGAATAGTTTTTATACTTAACCTGGTGTGTAGTGCATTTGAATGGCCACAGGGACGAGCTCGTTCTGATATTTTCCTGAAACTTCCGCAGATGCAAATAGGGCAATTGGAGAGAAGAAGTCCCACATTTTACGACGAGGATCTCTTTCAGTGAGGTCCGTTGATCTGGGCAGGTTATCACAGAGCTCATATCGAAGAGCATAGATGCGCCCCTGAGTTATGGCCTGAAAAAGGATCCGAAGTTTATGAGGGAGACCAATGTCAACTACAGATCTAGTGTTGTTGAAAAAGTTGATTTTTGTGGGTAGTGTACTGTGTAGTGCTCTACCAACTATGTTGTCAGGCATGTAAGAGTGAGTGAGTGAGTGTTTGTAAACAAACAGGGCTGAGTTGCTCGAAGCATGGTTAGCGCTAACCATTGGTAAAGAGGTATTAAAACCTATAGGTTGTTATGGTATTTAACCTGGGTTAGCGTTAACCATGCTTCGAGCAACTGGGCCCAGATCCGAAGCGCGTGTACAGCACTACCCACATGTACGAAATGCGTACCTATTTTTAAGGATGCTATTTTGTCTTACGCTGTTTGGCAGCGTTTGATTTGTTTTGTTTTGGTTTGGTTTATTTTCACTAGATTGATGAAAATGTACGATCATCCGCAGAAGTCCACAAGTTGAAGACTCTATTCATATTGATTCCGTGCGTCAACCCTTTGCCGAGTATATTTATTTTTTAGAACTGATCTTCCCGTGAAAAGGTATGGCAATTCAACTTTGAACTGTATTAAGCATTCCAGTGGTCTCCTGAGAAAAACAATTAAGAGTTATTTGGAAGATTTCGGTTCAAACATTTCACAAAAAGATCAAGAAGTCACGCAAGGCTAGGGAAACATGTAGAATGAGCTAATTTCTGTCAGCACGAAGATAACTTCGTGACAAGCAATTGCGTGACAATTGTATTCGTTTGTGGAAGTAAGGGTTTCCAAGATACGATGGTTGGGATCTTTCCATAGCATGGTATAGTTAAGATTATTTCCTCCCTTCACTAATTCATGATCGATCACGAATTCGTAACTGGTGTTTGTGCACATATTACGTAGGCAGAAAACCACAGTTTCTGTTAATCGCATAATGCTGTGGGTGTCAGAAAAACTTATTTAATGCGATTCTTTTCTACCAATCAAAACACATGTAAGGTTAACATACGTCTTTCAAAGAGTCGTCAGTGTTCAGAGCTGCTTGTACAGCGGCATCCCAGTCAAAGTTAGGATTCAGTGTTTCTTTCAACTTGTTCCAGTCTAATCCGATTGGTCCTTGATCCTTGAAGTTTTCCCCTGGTGCACAGTTTCCCCATTTTCCTTTGTATCGTCCTGCTGTGGTTGAACACCAAGGTCTGTGATGGGCAACTGTGGTACACTTGTCATAAACTTTTCCGCGGTACGTAAAAGGGAAATTACACCATTCACCTCGTACCGTCTTGACACTGCAATCTGAAGATTCGGAAAAAAATTCATCAGAAATTCGTTACATTATGAAAGCTCATTCTGTGTTCTAGAGATAGGATTGGTGAAATCATGTTAAACAATCAGAATTACAATTCACGCAGCACACCCACAGCCATAACAGCCTCAGCCATAGGAATGAAACTGTGTTGCCGACGTCCCTTGCACACCCCCAGATAACTACATCCATGGACAGAATACATGGAGTCAATTAGAGCTCACAAAAATCCCAGACAAGCAGGATTAAAGTAGATCTACCTGATGATGATGAAGATGATGATGATGATTATGATGAAGTTAACGACGACGACTGACAACAGCGATGGTGATGGCAATTATGATGATGGGGGCATTACCATGACGTTGACGACGACGACAGTCGACGCTGGTTGTGATAGCGATAATGAAGATGATGATGATGATGATATTTGGTGGGGTGGTAGTGGTGATAAGCGGTCACTGCCTAGCCTTTGCACATCTACAAAAAAGTCAGAATTTTTTCTTTGCCGAACGAGTAACTGTGCTGACAGGCTTTCGCTGCTAGGCTGCGATCATGTCGCTGGAAAACGGGCTTTGGGCGACGAAGGAGTGAAAATAAGTGGTGACATGCTGCTGTATTTTAGGTTATGCGTGATTTTATTATTTCGAAAAAGTCAACTTACCTCCCTTCACGTTTTCGTTATATCCTAAAAAGCACACACAAAATAATCACAATGAATAAATTGTAATTTCAAAGCCCTGATCTATTCAAAAGTTTGAATTAATACTGGCGTTGAAATACTTAAGACTACTCTCGGCGTATTTCTGTTTTTCACCAAGAAAAATCTTTTAGCTAACACTGACTATCAAACTGAACTCGAGTGAGCGATTATTTCCAGTCAAAGCACTAAAACGGCAGTGTGTACAATACGAGTGTCCTTCCTTTGTCCTTATTTTGCGCGGCAAACACGTACTCCCACACGACAAACCATCAAACACTTTAAGTTGTGTCTTAAACATGACTTCAAGGCAACAGGCCATTTCAGAGTAGCTTTCAAACCTCATATTGAAAGCGAGGCCAAGTGCAAAGCTTTTCATGTGAAATTAGTTTTGTTTGCATATGAATGAAAACTAATTTTCATAATGAACACCATGCGTAGAAGTACTTGCGACCCCGCCACGTGTCTCCATCTCGGTGTCTATATGGTTACATGTGAAACATCCAACGAGTGTGCGTACGTGACACGGTCATGGGTCCTGTCAAGGACTCAGTTTTCTGTTTGTCTTACGCCGTGACATGATGAACATTGCATCTTTACAGACAGTTTGACAACATTTTTTGTCACTATGACTAAAGTTGTGACGTTCACAGGCGCTAACTTGAAAATACGATTTTTTTCAAACTTATAGTTTGTCTCGTGAAGTCGTCTTAAAGACGGTGCCTCCTTTGAATTAGCTACTGTGCCTACTTTCGGTATCTCAAGACGGATCCGAGAAACTCGAGTTTCTTTTATTAAGGAGGGTTCCCACTAAAACGAATATATTTTTGTGTTGTTTTTTACTATGGGGAAAAACAGATCTTAACAAGGGTTGTTTGAATCCAAAAAGAAAATAGGTGGTAACCAGGCACTTTTTAGATATAACTAAGCCTCAATTTGGAGAAAAATTCCTTCGTTGTTACAGGTTTTTAGAATTCAATGCTGCTTAATGATCTATAAAATGCGTGGTTACCTCCAATTTCCTTTTTGGATTTCAATCGGCTTTTGCTAAGATCTATTTTTCCCGCGTAGTAATAGGCAACGTCTTTGAGATCAATAAAAACAACAATAACATTTATTTTCGTACCTTTACAGTTTCCCCATCTGCCATCATATACTTTAGTAGTTGAACACCACGGTCTATGGTGGCGATCACTGGTACACTTATGATAAACTTTTCCACGGTAAGTAAATGGAAAATGGCACCACCTTCCATCAGTCGTCTGCACTGTGCAACGTTTTCCTATTTGATAGAACAGCAAGGTAGAAACTTCAATAAGGTAAGAATATCGTATCATCATCACTGCCGTTTTGGTCACTATATTATTTGTTTAATGGTCTAAGGTCTCATGAGTCTCCTTTAGCTTAGTAGTAGAGCATCCGAGCTGGTAATTGGAAGGCCTAGGTTCGACTGAACGGTTTAACGGTGATTTGCTTGGTTTCTCATTGATTGTAAGTTCTTCACTGATTGTAAAGCCACACGTATGTTGTGTCTAATTTTTTTATAAAGATTAAAGATTAAGACTCTTGATAAAAACGCTCGCATTTCCTTTATCCGAGTATGCCTGTGTCACTTTGAATAATACATCATTTTTATATTATTTTTCATCATCATTATCACATATGTAGCAATAACAACTGTGCATCATTGTTTCGGTAAACATTCTCATTATGATCGAGAAAATTCCTGATTATGTACATAACTGTAGAACTGATCTAAGGAAATTTGACGAGGCAGATAGTTGAATCACTTAACTCTTTTTTCATTTCAATGGTGCTGTCGTGTTAAAAGTGCTAGGTTGTTACCTGAAAGACACTGCAAAATACTACCCTAAATGTACTAGGCGCCCCTCATGCATACGCACAATTGCAGTCTATTACTCATGCATATCCTTACGGCCCTACCACATTGACCGACGGAAAGTTAGGCTAATAGTCATTTAATATTCGAAGTTCTCCTAGATCTTTTTGGATTTATCAGCAAACAGTGACACAAAAATAACAATACTTCTGCTCCCTTGTTCCAAAGACTCTTCGAAACCAACGGCGAATCTACTTTCTCCTTTTAAAAAACCATTACCGCCATACATGCTGTGTGTCCGGCACTCGGTTAAGTTCAGGAGTCTCCGTCCGAAACTCAAGAAACAATCCTATTTACCGCCATACATGCTGTGTGTCCGGCACTCGGTTAAGTTCAGGAGTCTCCGTCCGAAACTCAAGAAACAATCCTATTTACCTTGCCTACGAATAGTCACCCGCTGGATTGACATGGGGTTGCTCCCGGATAAGCGCTGCTGAGCAAAGTACTTATCGCTTATCCATTCCACTTTGTCGTTGTTAAAAGGCTCGTACCTGGACGCTATTCTGGCAGTTTCCTGAAAGGGTAAAACACAAATTAAATAAGGTTTTTGTGATTACGCTAGAAATGTTAGTTGTACTCTAATCCTTATAGCGTCGTTGACAACAGTCAGAGAACATATTAGGGATACAGGTGACAGAGTTTTTTACAACATCAGAATAGTCGCCAGGGAGAACGAACCCTGAGTGAATGATCAGACAGGCAATTGATCGACTGTGGATACGAATTTCCAGCGGTTTCCTTAGCGATACTGTCACTTTCGGCCACGTGACTTCAGTGATGAAACATTTACCACTCGAGTTTATATTTACAATTAAAATTGTAAATAACGAGTCAAGGTGGACTGTTCATCACTCGAATCTATTTCCGATGGTCAAATTACTCTAAAACTCTGTTGATAAGACCAAACATTCGTTACTGTACATCGGTTGCGTTCCAAGTTGCTCAATCAGCTTTGTTCGCTTGTTGTTACGACTGAGCCAATGTAACAATGTAACGAGTGTATCATATCGGTTAAAAATCGAAACCAGTGGAATGAAACTTTTCCTTTTCATGACAAGCATCTCAGCCACGTTTAAGAGTTTTCAACCTAACAGGGCACAGATGACGGTTTTATGAACCTTGTAAAATCAATAAAAACTTTGCTATCTTATAATATACAAAGGCCACTCATTCTTTCTTGATCTTTCGATACATGCGTTTTATATTTTTTACTTTAACGCAAGGTTGCTAATATTTAGCTGGTGTTCTTTTGATCGAATAGGTTAATTTTTTTTAAACAAACGAATCTCTAGACCTCCTTATTTTTATATAATGGTCAATGGAAGTTTGCCACTAAATGGCTGTTATAAGATGTTGCAGAGCCCTTGACCTGGAGCCCCTATGTCTCATACTAATGTCTGCACTATGCTGGATAGCATTTTATGCCGTTGTAAAAAATACTCCGGCTTGGTGTGAACAGAAGTGGTCTAAAACCGCCGCCATTTTCCCACTAGAATCCAATCCTCGCTCCTCGTTGTTGACTTCCTTTTCAGTTCGATTCTCTTTTCACAATACTTAAGGAAAGTGTAACGAGGGCGATGATTCACTTTCAAGACCGAAGCAGCGCAGCATCGCTTCGGCTCAAAATTCGATCCGAAATCGGCGTTTTGTGTGTGAACGAAAGCCCGATCCGATGTGTTTTTGGTGTCGACACAAGTGAGAGCTTTCCGGTATCTGAGTGTAGACATAGCCTTGGCCTTGGAGTCAACCCTTTTCCGAATAGATTTGAACTTTGGAGTGAACCCTTTCGCGAGTAGTTTTATCTAGTCGTGGGAGGGTTGACGCAACAAATCAATATAGATAGATGCTCCTAGTCATGGGCACCTGAATATCGTTATTATTTACCCCGACTACTGGCTCTAGTGCGTTCTGAAAGAACGCTGAAATTTTGAGGTATTCTGCCATGTCGTTAATCGGCTGTCCAATGGTGTTGTTGATGTACCCTTGTAAGATGTTTTCGTTGATTTTTAGGGTTTGAGTGAAGCTTGTGGTGTAGTATCTCGCGAAAGGGTCTTTGAAGACAATAGGTGCGAGTTCCGCCGGCGTCATGTTCAACCTGGCATAGCCATACAAAGCTGGATCATGTTTTAAAGTGAAGGTCTTCTTGTTTTGATCCAGGGCCGCCCCTCTTGCGGCCTTGCATTCTGGACTGGAGTTCTGCGGAAGGGAGACTTCACAGTGCAGGGCTACTGAATACCTGGAACAAAGGCAAAAAATGTTACGATCGTAAAGTTGCTAAAGCCAACGTTTAATAACAAGCCTTTCCCAGCACGTTAAGTTTCGGGATCGGTACTATCGAGGGTGCATGTCTTTTGTAGTTCAGATGTTATAAGAAATTTGGTCCCACTAACGACCTAAATGAGAAAATAAAAAAGAGAACATGAGAAAGAGAGCGAGATTTAAACTGCATGTTCATGGTCAAATCCAAGTTTAAGGTAGACTGGTCTGACCCAAATGGCTAAGGAGGTTAGGAGGTTAGTTTTCAAAGAAACTGCATGTGGTGATGCGTCGGTGGGGAGTACAAAAACTGTTTGGTAACTTGGCCATTGTAAAGAGATTCAAGTGCTGACGTTTGGAGCCTTAGCCCTTTCTTCATTGCAAATCACTACAACCCGTTACAGCTGTTTTGCCGTTCGCCTAAAGAAACAGTGTTACGGGGATTCGGTTAATGATATTTTGGTCAAAGCTGCCCAAATACTTCACAAAGTACCTTTGCTCAAACCTTAAAAAAAAAAAACGCGAGGGAAACAGTTAGTAAATTCTCCAAGCCGTGTAGTACAAACCATAATTGTTTTTTAGCGATTTATCCAAAATATGTGGGAAGAATTTAAAAACCGAAAGAATTTCTGTTCACCCTGTGCACTATAGCAAGGGTAAATTTTAACGAAACCTGAGCTTTTTTAAAAAGTACGCTTCCATGGAAAAAAATCGGCTGTGTTTGGCTCATTCGAAGTGACACTGTTAAAAATAGGTGACATGCTCCTTTAAAGAAAAGCAAATGTTAACAGATATATGAATGTTTGGTTTCATCTCGAAAGAGAACAATTGTTGCTTTTAAAATTATCTCTAAAAAATGTGCGGTTACCCCAATTTTCTTTTTGGATTTTAATAGCCCTCGATAAAGATCTGCTTTCACTGCATAGTCACAAACCTCACAAAATACTTCTTTATTAGCAGGCACCGTCCTTGAAGCAGTTGACAATTCGTGCGGATCACTGATGCTATTGTTGTGGTTAAGTGTCTTTTAAAGAAGATCCAAATGGTCGGCATAACATCAAAAAATCGCGACTTTGAGAAATACAACGACAGCTTTTAATCTGTAAAAACCCGTTTCGACGTCAGCTCAGATCATCAGTTACAACAAAGTTTGAAAACGTGTTACGGAGCGCCGTTCTGTAGCATCGCTTTTTGATTATTGTTTGATTAGATCATTGTTTACGGCGTTGCAACCATTCTGCATGCATTCATCATAATCGCGTAGCTTTCACGATATCAGACTGGGAATACAGATATTTCTCTTCTTACAATAAAGCAACGTGTAGTGTTTGGGTGTGTCTAGATTTGAGACAAATTTTAGGAAAGCTAGTTTGAACAAAAACAGATGCAAATAACGAAGTATTACTAAACATTTCCCTTGAGGCAAGTCCCTTGGTCCGACCGATGCTAAGCAGTTAGTGCTCGAGTCGCTTGATTTCGCATAATTAATTATCTACAAAATATTTAATTTGCAGTCGACAAGTTGCAAACGTTTCAATTGTATTGCCCATTTTGGTCTAGTGGGGGAGGGAGTTTTTTAATTTGCGAAGGAACGACTGAATTTTTGTTATTACTCTGTGACGAGTACCTTAGTAGTTTTTCTCGAAAGCAATGCATATTTGATCCCATAGTGACTAGTTATTCCAAACAAAAGCAGTTGTCAATGTTGCGAACTGAAAATATTTAGCAAAAAACAAAACAAGGCTCCAAAAGGCAGTAAAAACTAACAAATGTCGTAAATTTAAGCACTTCCTTTCTGTAGAAGGCAAATCAACTCATCAGTGAGCATTTGGGTTATTCAGCAAATTTCACGAGGCAGGCTCCATGCACCGATTTAAATCGAATCATTTCGAAAAAAAAAGTAAAATAAACCCAACTAATTTAACCATACCTGGCGACTGCTATTAAACCTCCCATTAACGACAGAAGTACGACCAAACGTTTCATCTTCGTCGGTAGCTGACGCTGTATATAAAAGCGCTCGAATTCAGTGTAGGATCGTACGTGTCTTGCTTTAAGGCGTCAGTGACTTTTAATATTGGCGTCGTTTTTTCACGGTTGCCCCGTTACAGATCATGTGATCTGCTCTAGGGAGTAGTCGCTTTTAAAATTGGCCATATTCACGCTACAGCATACATTATTTGCGCCCAAAAAGACAAAGGATCGATTCTCCTGAGAATATCACGCGGTTTGCATTAAGCAATTGCAAGCATATAGAGCGAACTCAAGGACTCTGGTGAATTGATTAGGCTCCATTAAAGTGTAAGTTATATAAAGGATATTTAAACAATGCAAACAACATAAACAATATACTTCACACTATACAACCACCGGCTGTTGTTATATTTTATATTACAAAAATCGTCTCACTCCAGCGGACACCCTTTGCTGTGCGCTTCACGCGTCAGTACAGCATACTCCCCGCTGGTGTCTCCAATGTTCCCAGGGAAAGGGGGGCCCCCTGGGATTCTTTGGTGGGAGTGCGCCGTCTGACTCAGGAACCGTATCCTATTTCAGACCTAAGAATGTAACTTTCCATGCACGTACGTTTTCAATACTCGTCTCTAAAATCGTTGGCCATTTTCAAACATGGCACATTCTGTTTAATCGAGCCTTATCAGCGTCAAATGAATTTTGGCCTCTCTTTTTCTTCACTTTCTTTTTTCTCTTTTTTTGGAGGAGAAAACTGGATTAATATTCAAGTTATACGGTTTCACAGTCTCCTATTAAAAATACACCACCAATATGAGACCAATATGTTTAAATGTTTAAATCAGTCCATACATGTTATCAGATCAGAAAACCTTAAAAACACTTAATTACCAAGACCAGTTTTAAGGCAAGAAATTTGACATAATTATTTCTTTATCTTCTGTTTCCGATAAGCGACCAACCAAGTGGATCATTGAAAAATCATACAGGACTAAAACGCCGCAAACTGCATATCTTAAAGTACTACAAGAATAAATTAAATGCCGCCAGAAGGTTCTTTTTCACTTTCTTTCTCGACCGTTACCTAGGTTATTTCAATCAATGTAAAAAATTCAACAAATGAACTAAGCTGAGTAACTAAAACGTGGTCTTAATGTGAAGTTCTGTAAACATAGTCAACGCTGAACTGTAGATACAATATAAACTGGATTCGGTCACTTTCTTTTCACCATATTAATTGACGGACTGGTTATGAAACTTTGCCATAAGAACAATGTTGGAAGGGCCACGACAGTGCACAATCCCTTGTTTGAATGTTCTCACTTCAGTTGAATATCTTAACACGAGCGTTTCTATTGGTCAGTTGCTCCAACACATTTCAAAATCTATTGGCGGCGTCTGTGCAATGTCAAGGCCAAAAATGATAACAAAATCATATAACAAAGAAATTTGTCAGGCCAACTAGAGTCTCTTGGTTTTAAAATAAGAGGATCACGTTCACTACATATTTAAATGTTTTAAACTAAACATTTTCCAGTCAAAGTTTCACACTCTAGGTAATTGTCTTAATTTAACCTGTTTTGTTGTGGCTAAAGCAAGGTTTTGTTTGCGGGTTAACTTTAAAAAAAAGCATTGAAACATCCTTTTTACTAAATTTCTTTCTTACCTTTCCTTTCACAGATTTGTTTCTCAGCGGAAAGTGACTGTCAACGTTTATGTATTTCTTTTAGTTGTTTATTAGCCTGTATTGTTATGTATTCCTACTGGGTTATTCAGCCTCTTTGTAAACCACTCCTTGTGAATATCACGCCACTTAAATAATAAATAAATTTAAAATAAATAAATGGGAATTTCGCTGGCACATCCACAGAGTGGTTATTCGTCCACTGTTTCCAGGTCAAATTGGAATTTGGAAATGTTGTTTTTAGTGGAGGGAGGAAAACCGGAGAACCCGGGGAAAAACCCTCGGAGCAGGGACGAGAACCAACAACAAACTCAACCCAGATATGGCATCAACTCCGGGAAACAAACCCGGGCCACATGTGATGGGAGGCGAGTGCTCTACCAATGCGCCATCCGCCCTGCTCCCCTACTTGACGACTTGACGCTGGAGGCTCCCTCCGCATACTGTGTTGTGTTGTTTGCGTATAACTTATATTAGAAATGTTTTCTATTCGGCTGATCGTAGCGAAAGAGAATAGAATATATATTTCTGGCTCGTAATAAAAGTGAACGCAACTCGTCCTTTGTTATTCTAAGGCATCGTCCAATAGATCTTACCCACGACGGCAAGCAAATATAGATGTCTGTAGTTAACTTTCCTTTCGGCTTACCTTGTGGTTGTAAAGAAAGCCAAGAAAGCTAAAATAAGCTTCATATTTACTTCTTGTTGAAGAGTCTTCAATAGATTGGCTTTGTTGTACATTTTATCTTGTAAGTAGTTTTCTTACCTGCCAACTGAATTTAAATTAAAATACAGCTTCTCAGGTAGGTTCATTATACTGCACTGTTGACTTATACTATTGACAAATCCGCCAATCAATCAATGAATCCATCAATCAATCAATCAATCAATCTTTATTTTTTTGTGATAAGTAATGTCTTAGTATGATGAGTTTTAGAATTATACACTGTTACCTAGCATCATCCCTTTTCTTTTGCTGGACGCGACAAAAAATTGTAAATTGAACTTATTCATCATCTGCGTGTTATTCTTATCGAGAACAAAGTAGCCGTTTTATCAAAAGGGATTTGCTGAATGCAAAAATTACAGAGAGATTTAGGGCTCGACGTTTCGGAGTCATAAATAAGTTTATGAACGCGGATATTTAAATAGGCTAGAGCCTCTCTTTTCTTCACTTTCTCTTTTTTCTCTTCTTTTGCTGGAGGAAACGTTATTAATATACAAGTTATACGGTTTCACAGTCTCCTATTAAAAATACACCACCAATTTAAGACCAAAATGTTTAAATCAGTCCATACACAGCTATTTCAATTAACGTTGTCGGATTAAAATCAAGCTAAAAGACAAGACCGCAATGTTTTGTGGGATTATTTTTTATAAATAATTTCATCAAAATCATCCCTGCACGTGCAGGTCATTGTACTGCTAATTACAACCTATTGTTTTCTCCAGGCATGACTGATTTTGATAAATTTATTCATCAAAATCCCACGTAAACTTTCGGTCTTGTCTTTTAGCTTCATGCTTTGAACCGACAACCTTAGTTGAAATGACTGTATGTCTTCAGACCAGAAAGTAAGTAAATAAGTAAGATCCTTTATTTAAGGACGGTGCCTACTAATATCGAAGTATTTTTGTGCGGTTTATGACTATGCGGGAAAAGCAGATCTTAGGAAGACCTATTAGAATCCAAAACGAAAATTGGGGGTAGCCACGCATTTTTCAGAGATAATTAAGCAATAATATCTCTAAAAAGCGCCAAAATATGAAGCAATGTATGGGATTTTTTCCTAAATTGAAGCTTAATTATCTCTGAAAAATGCATGGTTACCCCCAATTTTCTTTCGAGATACCAAAAGCGTTTGCTAAGTTCTGCTTTCTCCGCATAGTTTTAAACCGCGCAAAAATATCCCTGTATTAGCAGGCACCACCCATAGGAAACCCGAGCACCTCAAGATGCGCAGAACGTATGCGCAGTAACAATAGTAGGCACCGTCCTTAAACACGATGTGAATAAAAGCATTACATGCTTGAGGGGTCGTGTTAACTAACTATTACCTAATTACCCTACAAAACGAAATGCATAAAATACATCGAATGGATAATCAGACTTAAAGGTAAAAGTATGACAATGTAAAATGTACTTTTGTAATTTTTATGCACTAGTAAATCTGAGTTTCCCAAATGTGGGATCGGATTGCACCTTTCTGTGAAATTACTTAACACCACAAGAGTCGTTAAAATAATCTGAGACAAAATTTCATAACACAGCGCCTCTATAATGAATAAGAATTTTTCATAAAATAGGTGGAAAATCGTGGAACAACGGCCTTTTTACATCCTCTCAAGTCATAAGGACTGTTGCGCCGTACGGCTAAATCTGAAATCGTTGAGGGCATATTATCGCTAACTATGTTGTAAAATAGTTTAACGAGAATTAGCCTTCCAGCACAACAGTGTAGTGCCTGCCGGGATTTAATGTGATCCAAAACACTTTACCGCTTTAAAGGGGGGGGGGGGGGGGGGGGGGGGAGGAGGAGGGCGGCTCTTCTTTCTAGCGTCATTCTATTATTTTATGCCCAAGCCAATTTTCCTTTTACTTTGACTTTTGTGATTAATTAAACTTTGTGCTTTCACTGTTGATAGCTGTTCTTTTTATGCATGTTGATTATCTGAGGATTTGAGCAATTTAAAAGATTTGATAGTAAGGGATAAGAAGCGGATGGCGGACACATATCAAATACCTGGTTTACACACTGATAGTGACTTCTTGTACATCACCTCTTGTAATATTGACTTCTTTTCTTTGCCTGGCCACCTGTGCCATATAAGCCCCTAGCTTCGGCATCTCATTATAATCTCTAGTCTGTGCTACTGATTAAAGACAATTAATGACTCTAGGAATATTTCTCCTAAAGAAATATTTCTAGTCTCTAACTAAAATTTAAGAAAAGAATACAGGAAAAACAATCTTTGGTTGTGGCCCGAAGTATTTCAGTGAGCGCTTAAAATTAAAGCGTGTTTGCAAAACTTATGCGCTGTGAATTGTGAACGAATTACACCAGTCTAGCACAAAATGTTCAAAACAATTCATGATTAACTCTGTGAATATTTCTCGAACAGAAATAATTCTAGTCTCTAAGTAAACGTTAACAAAAGGAAAATACAGGATAATAATGTTTGGCTGTGGCCTGAAATATTTCAGTGAACGCTTTAATTTAAAATTAGAGCGTGTTTACAAAACTTATGCGCTGCGAATAGCGAATGAATTAGAGAAGTCCAACACAAAATGTTCAAAACAATTCATAACTCTGTGAATATTTCTCTTCCAGAAATAATTCTAGTCTCTTAGTAAACGTTAACAAACGGCGAATACGGGAAAAATAATGTTTGGTTGTGGTCCGAAATATTTCAGTGAGCGCTTTTAAATTAGAGCGTGTTTACAAAACTTATGCGCTGCGAATAGCGAATGAATTAGAGAAGTCCAACACAAAATGTTCAAAACAATTTATAACTCTGTGAATATTTTTCCCACAGAAATAATTCAAGTCTATAAGTAAACGTTAACAAAAGGAGAATACAGGAAAAATAATGTTTGGTTGTGGTGCGAAATATTTAAACGTTTACTGCGTGTTTACAAATGTGCTATACGAATGAATTACACAAGTCCAACACAAAACATAACTCTCTGAATAGCTCTGTGAATGTTCAAAATTAATTTATCCACGAATAGTTGTCGTATGGCAACGATTTGAGTATTTGTGTATAATTTGAAGTGTGTTAAATACGGAAAATTACCGACAGTTGCCTGCAAAAATGCATTTAATTTCTATGCGACTTGCGAGTTGCTTACTCACCCAGCTCACCACATGTTTGTTTTCAACTGGCATTTCGCCTGTTTGTTCGTCGCTCTCGGGGTTTAAATTTGCTTATTAGTCGCCTGCTTTCTCGACATATGTAGTTTGACAACATATTCAACGAATACAAGAAATTAGTGTTCTTCAAAATTCTCGTTTGTTTTCTAAAAGAAGTAAGCCATCCCACTACCCGTCGAAAAAACGCGGGTTGCCGCACAGGCAGAGTGTGACATTTCACAATGGCTTACATAGAGAGGCGGACGTACGTACGTACGCCGGACGGACAGTGACGTCATAACCAAAAATTTTCGCATACATGGGTTTACCAAAATTTCTTATCAATGGGGCTCCGCGAGCGCGCCTCCGGCGCGCGGAGCTCCGCTATGAGGTTGGAAAGGTTGAATAACTTACCATTTAATGCCGTCAAACTAAATTTTGTTGCCATTTTTGTATTTTGTTTAGCTAATAAATTTCTCTTTAGCCTCCCTGGCGAAACGCGGGAAGACATCTTGTTTCTCTTCGGTTGCTCGGAGGTGAATACTACTTGGCTAATCACCTCCGAGCTAGCCAATCAGCGCGCGCGAAAGGCACTATTCACTTGTGTGGTATATACTAATATCCATTATACCATGCCCCACAAAAATGGAAAGTTTAGACGTCCGCGATAAAGGAAAAGATCCCATAATTCAGTGTGCTTGTGTTCAATAAAACAATTATTCCGCTCGCGCTTGTTGGATACGAACTGATTATATAGCCAACTCTATCGTCTCGTATCTAACGGATGCTTGTGGAATAATTGTTCCATGAGCGCGCGTTGGATAGGTACGTGCCTCTTTGGCTTTAATCACCTCATATCCAACAAGCATGAGTGGAATAATTAAAAAAAAAGAAATGTTAATATTTCTTGCTAATTTTGCTTTGCAAGTACAACCCGCAGAAGACAATTTGATCGTCGCTATTTCTAGGGCATGGTATAATGACTCATAGACCATGGCCCGCTTAGTGAGCCAATCAAATCCCTTGATTTGCAGTATCCAATGATCACGGTTTTGATAATTGTTAATAATACAGTTTTCTTGCATAATTTTCTGTTTCTATTCGTTGTTCATACAGAGCCGCGCCCAGTACGTTTGTAACACGTTGCAATAAATTCGTTTAGTGATTCACTTCGATATTTTACCGACGAAGTCGGGTAAAAAGTTTCTTTGTTTTCACTTTCCGAATTTTTTTAGTCATTGAAGAGGAGATGAGCTAGAAGAAGTGACAGTATGCCACTTTACGTTCACGTTGTTCGAATTTGTGAGATGTTTATTCCAATCAACTCCTAACCTTATTTCTCGAAGATATTAGCAACTTTGCTACTTTACATTGAGATGAAACAAAATAATGTATTTGTAAAGGTTTGCAAAGGTTGATTGTATTTGTATCGGTAACCAAAACCCGCATTTTACTTCGGTATCCATTAGGTGAAGCTTACAGTTTTGTTGAAAGTAAATATATGAAAATTCACACATTTGAATTGTGAAAGAAAAAATGAATAAGTGAATGATCATCGCGGTTATAAACGCAACTTAAGCAAAGCCTGAAAAAAAAATTGTTTGTGGCGCCGTGAGCTGTCTCCTAGGTACCATCTTCCGTAAGAAGCAACCACTTTGTGGATAACCGTTTTATCTCTCCCTCAAATGCTGTTTTAAAAAATCTCTCGCAAGCGAACACTGCTGGAATTTCTTAAGCGACCTTAAGCGACCAAGACCAGTTTTAAGACCAGAAATTTGACATAATTATTCCTTTATCTTCCGTTTCCAATAAGCGACCGAAACGCCGCAAACTTCATATTTTAAAGTACTACAACCATAAATTAAATACTTCCAGAAGCTTCTTTTTCACTTCCTTTCTTGACCACTACAAACGTTATTTCAATCAGTGTAAACAATTTTACAAATGACCAAGTTGAGTAACTTAAACTTGGTCTGAATGTGAACTTCTGTAAACACAGTCAACGTTGAACTTTAGACACAATAAAAACTGGATTCGGTCAATTTCTTTTCACCGGGCCTTGTGGTCCAACTAAGGTCTCTTACTATTACAATAAGTGCATCACGTTCATTACATATTTAAATGTTTAAAACTAAACATTTTCGGTCGATTGATCGCAAACTTTCCAGTCAAAGTTTCACGCTCTACCTCGGTCATCATCCTAATTAATTTAATCTGTTTGTTGTGGTTTTAGCAAGGTTTTGTTTGCGGGCTAACTTTAAAAATAAAATTGAAACATCCTTTTTCACAAATTTCTTTCTTACCTTTCCTTTCTCAGATTTTATTCTCATCGGAAAGTGACTGTCGACGTTTTATATATTTCTAGCTCGTAAAAGTGAGCGCAACTCGTCCTTTGTTATTCTAAAGCATCCATTCGTCCAATTGCTCTTTTACCCGCGACGGCAAGCGAATAAAGATGTAGTTAACTTTCCTTTCGGCTTACCTTGTGGTTGTTAGCAAAGCCAAGAAAGCTAAAATAAGCTTCATATTTACTTCTTGTTGAAGAGTCTTCAAATGATTTGCCTTGTTGTACATTCTATCTTGTAAGTAGTGTTGTGAATTTGAATTTAAATTAAAATACAGTTTCTCAGGTAGGGGCATTATAGCGCACTGTTGACTTATACTATTGACCAATCTGCCAGCATGCTAAGTATTGTTTTAAGTATTCATGATGAGTTTTAGAGTTATACACTGTTACCTAGCATCATCCCTTTTCTTTTGCTAGAGGCGACGAAAATTGCAAATTGAACTTATTCGTCATCTGCGTATTATTCTTATCATGATCAAGACCAAAGTAGCCGTTTTATCAAAAGTGATTTGCTGAGGCAAAGACATGCAAAAAATCAGTACAGAGAGGTTTAGGGCTCGACGTTTCGGAGTCATCTTGATTCCATTATCAAGAGAATATACAGTTATGAACGCCGATATTTAAATAGGCTAGAGCTGAAAATTAGCATACTAATGGATGGTTAAACAAATACTTTAGGGCAAATTTTAGTATCCATTAGTATTATAACAAAGCAAATCATTTGAAGACTCTTCAACAAGAAGCAAAGATGAAGCTTATTATTAGCCTGATCCAACCGGTTGTAAGGAGCTGTTACATATAGTTACTCGCGAGGACGTTTATATGGAGAATGCAAGGAACGATCCGAGGAAGTTATCTTTTCAACATCAAATATCGGTGATGACTCAAACATGCATGATAATGTTACCGGTGTCGGGTAACTGCGTCTATCAATCAATTAATTTAGTTTGTCGGTGTTTGCGTTGGTCAGGTGATAACTGTGTGCCTTATAACATAAGTAAATGCAAAGAGTTGTCACCATCCGTAAAGCTAAGGTCGACTTAGATGATAAGACTTTGTTCTATGTAACACGCTGACAATTATCATCATCATCACCATTTTCACCATTTTACTAAAAAGTACTTTTTCATATTGTACAGGGGCAAACTCCCCGCATATAGCGAAAGTTAATCGAGGCGGGTAGAAAAAAAATAGGTTACACTATTTTAACATTACAGATGAATTGAAATTCGGTAGCAACTCGACGGCAGCCAATAAACAACTAAATAAACATGGATATGGATTGTTTCGTGTAAATTAAACCTACAACTTATAGTACACGACACGAAATATAACATAGGCGTTTAAAAATCCTACGACAATCTCACGCAAGCACGGAAAATTTAAATAACGAGAGTGGCCTGTATGTGTAGGCAATTTTTTTGAATGGCGTGACCAGCGCGCGCTACAAAACTGAGTCTCATGCGACTGAAGTCGTAGGACAGTCGTTGGACCGCTGAAATCGGCATAAAGGCTGATTACACATATAAAGTCTTTTATATTGTTTTGGGTACACAAAAAGCTCCTTATCTTAAGTGGTATATTTTAAGACTGCAGGTTTACGAGTCATGTGCGATGTAAATTAGTTGAATTAACGTTTCTTTGATCGATCTTATGAGCAAAGATACATATCAAATGATATAGATATTCGCCCGGCTGCTAGTAAAACAGGACAGAAAAATATTTAAAGCCACATCCCCGCAGAATTCTCCGCTGTACAATTTGATGCCCAAAAAGAAGGTTTCAACCTACAACCTGAAACAAACGAAGGGAAACATCTTCCCGGCAAATTGAAGTCCTCACAGAACGCTCCTAAAATTCAATAACTGATTGATATGTTAATTATAATTTAGCCCCATTTGCACTTGGGAAGCGGGAAATTCTGCTTGGTTTGGATACACATCAATCAAATGTCAAGAAAGAGAACTTTTACTTGAAAACGAAACTGATAAAAGTTAGCTTGTCATCTCGAGGCACTGCGTTCCTTCGGTACCTTATGAGCTTTTTATACTTCACATTAAAAAAGGGTTAAATTTACGATCCCCCAACTGTAATCTCTGATGAGTGCAAAAGTTCCAGAAAATCGCTCATGCCATTGTCCTAGCAACGTTCACTGACGTTGGTGCTAAATAATAGTAACCGCAGAAACCAGAGAGCCGATATTAATCTGTAACAATGCTTGAACTATTAACTGTGTAAAATTTCGGTACTTTCTCCTTGTAGAAAATTTATCAACCTTTATTTTCGCTCAGAAGTGTTTATAGCACAAGTGCCAGTGGGGCCGAACATTAAACCTCACAAAGAAATAATTTATACTGAACATAACAGGCAACTGTTATGCAAATGATTTCAGGCCACTTTCATCTTCTTAACTTTAAGCAAATATTGTGAACATTTTAGTGCGCTTTCCTCTGAAAACAAGAAGGAAAACTTGCATTGTTCGTACTTTGGATTCCGAGAGAACGGGCAACATGTAATCCTAGGTAATAATAATCCGTGATGTACCAGGCTGCCCACTAAAACCCCTAGGAAACGCATTTCAGTCGAACTATAAGTCATTTTATAGCATAGGACTTGGATTAAGTACTGAAAAGCTTAAAATGGCGGCGGTTGAGGAGCTGTGGAATCGGAGCATCGCCAGAAAACAAGGACATTTTGCTCCCGCATTTATTGGTCAGCGGAATCTCGTTGGTCAGCGGAATCTCCAATCTCGTACCTAGAGTCCTCAGGCTTTTTGGTCAGTGGGTGGGCGCCAGGAGAGACTCTGGAGAATTCAAAAAAATTTAAATTTTTGGACTGGCTGCCC
>NW_028145638.1:1580000-1900000 GCF_977016875.1 Pavona decussata
GTAGCTTAACAGCTAGATTACAAGAGTGGTTAGGGTACTAATCATATATATACATTAACATTAAACATTTAAGCGGTTTACTAAGAATATCTATATGTAATAACTTTGTCGAGACGATTAGTAGAGGCTATGGTAGGATCCTCTCTGATGGTGGCTGAAAGTAGATTGTATCCATGGGACATAGTTGTGCGCTGTGGTAGCAGACTGATGATTTAAAATTTTTTGATAAAATTTTTAAGATGGATAGATTTTTTTTCGGGATTACTGTGTGATTGGCATATTAGCGGAGTAATTTTTATTTATACTTAACCTGGTGTGTAGTGCATTTGAATGGCCACAGGGACGAGCTCGTTCCTATATTTTCCTGAAACTTCCGCAGATGCAAACAGGGCAATTGGAGAGAGGAAGTCCCACATTTTACGCCGAGGATCTCTTTCAGTGAGGTCCGGTGATGTGGGCAGGTTATCACAGAGCTCATAGCGAACAGCATAGATGCGCCCCAGAGTTATGGCCTGAAAAAGGATCCGAAGTTCATGAGGGAGACCAATGTCAACTACAGATCTAGTGCTGCTGAAAAAGTTGATTTTTGTGGGTAGTGTATTGTATAGTACTCTACCCGCTGTGTTGTCAGCTATGTAAGAGTGAGTGAGTGAGTGAGTGAGTGAGTGAGTGAGTGAGTGAGTGAGTGAATGTCCGTAAACAAACAGATCCGCAGCGCGTGTACAGCACTATCCACATGTACGAAATGCCTACCTATTTTTAAGGATGCTAGTTTGGCAGCGTTTTATTTTGTTTTGTTTTGGTTTGTTATTCTAACTAGATTGATAAAAATGTATGATCATCCTCAGAAGTCCACAAGTTGGAGACTCTATTCACATTGGTCCCGTGCGTCAACCCTTTGCCGAGTAGATTTATTTTTTAGAACTGATTTTCTTGTGAAAAAAAAGACGTATGTGACTTCAACTTTCAACTGTATTTAGCATTCCAATGGTCCCCTGAGAAAAACGATTGAGAGTTATTTCGAAGACTTCGGTTCCGAAATTTCACAAAAAGATCAAGAGGTCACACAAGGCTAGAAAAACATGTTAGTTAGGGTTTCCAAGATACGATAGTTGGGATCTTCAGATAGTATGGTATAGTTAAGATTAATTCCCCCCTTCACTAATTCATGATCGATCATGAATTCGTAGCTGGTGCTGTTTGCGCACATATTACGTAGGCAGAAAATCACAGCTTTAGTTAATTGTATAATGCTATGGGTGAAGCAACTGAATTTTGACAGAAAAACGTATTTAATGAGATTCTTTTCTACCAATGAAAGCACGTGTAAGGTTAACATACGTCTTCCAAAGAGTCGTCAGTGTTCAGAGCTGCTTGTACAGCGGCATCCCAGTCAAAGTTAGGATTCAGTGTTTCTTTCAATTTGTTCCAGTCTAATCCGATTGGTCCTTGATCCTTGAAGTTTTCACCTGGCGCACAGTTTCCCCATTTTCCTTTGTATCGTCCTGCTGTGATTGAACACCAAGGTCTGTGATGGGCAACTTTGGTACACTTGTCATAAACTTTTCCACGGTACGTAAAAGGGAAATTACACCATTCACCCTGTACCGTCTTGACACTGCAATCTGCAGATTCGGAGAAAATTTCATCAGAAATTCGTTACATTATGAAAGCTCATTCTGTGTTCTAAAGATTCGGGATTGATAAAATGATGTTAAACAATCAGAATTACAATTCACGTAGCACACCCACAGCCATAACAGCCTCAGCCATAGGAATGAACCTGTGTTGCCGACGTCCCTTGCACACCCCCAAATAACTACATCATATCCATGCACAGAATACGTTGGGTCAATTAGAGTTCACAAAAATCCCAGGACAAGGCAGGATTGAAGTAGATCTACCTGATGATGATGATGATGATGATGATGATGATGATGGTAATGATGATGATGATGATGATGATGATGGTGTTTGGTGGGGGTGGTAGTGGTGACAATCTGTCAATGTCTAGCCTTTGCACATCCACAAAAAAGTCACATTTTTTTCTTTGTCGAACGGGTAACTGAGCTTACAGGCTGACAGGCTGCTAAGCTGCGATCATGTCGCCAGGAAACGTGTTTTGGGCGACGAAGGAGTGAAAACAAATGGTGACATGCTGCTGTATTTTAGGTTATGCGTGATTTTATTATTTCGAAAAAGTCCACTTACCTCCCTTCACGTTTTCGTTATATCCTAAATGGTACACAAAATAGTCATTATAAATAAACGGTAATTTCAAAGCACTGATCTATTCGAAAGTAAGAATTAATACTGACGGTGAAATACTTAACACTCTCGGCGTATTTCTGTTTTTCGACAAGAAGCCAGCACCGAAGAGACATTTGTGGAACACTTACGTTTTTATATCAAACTGAACTCGAGTGAGCGATTATTTCCAGTCAAAGCACTAAAACGACAGTGTGTACAAAACGACGGAGTGTCCTTCCTCTGACCTCATTTTCCGCGGCAAACCCGTACTCTCACACGACAAACCATCAAACACTTTAAGTTGTGTCTTAAATTTGACTTCAAGGCAATAGAGCATTTCCGAGTAGCGTTGAACCTTATTTTAAAAGCGAGGCCAAGTGCAACGCTTTTCATGTGAAATTATTTTTGTTCGTACGGTGGCCAACAAGTGCAACGGCAAAAACAATTTCGTCATGGCAAAGACAATTTCGCCACGGCAAAATTATTTTCGCCACGGCAAATTCATTTTAGTCACGGCAAAATCATTTTCGCTACGGCAAAAACAATTTCGTCACGGCAAACTCATTTTCGTCACGGCAAAACTATTTTCGTCACGGTAAAAACAATTTCACCACCGTCACGGTAAAACAATTTTACCACGGCAAAATCATTTTCCTCACGGCAAAACAATTTCACCACGCCAAAATCATTGTCGCCACGGCAGAATCATTTGTACTCACGTGACGTTAGTTCGCAAGGTGTTATGGGAGTCATAACATCATGGCGGACAACGCGGTGTTTTTTCATCGGTGACTCTAACATCACGCTGACGATGTTTTGCGCCAACTGCGGCGCAGCGCAGTCTTCAACTGCAAAGTTTTGCGTACAGTGTGGAGAAGGTAAGATTTGAACGGTTTGTGAATGTATTTATATGAATACAACTCAGCTTAAACTGGTGTTATTCGGAGACTGGCTCAATCCACGTGTATGGACAGTCTGTAATCCTGAGGTCTGGTGACCAGGTAGAGATGGCCCTGCTTACTCCCACAAACAGATGAGACCTGTAATTGAACAGTTAACATGGTATTACAACACTTCATTCAAACGTCATACTAAAAAGCAGGCTTAAAACCAGTTTATGAGCAAGTTTGAAGGGAATTTGATGTGTCTCAAAATTTGGATCCCGCTGAGCAGCACAGGCGATGTAAGCACAGCTGATGTAAGCATTTTCCTCAAGTACTTCACAGCCAGCAGGAATTAGTAGATCATTATCTTCAACAAGACTTTTGCTTGGTCGTTAAAACTAATTGGGATCAAGATGCCATTACTGTGTTCAGTGTGTTGCAGTGGTGGTAGCTTTCCTTCCCCCCCTCCCCCTATGCAATGTTTATTTGGAAAGTGTTAATTGCCAGGAAACTGTTCATGAACCAGAAAACGACATTGAGTCGCGGGAGGGGAGGTTTCAAACATTGCCGCTTGCTTTTTTACCTTTAAAAACGGTTGGAGGGTAATTTTCTTAACAGCTTTGTCCACGATTGTAGATAGACAAAACATTATTTTTTTCTTTCAAACTTACCAGGGTATCTGGTTTTCACAAAAGCTGTGCAAATAACGACCTAAAACTATTCGATGTAGATGCAAAGACAAAGTATGACTAAAAATTGTTACAGAGACTAAAAAGTTTCAAAAGGGTGCTTACGTTGTAAAATGTTTGGTAGAACATTCCAACCATGAAGATAGTGGAATGCAATACACGCATAAACAGAGCATAAATCTCTAACTGTGGAGAAAAGAAAAACTTCTTCTCACTCCAATAAGTGACAAAACAGGTTCCAGTTTAGCTCTTTACAGAGAAGAGCTGAAAAACACGACTACACGAGACCTACTTTTTGTGGCGCGGAAAGTCATAACGCTTTTTTAAAAAACTAAATATACAATACAACAGTTCAGGGCTGGCCTCTCTTTAGCCTTTACGTAACAGAATGTGTTTACTTCTACTCAGGTGTTGAGGAACCTTACAATCAAACTCAGTCTGTCAGTGCAGGGACAAGTGGTAGGCAAGACTCAAAAGTTACCCCAGTGTTGTCTTTTGCTGATTTTCAGAAACGTAAGGGTGCGGAGTGGAAGGAGAGAGTGTCAAGGAAAATAAAGAGTGCAAAGGGAATCAGAGGCTCCTGTGAGCCAACTCGTGAATGCAGATGACACATCAGTAATTGAAATTAAGACGGCTACGGACACTTCCTTGAAAGCTAAAAGAAATGATATCTTTGCCCAATTATGTAACGAGAAATAACCATTCTTGTACTATACAAATCGTTTTGGCCCTCGTGCCCGGCTTTGTGGTGAGCCCACCCACAAAAACCGCCAGCTACGCAGGCTACTTTGCTCGAGCTGATCTCACGAAGGGAAATCTGTTGAACAAAACGTCGCACTACATTACATGCCCGGCCTAAATGCGTGAAATTTTTCCTTTCGAGTTCAGTCCACGCAATCTTGAAGTAAAAATAATTTGAAATATGACTAACTTTTGCTAAATAAAAATTATTTCAATGAGAGCTAGTTGTGGTCTGTATTTTGCTTCATTTATATTCAATGAATGTACTGAAAAGGTTTTGATCCTGTACACATGCATTTCAATAAATTCGGTATGTATTAAACAGTTGATCAAAATTCATCGACCACGTCCTTTTGCTTTCCCAATGTAAATTGCGAAAATGAACCATTTTTCCCCTTTCAAACCTCTATGAAAGCTGAAGAGATCAAAAATTGTTCATTTCACCAGAAATTTGCATAATTTTGTTTACGACGTCACTGATGCGTGACATGGCACTTTCCGCTTTTGCGTGAAAACTGACAGCCAAACTTATGTTTTTCAGCAAACTGATCTACTTGATATAATACTTTTGTATGTGAAGCAAAAATATGATGAAAGATGTCGAGTTTTCATGTATGCAAAAAGTTATGATTAGCAGTGAACTTATCAGTAAAGAGTGCTTCTGTCAGCCAGACATTTTCTGGCGGGAAATATTTTTTGGCGGCAAACTTTCATGTCACGTGAATGCTCTGGTTTATTCAAAGAGCTTGTCGACAGTCCATTAATTGAATTTTTAAATTTAATTATTTTTTAATTTAATTATTATTAAATTCATTTATTTTTACATTCTAAAAAGACACCGCAATTTGTGGAAAAAAACGAAAAGACCTATAACTTTGCTCAGATTCTACGAAAAATCTCCATTCTTTCACGAAAATGATTGTCAAATTATTCTCTACAGATTGTATAAGAATATCCTGATGAGCCGTGAACAGAAAATTTTCGCGTGTTTTTTCCACTAGTTGAATTTTTCAGTTCAATTATTTTTAAATTTTTAAAAGACACCGCACTTTGTGGAAAAAAACGAAAAAACCTATAACTTTGCTCAGCTTCTACGAAAAATCTCCATTCTTACACTAAAATGATTGTCAAATTTATTCTCTACACATTGAATGAGAATATCCTGACGTGCCGTGAACAGAAAATTTTCGCGTGTTTTCTTCCACTGATTGAATTTAAAGCTCAATCACTGCGCATGCCCGAACGTTAACGACAGAACCGACCAAACAACCAACCAAGCGGATAAGTCCACTATCGCTATAACTCGTTCATTGCGCATGCGCGCATTCACGAGTTAAAAAGAGATGACAAAAAGGGAGCAAATGGCGAAAGGGAAGTTGTCATATTCATAGGCCTGGTAGAGTGGAGTGACAGTAATGAGAGTCTTAAACGGAAACATGGAAAACGCATGGCATTGAAAGTGAACAAAGATGACCCACCAGCTGTTCTACTACAGAAAGCTATTGAGAAGTGGAAGGCCTACTTCAGTAATTGCTATGATAACAATGAAGATTATATTCCTTTTTTTAGAAGATTATAAGAAAGCCATGTTCTTGCCTGGTTCAAATATGGAATTTTTCACCCTAGAGCGCTACCATGAAGAGCTTGGAAAAGATTATAAGCGCATCACATTGTTCCTCGGTACTCTAACTGATTCTAGAATGTCGGAAGGTGGAGTTCCTGTTGATAGAAAACAGCCTGAAGATAAGTTGTGGCACGAAGCCATTGACCTTCCCGATACAGTTTACCAAGTTCAAGACGATGATAACCATCCATCAGACAATACGAATGGGAATAAAGGTGATTTCAACATGACGTCATGCCTGAGCCATGATAGCGCAGTGGGGCATCAAAGTTAAGAGTCGCAAATAAATGATGACTTCCAAATTGCTCAAGCACTTCAAGTTTCCTTTGATAGTGTTTTGGTACCTCCTAAAGAAGAAACATTAGACAACTCAGTAAGTGATCACTCATCTGTCATTCAAGCACTTGAGAAGCGTGTAGTTACTATCGAGCAGTTCTTTCTCGTGGTGAGGCGGGGAATTCCATTTGAACGAGTGATCTCCTTGTGGCAACGTAAGAGTAAAAGGAAGTCTCCTGAGAATGTGGTTAGGGTAAAATACCTTGGAGAGGAAGGAATTGATTCCGGTGGCTTAACACGCGAGTTCTTTGCAGGCATCATCCCACAGATAGGCAACAGCTTGTTTCCTCGAGGAACCCCAGTTGATTCCACTCTCTATGTCCGAAATGAAACCTTTAGAACAGCAGGAGAAATAGTTGCAGCGAGCTTGGCCCAAGATGGCCCACCCCCCAACTTCCTTGACACTGTGGCATTTCATACACTAGTGAACTTGGATATGGATATATAAGAGATCTTTCTTCTGACAAGCATCTGACGTCTGAAGAAAAGCATATGTTTGAAACCATTAAGGAAGATGTTTGCCAACACCACGACTGTATCTTAGAACACGGTTACACAGGTATCATAAATGAAGAACATGTCGATGACATCCTTGGTTCAATATTGGTAAGCATTTGGAATAAAAGAGTCCTCTGTCTAAAAGATTTTAAGGAAGGAATGGGTCTTTATGGACTTGCAAGTATCCTCTCACACAGTCCAGCTGCCTGCAAACCATTATTTGTAAAGGGTCATATTGAGGATGTTGATGGAAACTATCTAGCAGGACTGCTTCAACCACAGTACTCTCCAAAAGGTTCGTCAAGAAGACTTGTGGAAGAGAAAGTTGTCGATCACTTCCAAGATTTTCTGCTCAGCTTAGAAGATGATAATGTTACAGGCTACTCAACCCCAATAGCGTGGAATTATGAAGAAATCCCGGTTCAAGGCGATGAAGGGTCCTCTGCAGCCGAAAAATTTCACTCACCCGACTTGTCTGCATCAAGAGTAATGGGCTGGCTGACTGGGCAAAGACACAGGGAAATGAATGGCCAAAAAGTAAAGATAACAGTCAAGTTTGATCATGAGTACAAGATCCGTATTCCCAATCACACGATATGCTTTCCGTACGTTAGAGCTTGTGGCATGGAAATCACTCTTCCAACCGAGCACATGCGCACCTATGACGATTTTAAACACATCTTTATGCTGGCATACTGTAAAGGTCAGGCTTTTGCAATGCCATAACTCTGACTGTTAATTGTTAATTTTGTGAAATGTATTTCCACCCTCGTTAACATCATATTACATGTACTTGGGGTTTACCTTCATTTGGAACTATTATGACGCTTTTGGTGAAACTTAAAACAGACAAAAGAACCCATTGTCTTTTACGACTAGACCACTATCCCGTTAAGTGCATTTCTTTTACTGTCGCTGTTGCTAGTACTGTGGATGGGACACTGTTCTATTCAATCTGGAAATGGAATCGAGATATAATAGAAATATGTAGAAAAGATGTTAGTTCCTTAAGATTGCGCTCTCAGATTGAAAGTTGAAATTAGAGTTGAATATTAGGTGGTCATAGTTCAGGGGCATCCAACGATTAATTTCAGTGGATATCTATTGGGAAAGGCTTTAACAACCTCTGAATCTTTCGCAACAGTAGGAAACTAATTCCTTTCATTTTCGAAGCTGTAAATGTGCGGAAATAAAGGTCAGCTAGCATTTTAGTAAAGCCCACAACAGCTAGTAAACTCCGGAAAAACGATTGCGTTCGCTCAAACTTTCTGCAACTTAAGATTTCAGCTAGAAAACTCGAACAGATCAAACTGTATTAGCTTACATAAATGTGCCTTTAAAAGAAAAAACGTTATGGAGACGCAGAAGACAACATTTTAAGAGTTTTGCTTAAATGCTCTCGTTGGGTGCCCCTGACAGTTTTGATATTGTACTGTATTAGCGGCCACCTTCTTAAGGGAGTTGATAAACTATATACTGTTTCCTGTTGATTTACCCATAGAATTTCAGATGCAAAGCAGACTAGGCTAGATTTGCAGTCTACTTTCTGACGCTCATTTGTTGGTACTATTACTATTCAACGTAATAGTGTTGTTATTCAGTGCATAATAGTATAAATTTTGAATTAAACGTTGAAATTGACCGATTTTACAGTTGAACAAAAGCTGCTACTAGACCGTCACGAAGGAACTGTCTTGAGAGGTTGTAGCTAGTTGAAGAACTGCCTTACCTCAAGTGCTTCAAATAAACAGTGGAAGCAATCCATTGTACGGACATAAGAGACTATTACTCTCAAATGACAGGTTGTTGCAGTTAAATAAAAGGTTTTAGCACCTTACCATGTGTTGCTTGAGAATACGTCAAGAGAATACCTCTGCCTCAAGGAAAAAATAACTACACCCTTAGTCACAAATGTTGAAACAGTCACCTTTCTTTACCCCTCTCCCCTTCAATAGCAGGAGGGAGAGGGGTGCATGTGTTATGCTACGCAGTTGAGACCGTGAGTTATGACTTGTGACTGATGAAAGAACCACGAGTTGTACGTCCGCCATGTTGTATTGATTCCATAACACCTTGTCAATTAACGTCACGTGAGTACAAATGATTCTGCCGTGGCGAAAATGATTTTGCCGTGGTGAAATTGTTTTTGCCGTGACGAAAATGGTTTTGCCGTGACGAAAATGATTTTGCCATGACGAAATTGTTTTTGCCGTGGCGAAAATGGTTTTACCGTGGCGAAAATGATTCTGCCGTGGCGAAAATGGTTTCACTTGTGGGCCACCGTATGTTTGCATATGAATGAAAACTAATTTTCATAATGAACACCATGTAGTAGAAGTACTTGCAGCCCGTGTCACATTATGAAAATAGTAAATGGCCTAGCTCGCTATGAGTCTCCCGGTATCTCTTTGGTTAAACATCCAACAAGTGTGTGACACGGTCATGGATTCGATTCCTGTCAAGGACTCAGGTTTCTGCATGTCCTATGCCCGTGACATGTTGAACCGGCATTGCATCATTATGGACAGTTTGACAACATTTTTTGTTAATATGACTAACGTTGCGATAAATTCCTTCGTTCCTACAAGTTTTTAGAATTTAATGCTGCTTAATGATCTACAAAATGCATGGTTACCTCCAATTTCCTTTTTGGATTTCAATCGGCCCTTGCTAAGATGTAATAGATCATACACGAGGAAGAGTGTTTCCTCCGATTTCCAAACACCGAGAAGTAGGTTAGAAAAACGAGGCGCAGCCGAGTATTTTTAACCAACTACGAGGTGTTTGGAAATAGGAGGAAACACTCTTTCGAGTGATTGATAAAGCTTCTCAAACTATTGATAATTCTTAAAGAAATTCGAAGAAAAAGTTCACAAAATTTTATGATAATTAAGATGACATTTTTAAACCTCCTTCACGGAAGTGATTTCCTCTGTTTTTCTTCATGAATTATTAATGAATTTGAGAACTATTTTTCCCGCGTAGTCATAAACTGTGCAACACCTCTGTATTAGGAGGCAAAGTCCTTGAGATCAATAACAACAACAATAAAGTTTATTTTCGTACCTTTACAGTTTCCCCATCTGCCATCATGTACTTTAGTAGTTGAACACCATGGTCTACGATGGCCATCACTGGTACAATTATGATAAACTTTTCCACGGTAAGTAAATGGAAAATGGCACCACCTTCCATCAGTCGTCTGCACTGTGCAACGATTTCCTATTTGATAGAACATCAAGGTAGAAACTTTAATAAGGCCGTAAGAATATCGTATCGTCATCATTGCAGTTTTGGTCACGATACTGATTTGTTTAATGGTCTTAGCTCCCACGAGTCTCCTTTAGCTCAGTAGCAGAATATCCCAACTAGTTTATTTTATTTATTTACCGGATGGGTCTGTCACTCAATACTGAGGAATTAAGACCGCTCTAAAAAAATACAAATAAATAAATGAATAAAATAAAAATATAAAAGGTCAGTAGATGTTAAAAATTGCGTTTTTAAATGCACCCAGTGAACTGAACAATACAACATCCCTTGCGAGGTCGTTACATTCTGAAATTGTCCTTGGATAGAAAGAGTACTTATAATAATCTCTCGTAGCTAGCTTTCGGCTGCTTGTAAGCATACTCTTTGGAGCGAGTTGAGCACAAATGGTCTACTAGTTGGTGGTTGATATCTTCGTAGAAGACAAGCTCGTAGAAGACAGGCTTGTTTTGCTAGTAATTGGAAGGTCTTGGGTTCGGCTCGCCTTTATCCGAGTTTGCCTGTGTCACTTTGAATAATACAACATTTTTATATTCTTTGCCATCATCATTATCACACATGTAATAATAACAGCTGTACATCATTGTCTCGGTAAACATTCTCATTATGATCGAGAAATTCCTTACTATGCAATTAACTGCAGAACTAATCTAAGAAAATTTGACGAAGCAGATAGTTGAATCACGTAACTCTTTTTTCGTTTAAATGGTGCTGTGTTAGGCTGTTACGTGACAAGACACTGCAAAATACTATCCTACGTGTTCTAGGCGCAATTCACCCATGCGCACAATTACAGGCTATTACCCATGCATATCCTTACGGCTATACCACATTGACCAACGGCAAGCCAGGCTTATAGTCATTCAATATTTGAAGCTTGCCTCCATCTTTTTGGATTTATCAGCAAACAGTGACTCGAAAATAACAAAAAACTACCGCTCCCTTGTTCCAAATACTCTTCGAAACTGACGGCGAATCTACTTTCTTCCTTAAAAATCCTTTCCGCCATACATGCCTTGAATAGACCCTGTCTGACGGTGTGTATTGCACTCGGTTAAGTTCAGGAGGCAAGTTCTTCCCTACTCCTCGTACATAGACATGTATGCCGGATAGTATGCCACTTTTGTTGTTATTTGAGTACTCCAGAAGTTGTTGTTAAATATAATATACTCGCCCTAAACTCAAGAAACAATCCTATTTACCTTGCCTATGAATAGTCACCCGCTGGATTGACATGGGGTTGTTCCCGGATAAGCGCTGCTGAGTGAAGTACTTATCGCTTATCCATTCCACTTTGTCGTTGTTAATGGGCTCGTATCTGGACGCTCTTCTGGCAGTTTCCTGAAAGAATAAATCACAAATTAAATAAGGTTGTTGTGATTACGCTAGAAATGTTAGTTGTACTCTAATCCTTATAGCGTCGTTGACAACAGTAAGAGAACATATTAGGGATACAGGGGTACAACATCAGAATAGTCGCCAGGGAGAACGAAACCCTTAGGTGAATGATCAGCGAGGCAATCGACTGTGGATACTGTGGATACGAATTTGCAGCGGTTTTCCTAGTGATACTGTCACCTTTGGCCACCTGACTGGTGTCAGTGGTGAAACATTCACCACTCGAGTAAGGAGGCACTAAGAGTTTACCCTCACATGCCTTGTTAATGTCAATGCACACCGTAAATTTCTGTAATAGCCACCAAATGATGCAAACGGAAAGTGCTGGATTCTGGCGAATCTGATCAGCAGATTTTATATTATTCAATTGTAAATAACGAGTCAAGGTGGACTGTACATCACTGAAATCTATTCCCGATGGCCAAATTACCGTGTAAACACTGCTGATAAGAACAAACATTCGTTACTTTATACATCGGCTGCGTTGCCAGTTTTCTAATCAGCTTTGTTCGCTTGTTGTTACAACCCAATGTAACTTTATTTCATTGTATAAACGGGAGAAGACAAGGGACGAGTATATCATATCGGTTAATAATCGAAACCATTAAAAAGAAACTTTGCCTTATCATGACAAGCAACTCAGTCAAGTTTGAGAGTTTTCAACCTAAAATTAAATTAAAGGGCCCAGATGACGGCTTTATGAACCTTGTAAAATCAATAAAAACTTTGTTATCTTATAATATGCAAAGGCCACTCAATCTTTCTTGATCCGGCTTTCGATATATGCGTTTTATATTTTTTACTTTAACGCAAGGTTGCCAATATTTAGCTGGTTTTCTTTTGATCGAATAGGCTAATTTTTTTTAAACAAACGAATCTCCAGACCTCCTCATGTTTATATAACGGCCAATGGAAGTTTGCCACTAAATGGCTGTTATGTATAAGATATATTGCAGAGCCCTTGACCTGGAGCCTCTATCTCTCATACTAAGGCTATGTCTGCACTATGTGGATAGCATTTCATGCCGTCGTGAAAAATACTCCGGCATGGTGTGAACAAAAGTGGTCTAAAACCGCCGCCATCTTTCCACTGTAGGATCCAATCCTCGCTCCTCGTTGTTGACTTTCGTTTCTGTTCGATTCTCTGTTCACACTACTCGAGGGAAGTGTCACGATGGCGACGATTCACTTTCAAGACCGAAGCAGCGCAGCATCGCTTCGGCACAGAATTCGATCTGAAATCGGCGTTTTGTGTGTGAATGAAAGCCCGATCCGATGTGTTTTAGGTGTCGACACAAGAGCTTTCCGGTATCTGAGTGTAGACATAGCCTAAGCCTCGGGGACACCCCTATTCCGCATAGATTTAAATCTTGGAGTGGACCCTTTCGCAAGTAGTTATATCTACTCGTGGCAGGCTTGACGCAACAAATCAATATAGATTGAGGCTCCTAGTCATGGGCACCTGGATATTGTTAATTTTTTACCCCGACTACTGGCTCTAGTGCGTCCTGAAAGAACGCTGAAATTTTGAGGTATTCTGCCATGTCTTTAATGGGCTGTCCAATGGTGTTGTTGATGTACCCTAGAAAGATCTTTTGGTTGATTTTTAGGAGTTCAGTGTAGCCTGCGGTGTAGTATCTCGTGAAAGGGTCTTTGAAGACAATAGGTGCGAGTTCTGCCTGCGTCATGTTCAACCTGGCATAGCCATACAAAGCTGGATCATGTTTTAAAGTGAAGGTTTTCTTGTTTTGATCCAGGGCCGCCCCTCTTGCAGCCTTGCATTCTGGACTGGAGTTCTGCGGAAGGGAGACTTCACAGTGCACGGCTGCTGAATACCTGGAACAAAGGCAAAAAAATGTTACGATCGTAAAGTTGCTTAAACCAACGTTTAATAACAAGCTTTTCCCAGCAAGTTTAGTTTGAGGTCGCTACTATCGAGGGTGCATGTCTTTTGTAGTTCAGATGTTATAAGAAATTTGGTTCCTCTAACGACCTAAATGAGAAAATAAAAAAAAGATAATATGAGAAAGAGAGCGAGATTTAAACTGCATACTCATGGTCAAATCCAAGGTTAAAGTAGACTGGTCTGACTCAAATGGCTAAGGAAGTTAGGAGGTTAGTTTTCAAAGAAACTGCATGTGGTGATGCGTCGGTGAGGAATAGAAAAAATGTTTGGTTTTATCAACAAGATGATAAGGTAACTTGGCCATTGTAAAGAGATTCAAGGGCTGACGTTTGGAGCGTTAACCCTTTCTTCATTGCAAATCACTACAACCCATTACAGCTGTTTTGAAGTTGGCTTAAAGAAACAGTGTTACGAGGATTCCGCAAATGATACTTTGTTCAAAACTGCCCAAAAACTAACTTGACAAAGTACCTTTGCTCAAACATAAAAAACCCGAGGAAAATAGTAAGTTAATTAATTCTCCAAGCCGAAAGTACAAACCATAATTGTTTTTTAGCGATTTATCCAAAATATATGGGAAGAAATAAATTGAAAGAATTTCTGTTACGTGCACTATAGTAAGGATAAATTTTAACGAAACCTGAGCTTTTTTTAAAACGCTTCCATGGACAAAAATCGGCTGTGTTTGGTTCATTCGAAGTGACACTACTAAAAATAGGTAAGGGAGGGTCCCCTGGGATTCTTTAGTGGGAGTGCGCCGTCCCCTACTCAGGAACCGTCTTATGTTTCAGACCAAAGAGTGTAACTTTCTATGCACGTACATTTTCAATACTCGTCTCTAAAATCCTTGCCCATTTTCAAACATGCACTCACCTGAATTAAGGAATGGTTCTCACACAATATCACCATTTTTGGTCACTTTTTGTCTGGCGTTTTTACTCTAGTAAGCCTGACTTATAACTTTGTGATAACAAAAGGAACAAAATTTTGTGACGATTTACCGTGTTAGCTGTGGTCACATGATCGACCACGCCCTAATTTATGCAAAATTTCATATATTCCGATTACAACCCGATAATCAACGTTAAAAATACTTTTCTTTGTTTTCAAGTCTTAACATTGCATAGAACTACCCTAAATTAACTGGGGGTTTTTGAAAACGTTTTATGATGCGTAGTTACTTGGTCTTTTTCTCTCTCCCCAGTCGCTCTCCAAACCAAAAACGTCATAATTAACCAAAAGTAGATAAATTCTAAAAACCCCGATTAGTTCCCCAGACCCTTAAACTAAAGTCATTTATAGAAGGTAAAACCACTAGCAATTTGTTTTCCTAAAATGTCGTAAATTTAAATCGAAATAAAATTTTAAAATTGGGCGTGGTATGTCACGTGACACAACAGCAACTTCAGTGGCAATAAAAATGAAATACTTTGTGCAGATTCTTGGCTCTTACAAACTTCCAAATCAGTACTTTCCATTTCTTCTAAAATAGACCACCCCCCTCCAAATCTAGCGAGACCCATTCCTTAATTCACGCGAATGGCACGTTCTGTTAAAAATCGAGCCTTATCCGCGTCAAGTGAATCTTGGCCTCTCTTTTTCTTCACTTTCTCTTTTCTCTTCTTTTGTAGGAGAAAACGGAATTAATATTCAAGTTATACCGTTTCGCAGTCTCCTCATTAAAAATACACCACCAATTTGAGACCAAAATGTTTAAATGTTTAAATCAGTCCATACATGTTATCATGATGAGACCACAAAACCTTAAAAACACTTTTAAAATTACCAAGCCGGACTAGTTTTAAGGCCACAAATTTGACATAATTATTTCTTTATCTTCTGTCTCCAATAAGCGACCAACCAAGTGGATCATTGAAAAATCATACAGGACTAAAACGCCGCAAACTGCATAGCTTAAAGAACTACAAGAATAAATTAAATGCTGCCAGAAGGTTCGATCTTTTTTCACTTTCTTTCTTGACCGTTACCTAGGTTATTCCAATCAGTGTAAACAATTTGACATATGACCTAAGCTTAGAAACTTAAACGTGCTCTGAATGTAAACTTCTGTAAACACAGTCAACGCTGAACTGTAGACACAATATAAACTGGATTTTTCACCATATTAAATGACGGACTGGTTGTGAAACTTTGCCATAAAAACAATGTTGGAAGGGCCACGATAGTGCACGACCCCTTGTTTGAATGTTCTCACTACAGTTGAATATCTTAACACGAACGTCTCTATTGGTCAGTTGCTCTAACACATTTCAAAATCTGTTGTCGTCTGTGGACTGTCAAGGCCAAAAATGCTAACAAAAACATATAACAAAGACATTTTTCAGGCCAACTAGAGTCTCCTGGTTTTAAAATAAGAGCATCACGTTCATTACATATTTAAATCTTTAAAACTAAACATTTTCGATCGATTGATCGCAAACTTTCCAGTCAAAGTGTTTAAATGTTTAAATCGGTCCATACATGTTATCATACCAGAAAACCTTAAAAACACTTAATTACCAAGCCGGACTAGTTTTAAGGCCAGAAATTTGACATAATTATTTCATTATATTCTGTTTCCAATAAGCGACCAACCAAGTGAATCATTGAAAAATCATACAGGACTAAAACGCCGCAAACTGCATAGCTTAAAGAACTACAAGAATAAATTAAATGCTGCCAGAAGGTTCGATCTTTTTTCACTTTTTTTCTTGACCGTTACCTAGGTTATTCCAATCAGTGTAAACAATTTGACATATGACCTAAGCTTAGAAACTTAAACGTGCTCTGAATGTAAACTTCTGTAAACACAGTCAACGCTGAACTGTAGACACAATATAAACTGGATTCGGTCAGTTTCTTTTCACCATATTAAATGACGGACTGGTTATGAAACTTTGCCATAAAAACAATGTTGGAAGGGCCACGATAGTGCACGACCCTTTGTTTGAATGTTCTCACTTCAGTTGAATATCTTAACACGAACGTTTCTATTGGTCAGTTGCTCTAACACATTTCAAAATCTGTTGTCGTCTGTGGACTGTCAAGGCCAAAAATGCTAACAAAAACATATAACAAAGACATTTTTCAGGCCAACTAGAGTCTCTTGGTTTTAAAATAAGAGCATCACGTTCATTGCATATTTAAATCTTTAAAACTAAACATTTTCGATCGATTGATCTCAAACTTTCCAGTCAAAGTGTTTAAATGTTTAAATCGGTCCATACATGTTATCATACCAGAAAACCTTAAAAACACTTAATTACCAAGACTAGTTTTAAGGCCAGAAATTTGACATAATTATTTCATTATATTCTGTTTGCAGTAAGCGACCAACCAAGTGGATCATTGAAAAATCATACAGGACTAAAACGCCGCAAACTGCATATCTTAAAGAACTACAAGAATAAATTAAATGCTGCCAGAAGGTTCGATCTTTTTTCACTTTTTTTCTTGACCGTTACCTAGGTTATTCCAATCAGTGTAAACAATTTGACATATGACCTAAGCTGAGAAACTTAAACGTGCTCTGAATGTAAACTTCTGTAAACACAGTCAACGCTGAACTGTAGACAATATAAACTGGATTCGGTCAGTTTCTTTTCACCATATTAAATGACGGACTGGTTATGAAACTTTGCCATAAAAACAATGTTGGAAGGGCCACGATAGTGCACAACCCTTTGTTTAAATGTTCTCACTACAGTTGAATATCTTAACACGAACGTTTCTATTGGTCAGTTGCTCTAACACATTTCAAAATCTGTTGTCGTCTGCGGACTGTCAAGGCCAAAAATGCTAACAAAAACATATAACAAAGACATTTTTCAGGCCAACTAGAGTCTCTTGGTTTTAAAATAAGAGCATCACGTTCATAACATATTTAAATCTTTAAAGCTAAACATTTTCGATCGATTGATCGCAAACTTTCCAGTCGAAATGTTTAATGTTTAAATCGGTCCATACATGTTATCATACCAGAAAACCTTAAAAACACTTAATTACCAAGACTAGTTTTAAGGCCAGGAATTTGACATAATTATTTCTTTATCTTCTGTTTTCAATAAGCGACCAACCAAGTGAATCATTGAAAAATCATACAGGACTAAAACGCCGCAAACTGCATAGCTTAAAGAACTACAAGAATAAATTATATGCTACCAGAAGTTTCTTTTTCATTTTCTTTCTTGACCGTTACCTAGGTTATTCCAGTCAGTGTGAACAATTTAACATATGATCTAAGCTGAGTAACTTAAACGTGCTCTAAATGTAAACTTCTGTAAACACAGTCAACGCTGAACTGTAGACACAATATAAACTGGATTCGGTCAGTTTCTTTTCACCATATTAAATGACGGACTGGTTATGAAACTTTGCCATAAAAACAATGTTGGAAGGGCCATGCACGACAGTGCACAATCCCTTGTTTGAATGTTCTCACTACAGTTGAATATCTTAACACGAACGTTCCTATTGGTCAGTTGCTCTAACACATTTCAAAATCTGGTTGTCGTCTGTGGACTGTCAAGGCCAAAAATGCTAACAAAAACATATAACAAAGAAATTTTTCAGGCCAACTAGAGTCTCTTGGTTTTAAAATCGCAAACTTTCCAGTCAAAGTTTCACACTCTAGGCAATTGTCTTAATTTAACCTGTTTTGTTGTGGCTAAGGCAAGGTTTTGATTGCGGGTTAACTTTAAAAAAACATGGAAACATCCTTTTTACATCCACTCCTAATGAATATCACACCACTTAAATAATAAATAAATATAAAATAAATAAATGGGACTTTCAGTGGCACATCCACAGCATAGCTATTCGTCCACTGTTTCCAGGTCGAATTGGAATTTGGAAATGTTGGTTTTTGTGGAGGGAGGAAAACCGGAGAACTCGGGGAAAAAACCCTCGGAGCAGGGACGAGAACCAACAACAAACTCAACCCAGATATGGTGTCAACTCCGGGAATCGAACCCGGGCCACACTGATGGGAGGCGAGTGCTCTACCACTGCGCCATCCCTGCTCCCCGACTTGACGACTTGACGCTGGAGGCTCCCTCCGCATACTGTGTTGTGTTGTTTGCGTATCTTTATCTTTATTACAATTTAATGGCAGAAAAGGCGTTCATAAAGTGAATTAAATAGAGCCATAAGGATAGCCTACAAAAGAGTCGGAGACCCCATACAAGGCAGACCGCCTAAAGAAACCCTCCCAAGAACTGTTATAATTTAAAGACAGAAAATTAACTAAATAAATGTTATTACAATATAAATAGATAAAAAAATGGAATAATCAATTACATGATTCTAGAAGATAGGAAATCCCTTACTCCCCTTTTAAAGCTACAGATACTTGAAGCTTGCCGTACGGAAAGTGGTAACACATTCCATGTGCCAACAATCCTATTAAAAAAGCTAAACTTAAAAGCATCAGTCCTAACTTATAACAGAAATGTTTCCTATTTGACTGAGCGTGGCGAAAGAGAATAGAACATATATTTATGACTCGTAATAAAAGTGAACGCAACTTGACCTTTGTTATTCTAAGGCATCGTCCAATTGATCTTTTACCCTCGACGGCAAGCAAATATAGGTAGTTAACTTTCCTTTCGGCTTACCTTGTAGCTGTTAGCAAAGCCAAGAAAGCTAAAATAAGCTTCATATTTACTTCTGGTTGAAAAGTCTTCAAATGATTGCTTTGTTGTACATTCAATCTTGTAAGTAGTTTGTTACCTCTAGACAACTGAATTTAAATTAAAATACAGCTTCATAGGTAGGTTCATTATTGAAAATAGTGCACTGTTGACTTATGCTATTGACCAATCGGCCAATCAATTAGTCAATCAATCAATCAATCAATCACTGACTCACTGACTCACTCACTCAATCAATCAATCAATCAATCAATCAATCAATCAATCAATCAATTAATCAATCAATCTTTATTTTTTTATGATAAGTAATGTTTTAACTATGATGAGTTTAAGAGTTATACACTGTTACCTAGCATCATCCCTTTTCTTTTGCTTGAGGCGACAAAAAATTGCAAATTGAACTTATTCATCATCTGCGTGTTATTCTTATCAAGGACAAAGTAGCCGTTTTATCAAAAGGGATTTGCTGAAGCAAAACCATCCAAAAATCTGTAGAGAGAGATTTAGGGCTCGACGTTTCGGAGTCATCTTGACATCATTATCAGCGGATATTTAAATAGGCTAGAGCCTCTCTTTTTCTTCTCTTTCTCTTTTCTCTTCTTTTGTTGGAGAAAACGTTGTTAATACACAAGTTATACGGTTTCACAGTCTCCTATTAAAAATACACCACCAATTTAAGACCAAAATGTTTAAGTAAGATCCTTTCTTTAAACACGATGAGAATTAAAGCATTACATGCTTGAGGGGTCGTGTTAACTAACTATTACCTACTAGACCCATTCGGCTAACGCAATGTTGTACCCAAATTCAGATACCCGCAGTTAAGATTCTTTGTTTATTGCATTTGCATAATAATGTAGCATTCACATTTAAATGATATCGAAATACTTAGAGCAAAAAATTTTATGCCCAAAGGATTTGAATTGGGTACAACATTGCGTTAGCCGAATGGGTCTATTTACCTAGAAAAACGAAATGCATAAAATACATCGAATGTATAATCAGAGTTAAAGGTAAAAGTATGAGAATGTAAAATGCACTTTTGTTATTCTTATGCAATAGTAAATCTGAGTGTCCTAAATGTGGAATAAGATTTCACCTTTTTTTTTTTTTAGGAGGAAACGCTATTAGTATACAAGTTATACGGTTTCACAGTTTCCTAATCACCGCCAAATCGAGACCAAAATGTTTAAATCGGTCCATACCATAGTAAGTAAGTTAGTCAGTAAGTAAGTAAGTAAGATCCTTCATTTAAACACGATGAGAATTAACGCGTTACATGTTTGAGGGATCGTGTTTGCTAACTATTACCTTATTATTATAAACTTAATCATTGTATAATGCAATTCGAGGAATTTTATTGGCTTAGCGGCCATGGCATATGAGCCATTATACCATGGCCGAGAAATGGCGACCATTAAATTATCTGCTGGTTATTCTTGCACAGCGAAATCAGTAAGATCTGGCAATATTTCTTGATTCTTTTTAATAAAACAATTATTCCACTTGCGCTTGTTAGATATAAGATCATTATAGCCAACTCGGTGTTACGCGCCTCGTTGGAATAATTGTTCATTCAACAAAATGCATAAAATACATCGAATGGATAATCAGACTTAAAAGTAAAAGTGTGACAAAGTAAAATGTACTTTTGCAATTTTTATGCACTAGTAGTAAATCTGAGTTCCCTAAATGTGGGATCAGATTGCACCTTTCTGTGAAATTGCTCAAAACTACAAGAGTCGTTGAAATAATCTGAGGCAAAATTCCATAACACAGCGCCTCTATAACAAATATAATTTTTCATAAACTAGGTGGAAAATCGTGGAACAACGGCCTCTTGATATCCTCTCAAGTTATACGGACTGTTGCGCCGTACAGCTAAATCTGAAATCGTTGAGGGCATTTTATAGCTAACTAAAATAGTTTTACGAGAATTAGCCTTCCAGCACGACGGTGTACTGCCTACAGGGATTTAATGTGGTCCAAAACACTTTACCGCCTTGGGGATAACTTGAGGATTTGAGCAAACTAAAAGAGTTGATAGTGAGGGATTATTGGTCAGCGGAGTGTCTCATTACACTTGGATCCAATCTCGTACTCAGAGTCCTCAGGCTTTTTGGTCAGCGGGTGGGCGCCAGGAGAGACTCTGGAGAATTCGAAAAAAATTAAATTTTTGGATTAGCTGCCTCGTAGCAGTTTTCATTGTTTTACCGCAGAAATCCTGCGGTAATAAAATCAGTCCAGTACCCCAATCTCGTACCCAGAGTCTTCAGGCTTTTTGGTCAGCGGGGCAACGCCGGGGACATCGAATTTTATTACCGCAGGATTTCTGCGGTAAAACAATGGAAACCGTTACGGAACAGCCAATCAAAAAATTTGAATTTTTTCGATGTCCCCAGAGTCTTCCCGGCGTTGCCCCGCTGACCAAAAAGCCTGAAGACTCTGGGTACGAGATTGTCCAGTACCCCAGAGTTTCTCCTGGCGACAAACCGCTGGTTAAAGAGTCTGAGGACTCTGGGTACGAGATTGAATTGGATTGTGAAAAAACAAAATGGCAGCGATGACTTCGGGGAAACAAGTTCCCTACAATTTCCACTCTAATTGGCGTTTCTTGTAATCAGCAAGGATGTCAGACATTGAAATAAATGTTAAGTTACTTCTAAAAAGCGCTTTAAAATTATTAATTTGCAAAGTTTCACAAGTGGTCAAACATAAAGCTCCAACGCCAGTTCAATTTTCGCGGGAGAAAATAAATTTAACAAGGCACCTCTGTAAAACGAGGATACCTGGGGCTAGTTTATATACCGACAAACATTGCTGGAAAAGAAAAACAAATATGGCGGCTTTTTGAAGATCTAACCTCGAAGAGGTTTTTCTCCTCCTTGTGCGTTCTGCAGAGATGGCCTTAGTTCACAGAATCAACGATGGAAAAAATATGTTATCTTCGAGGGCTTTGGGAACTTCCTGAATTACAAGAAATGACTCTTTAAACTTCCCTGAATTTAATTCGAGTCGGAGCTAGTTGACCACTTGAGTGGTTGTTCCTCAAATCGACGATCATTTGGTGAGGATCACACCATTTTTGAGGCAAACTATAAGTAATCTATGGCTACTACTCAAGCCTCGAACGAACATCGGGGAAGTAAGTAGACTAACGGCTTTTAATTATTTTTTTTATTAGTAGTGTAGCTTAATCACTACTGAACATATCTCGATTCGGAGCTAGGGAATATTCTAACTCGTGTTTGTTGCATTGTAGATTTTTGTCGAAATCCCATACATTTTCTCACACGATCCCGCCACCATTAATGAAGAAATGCACGCGCCTGTCCGCCATTTTGACCACAATTTCTGGCAATAGAGAAACGGGGATGAAAGGCAAAAGAAAAAATCGAAGAGGTGGAAATCAAAGATACAGGACAACATATCAGCGAAATTAGATGGTAAGGTGGAAATTTTTGCTAGAAACTATTTCTTTTTATCGCTCGTGACTAGACGTACGCAAAAATGGAATGATTTATCATTTTATGTCATGGAATATCACATGTTAGTATAATTACTCAGGTGATTATAGAGATTCTGTTGATCTGATTGGTCGAGGATTGCGTCATATCCTGCTATAATCACCTCGCGCGAGGTGATTATAGCGGGAGCACTAACTTTCATAATGGACGCTTAGCTATTTGTTGACATTTCTGAAAAAGAAGTAAATAGGATGAAAGAAAATGCAATTCCGAAAGGCACTGAAGATGCAGCTAAGTCCGAGGTGATACTTTTCGAAGGCAAGAGATGAAAATTTTGCTAATTGTAATAAAAAACCCTTGTAAATTGCATGTTGTCGATCTCGATGACTTAAAATGAAGACAATAAATTAAGTTAAATTCGAGCAAGATTTTCTTTATTAATAGAATGATTTCACAAACAAAACGAGTTCAAGACAGAATTTGAAGGCATGGAAGTAAGCAAGATGAATAAATGTCTCTGTAAGTTTTACGTATCAGTGACGAGAAAAGAAAACAGTTTTATAATCTGAAAACTAGTTTGTTGTCGGTTCGAGCGGCTCTCGACCACCATCTAAAGTCTCCGCCTCACAACAAAATATTTTCATCTGCAACAACCTTGTACTTGTTTAGTGAAGCCAACAAATGACTTAATTTCTACCTGAAGCAGCTTATCTCCGAGGGCAATTTATAAACGTCCGTTAACCGGCGAAGCCATCATGTCAACAAGAAATTGTGCAATAAAATGCTATCGCTAACACTTGTGATCCCGGCTCGAATTTTACACCAAACAGCCTGGTTCATCTCCATCTATTTTGGTAAACGTGTCGGGGAAACCCAACATTCATTCACACTGAAGTCAGTGCTTCGTCTCAATGAAGCGGCAGTTAAAGAATACTGACATTCTGCTTGAGGCCGTGTGCAGTTTATCGATTGCGCATGTGATTTCGATTGAGCATGTGATCGGCAGACTGCGCGTCTCTGTTCACTGACGCGTGACGATTTGAAACAAACAAACAAAATTGACATTTTCGGAGGGTACTTGTTTTTCTCTGATAATCACCTGAGTAATTATACTAAAACAATTATTCGCTTCAGGCTCAGTAAATATTGGTGAATATTCACCAATATTTACTTTGCCTTCGGCGAATAATTGTTAAATATCAAGTTCAGCGGTACCTCATCTGGCTGGGTCAGGCCGCTAGTGCGTAAGATGAAAACGGCAAATCCTAGGCTGTAATTGGGTGTAAAATTATTTAGTCCGACTAGTTTGACTGAAATCCGTTCGTTAGGGGTTTCAGTGGGTAGCGTAGAGCTGGGATCGAAAAACTAAAAATGGCGTCTGTCGTTTAGTAGTGTCGAGGTCAGCTGTTGGATCGGAGAGGAACAGGGATTAATTAAATAAAGGCAGAAGAAACCGGATGAAAATCAAAGACGCAGGACAAGTAATCAGTACTGAAGTAAGATTATAACTTGCTTCAAACTAACCCCATGTTTCTCATCGCTCATGGTCTGGTGAGTGCTTTAAATATATACTGCCTGCATTGAGGTTCTCCTTTCCCTTCCCCCCTCGGGAAATTTTTCATGCCTCAATTTTCAATGGCGGCAGCGGCTCACTTAGTTTGCTAACCTTTAGGCAATCGTCTCCCGGGTGTCAGTTTAAACTGATTAAATTCTTTAAGTATTGAGTAAGCTTTTCTACCACTTTAAACTTCTGGATTAAAAACTGTTACAAACGAGTCAAAATGAAATAATTCACATCGTTGATTTCAAGAAACTGTTACCTGAATGAAAGATTTATTAGTCGTTTGAACTAGCCACACAGAGCGGAAATCTGATCAGCTACTTTTGCGGTTATTACAATAATGCTCGCTGTCATCGAACATTTAAAAGTAACACACCTAGTATTATCAGTCCGTTACAATTTTGAACTCTTATCTCACCCAAGGTTACAGAACCCTTATAGTGATACAACTCGAAAACTTTGACTCATATCAGGTATGTACTGTACTGTCGCCACTGAACTAGGTTTGAATTCCATTCGGCAGCCATGTTGGAATAAGATACGGATAGGTCAGATCACCCCTTATTTTCCGCCATTCATTCTTTGCTTGCATGCGAGGCTGTAGAACTTCCATTAGGTGATTATAGTAACGGTTAATGAGGTTGCCAGCTTTATTATCCTGTAGTTCGTTGCCGTAATCAAACAAGGAATCGAAACGGAAAGCCGCTAGAGCATTAGTAAAGCTCGCTTCGATCTGAAAATTTGAAAAGCAAAAATTTAGATTTCAGTAATGGAATTCCTGAATCTAAAATATCCGCGAAAGCTCACGTAGCGTAAAATGAACTGACTGGAGGCAAACGGGACTCTTTTATTTTAATCTGTCAGAAGTGTTCTGTTCTCGGCTCAAACACTTTACCAATGGAGGCAACAAAAAAGCGGCTGACTGCTTGACTTGGGATGGGGAAGGGGAGAGGACTACAGACTGATTATTAGCTGATTGACTGGTTCTCTGACTGTGGGTCTGTGGCTCTCTATATGTCTCAAAACTGAATAAAACTCATCATCGGTGGGGAGTAAAAACGAATGTTTGGATTATCAACAGAGTTGATAACTAAAGGTAAATTGGCCACCGTAAAGAGATTCGAGCGCTGACGTTTTGAGCGTTAGCCCTTTCGTCAGAGCGAACCTTGCATCAGTTTGCCCTTTCTGCAAAATTGAGAAAAAGTAACATTTCGTGTGCGCTGAAACTGTTTGAAAATGAGAACGTTTTAATACTAACGGAAAAGGCACGCAAAAGGGTTTTTCTTCTTTGTTTTAGTTTTTGTTGTTGTTGTTTTCGTTTTCTTTCCTCATTCTTTGCTTAATTTCATTCGTCGCTTGTCCTGAATGACAGACCGACCGCCGAATACCGGTCTGGCTGGCTAGTTTACTTTGGATATGAATATATGAAACAAATTTTTGACTTGGTTTACTTTGCCTATAAAATACTGTTCTCTGATCCCATAAATCCATAATCTGTTACCATCGGAAATGAAGTGTAAATCATACTTACAGCAGAAGTGAGCCTGTTCGGCAGCCGATAAACAGAGAATTCCCCTTCGCTCACTCTAGTGTCATTGTACATTTTGCTCGGTTGGTTAGGTACGTACTGAGCATAGTCAACTGGAAGGTAGTTAAGTGCTGCGTGTTGCACACTCAAGTGTGAGATGATCCGGCTCACCATACCACTGAGCTCTTCCTTTGTATCAATACGTGTAGGAAATCCTTGAATCTGTTAAAGAGGAAGGTGTTCATGGCTTACTGATTCCATCAACAGTATCAACACAATAATAGTCCAACAATGTATGCAGGATGTTTGTCACATATACTGCGGAGAACAGAACTCTATAGACCACACCTTTTTAGGGTGCCAATTTACAAAGTTCTTTACTCAGGATGTGCTACAATGGTTCAACACTGAAGATTTTATTTTTGGCCTTTCTTCTATGTTGAGTGTTCTAACAAAGAAATTAAATTATACCCTCCTCTTCCTACGTTATTATATTCATATTCTATTCTATTGCTACTGGACTTTATCAAAAAATAAATAAATAAAATATAAGTAGAAAATTGAAAAGATTATTTAACGTATATAATGAGATCTTCTGAGATTGTGATATTTATCAAAGAGGATGCTTACTGTAATATATGGGATTGTAAAGTGTTGTTAGTATTGTACGTGTTAGGCTTTTTAAAAGTGTTGTATGTGTTTGAAATAAAGGTTTGTTAAAAAAAGTAACATAAACCTAGTTTAATGTCCTAAGCTCCCACGCAGCTCCAGTAGCTCAGTGGTAGAGCATCCGAGCTCATAGGTTTGACTCCTATTGGGAGAACTCGGAGTTTCAGTGAAAAAATACATCTGTCGATAAATATGAAAACATGTTTTACTGTTTCAAAGTGCGGTAGGTTCATACACTCTGTATTTTTTATTAGAACGTCTAACTTTGGAGCTGAGGCTTAACGTTCTTATATTTTTTTGCGCTTTGAGGCTGAAAACGTTCTTAAGATGCTCTTTAAAAATTACATGGTATACACTACATGTATTTTAGTAAATCAATGCGGACGTGACCAGGAAACCTGTCAAAGTGCATTGCCTGCTGAGATAAGGTATCAAGAACTGCTGATCAAACCGAGATGTGTGTCACCATTGTTATGTTATACAAAACATGCCCTTGAGTGTTTTGGTTAATTTAAATTCTTTACCTTGATTTTATAAAAAGGTTAGCAAAATAAAAACGTTCTTAATCGACTCTCAGCCTGAGGAATGTTCTTAATACTTTCTTAAAATTTTGGTTAATCTCAGCCTCAACGTTCTTATAAAAAAGGTTCTTATAAAAAAAAACAGAGTGTATTCAAATATATTTATGTACAACAGCCATGCAATTAAGGTTCACCTCGCCATCTTGAATGTATTGTAAGGACGGTGCCTCCTTGTGCTACTGAGCATACGTTCTGCGCATCTCGGGATGGCTCGACAAACTCTGATTTCTCCAGGACGGTGCTTACTCAGTAGTCCAAAAATTTCGAGTGTTTTAACTTAAATTTTATGAAACCGGCGAGATGTTTCGACATATTTCGGCAGTATGTTTCAGTTTGAAGTAAAAGTAAATAAATAAATAAATAAATAAATAAATAAATAAATAAATAAATAAGGAAGCAATCTAGTAACTGGGTAGGTAGGTAAGTAGGTAGGTAGGTAGGTAGGTAGGTAGGTAGGTAGGTTGGTAGGTAGGTAGGTAGGTAGGTAAGGTAGATAGGTAGGTAGGTAGGTAGGTAAGCAGGTAGGTTGGTAGGTGAGGTAGGTAGGTAGGTAGGTAAGTAGGTAGGTAAGTAGGTAGGTAAGGAGGTAGGTAGGTAAGTTGGTAGGTAGGTAGGTAGGTAGGTAGGTAGGTAGGTAGGTAGGTTAAGGTAGATAAGCAGGTAGGTAGGTGGGTAGGTAGGTAAGCAGGTAGGTTGGTAGGTAGGTAGGTAGGTAGGTAGGTAGGTAAGGTAGGTAGGTAGGTAGGTAAGGTAGGTAGGTAAGGTAGGTAGGTAGGTAGGTAAGTAGGTAGGTAGGTTAAGGTAGGTAAGCAGGTAAAAGTAGGTAAGTAGGTAGGTAGGTAGGTAGGTAGGTAGGTAGGTAAGGTAGGTAGGTAGGTAAGGTAGGTAGGTAGATAGGTAAGTAGGTAGGTAGGTAGGTAGGTAGGTAAGTAGGTAGGTAGGTAGGTTAAGGTAGGTAAGCAGGTAAAAGTAGGTAGGTAGGTAGGTAGGTAGGTAGGTAAGGTAGGTAGGTAGGTAGGTAGGTAGGTAAGGTAGGTAGGTAGGTAGGTAGGTAGGTAGGTAGGTAGGTAGGTAGGTAGGTAAGGTAGGTAGGTAGGCAGGTAGGTAGGTAGGTAGGTAGGTAGGTAGGTAGGTAGGTAGGTAAATAGGTAGGTAGGTAAGTTAGGAAATAACCAGGTAAATATTCGTAATCACCCTTCCAATGCCTCCGGTTGGTCCCTTTCCTTACATAGACAATTCATTGACGTACGCCTGGAGTTCCGCGTCCATCTCTACGTCTCCGTCGTTTTCGTAGTACCTAAAGAAAAACACTTCATCGTGTCAAATCAAAATAGCAAGTCGGCTTCCTCAGTCAACAAGAGATTACTCTTTTCGTTGCCTAAGGGCGCAGGTTTTTTGGGTTATATTCTGTGTATTCTGAAAAAAAGAATAACGCTGAAAAATCTATGTTGTATCTGTTGCCCGGTAAACGAAAATATATCCAAATGCCCAAAGTAAAAGAATCGACTTCTTATTAATGAGTTTGAAAGAACAAAATATATTTAATTTTTCGAGGTATTATCGGGATAATGTACGAAAATAAGCATTCTTATTCTTACCTTTTTTAACAATAGAATGCAAACTTTAATCGACTGTCTAGGCTTCCAGTTAAGTGCAATTAAATGTGGTACAGTAACTAAGCGTATTGTTACAGGGAATCGTAGTAACACAAACATGAAAGTGCTTCGCTCTTAAGTCCTATACTATTTCGAGATTTTACATGTAAAAAACAAGTCGATAATAAACTTTGAAAGCAGGAAACTTCGTTTCTTTACCGACAACTTTAATGAATACTGAACATTTCGGGCTACCGTTCGGTTGCTAACGGTTTAACTTACTTTAAATCTATTATCCGGCTTTCTTTGATCAGCTTGAATTCTACTCGAGTCGAATATACTACAGTTGCTTTCACTGTAGCCAGTTCCTCATAAATTGGTTCACCTTAAAATGAAGACCCTTGCGAAGCAGTCACTCAGACGACATGAACACCCGTGACTCATAATGCGCAATGGCATTTGCCAGTTAACAGTAGTGGCGTTTCATATTTTGGTTATGAAAAAACACAAAGATTCGATAGCTTTATTCAGTGCTCTGTATTCAAAACTTTCTTTTGAAAGATCTTGTGATGTTGTAAACAAAAAAAGGGGGGGGGGGGGGGCTTTGTGCTTCATCTGGGGTTTCTAACACCTCGAAACAATAAAAGCACTCGACCGGTGGCCTTAAAAAGCTTTTATCTGTTTTATTGTTTCTGGATTTTATATTCAGTCATGCATTTGAAGACGCGTTATTGTGGACCTGACCGAAATCAGAAGTCTGCCCTGTTATAAGACGTTTATTTTCATGTACGGTTACTTCTACCTCGAAATGCATACAGTAGCCTGCACCTTTCAAAAGTTCTATTTCCACGGACCCTGATAACCTGCAACTCTTTTGATTTTTTAGGGCTCGGAACATTGTTCTGCTGGTCGCTCTTTTGTTCTCTCGACCAACCATGTAAGATGTTGCAAATGGTGCAGGCCGACCCAATACATAAGGCTCTGTTTGTTCTAGTTTATTTTGTACTTACAGGTCGACGTAATTTTTCACCATGTGTTCGATAACGCGCAAGATAACTTCACCATCGTCTCGGTAAGGGAAGTATGGAAGAAATTTTCTGTCATCAAGTCCACGTTTCTATTGATTTAAAGTAAGATTTGTAGGTCAATACCGAATCACCATACGGGGATCAGTTCCTAAAGAAACTGTGGTGCAGCGTCGGTGGGGAAGTGAAAACGAATATTTAACAATTATTCGCCGAAGGCGAAGTAAATATTTACTGAGCCTGGGGCGAATAATTGTTTTAGTATAATTACTCAGGTGATTATCAGAGAAAAACAAGAACCGTCTGAAAAATGTCGATTTTGTTTGTTTGTTTGTTTGTTTGTTTCAAATTGTCACGCGTCAATGAACAGAGACGCGCAGTCTGTCGATCACATGCTCAATCGAAATCACATGCGCAATCGATAAACTGCACACGGCCTCAAGCAGAATGTCAGTATTCTTTAACTGCCGCTTCACTGAGACAAAGCACTGACTTCTGTGAATGAATGTTGGGTTTCTCCGACCCGTTTACCAAAATAGATGAAGATGAACCAGGCTGTTTGGTGTAAAACTCGAGCCGGCATCAAGTGTTAGCAATGGATTGCACAAATTATTTCTTGTTGACATGATGGCTTCGCCGGTTAACGGACGTTTATAAATTGCCCTCGGAGATAAGCTGCTTCAGGTAGGAATTAAGTCCTTCATTGGCTTCACTAATCAAGTGCACGGTTGTCGCAGATGAAAATGTTTTGTTGTGAGGCAGTGGCTTTAGCTGGTGGTCGAGAGCCGCTCGAACCGACAACAAACTTAGTTTTCAGATTATAAAAACTGTTTTCTTTTCTCGTCACTGAAACCTAAAACTTAGAGAGACATTTATTCATCTTGTTTACTTCCATGCTTTCAAATTCTGCCTTAAATTCGTTTTTTTTTTGTGTGTAATTATTCTGTTAAATAAAGAAAATCTTGCTCGAATTTAACTTAATTTGTTGTCTTCATTTTAAGTCATCGAGATCGACAGCATGCAATTTACAAGAGTTTTTTATCACAATTAGCAAAATTTTCATCTCTTAAAGCCTTCGAAAAGTATCACCTCGGACTTAGCTACATCTTTAGTGCCTTTCGGAATTGAATTTTCTTTCATCCTATTTACTTCTTTTTCAGAAATGTCAACAAATAGCTAAGCGGCCATTTTGAAAGTTAGTGCTCCCGCTATAATCACCTCGCGCGAGGTGATTATAGCAGGGTATGACGCAATCCTCGACCAATCAGATCTAAAATCTGTCCCATCCCAGGTAACTAATGGGTGTATATCCCGAAGTAGCCTCATTGCTCCTGTGTTTCCATACGAAAACAGTAGATCCATTAACTGCCCCTCGTCTAACAGGTTTGGAGATCCGAGCGTGGTGGGTACAGTCACCTCTCTGCAGTGATACTTGAGTATTTGGTTTAGCGGATGTAGGGGTGCCATGGTCCGTTTTAAGATGACGCAGAATGGTTCCATCAAATAATGAGTCTTGAGAGACGTAAAAAGGTTAGTTTCATCGGAATGTTAGTTTGCGCCTAACACGCCATGGTACGCCTTGGTATTGTTTATAGTGTATTAAAAAGGTGCCAGTAGGGCCAGCATTTTTAAAAACTTCACAAGCAAATAATTCAAAACTTCCAACTGGCGGCAAGTAGACCAGCTGGCTTTGTACAACCGCGTTCAAGGAGCTGATTTGGGGACTACGGAGAAACAACTTTAGTTAGCGGCCATGGCGGGAACTGGACCCGGAACTTTCTCGAATTACAAGCGCAGGTCCGTCAACAGTTCCGACACTCTGCCTCCATATAGGATCATGTTGAGAAAGTAGCAATGAAAAAAGTGCATGTTAGAAAATTAATGTAGGACTGGGGAAACCTGGTTTGACCAGCGTGTCCAGGATTCCTGAACCGCTTTCTGTAATATCTATACATACTCTAAAAAACACCATCCCAACCCCCCTCCCTCTTAGCCCGTCCACCTAGAATGAACGTCAACTTTGACTTGGACAGGGAGAAGGAATATCGACCAAAACAGCTAAAGGGTTGTTTTGTTTGAGAAGAACTAGAATGACTGCGTTCGTGTGGTAAATTTTAAGGACTTTGTTAAGCATTGCTGCGACCGAGCCATTTTTAATTTTAAAACTATTTCATTAAACTTCAGTTACCAGGATTTCTTGGTAAAGTCTTACCCACTGCTCCTACCATGAAATTGGGCCTGTACAGAATAAAATATAATCTACAAAACCTGAGGAGACTCAGGTCTACTTCAGCAATTCATGTTTACCTTAGCGAGGTGCTCTGCAATTTGTGCATATCCGAGATCCGTGATCTGAACATTAAGTTTGGCAATCGTCCCGCCCCCGTGTGAGTTGTCGCCATCGTTCGGAGTGTATACTGCTGAATCTAAGGAATACAGTGCCATTCAAAGGTAAGAATATGGTGGTGTTGTCAGGATAATAATGACAATATACAGTTTAAAGGCACTTGTAGAATCGTTTTTAATTGTAATCAGATGAAATATGGCAATTATCATAAAAAGACATTGCAGGCTTGCCACGCCTACCAACCTAACATCGATGAGCATTAACCGGAAACTGCAAGAACGTTCCTCAACGGCAGTGTTAACTACTTCTCTGAATATGGTAAGTGTTTTAAGATGACACAACAGTGCTTTGATTTGCACTGTTTAAGTTATGAAAGGCCCTGATAAGCACACCTGATTAGATTTGTCATGACCAGACCAGACACAAATTACGTCACATCTTGTCACATTGGAAGGAGTGATTGCAAGAAAAAGTAACTTAACCAGCTTTGTTTTCAACAACGAATGCATCCGGAGGTCTTGGGTTCATCCCCCCTGAGAACGAAGAGTTTTTCTTTCCCTAGTGTGGTCTTTCATTTGCTCCGGCTACTTTGCTGCACTTAAACATACACTGCCGAGTTGATCCGTTATTTGTTTTTAAAAAGCGTTATTTTCACTGAGTAAGGTTAACTAAAGTCTTGTGAATATTCCTATAATCATCTCTCTAGCAAACTCTATAAAATAATGTCATAAACAAAGGGAGAATTTTTTTTATATGACTGGTTAAAACAGCCGTATACGTAGTCTTCTTTTGTACTTTACCTGGTTTGTAGTCCATTTGGATGGCTACAGGAACAAGAACGTAGCGGTATTGATCGCCATCAAATTTCGATGCAAACAAAGCAATGGGAGACAGAAAGTTCCAAACGGTCCTTCGACTATCATAATCCGTGAGGACCGGTGATATGGGCATGTCGTCACACAACTCATAACGAAGTGCATAGATGCGCCCCTGTTCTATGGCCTGAAATTTAAGCCCCCCAAATTGGTCACATGACAGTACCTTTAGGGTAAAAGTCTGCTTGAATCTAAGAAGTCAGTGATTAAATGCCTTAGAATCCAATAATCTAACATGGTTGCGTGCACTAATGTGAAATTAAAGTTAAAGTTAATCTTCTTTGATTTAAAGGAAGAGAATAAAAGGCAAAAGCAAAATCACCAAATTGAACAACGCAAATAAAAAATCAGATAACAGAAAAATTAAGATGATTCCCTCGAGGTAAAAGTTGGGGTGAAACTTTGATAACTTTCACTGATTGTTCACTAGTAAGTAATAATTCAAAATATACAATGAAAAGAACAAGTCACCGTACCCATAATGATACATTTATATAAAATTCACTCAAATTACTCACTCACTTAAAAGAGGATGATTGCTAAATTAAATTAACGTGATTAAAAGATAGTTCACCGTGGTCTTTTAGGAGAAAATATCCATTTATTAATTGACTGAGCTTTAGAAGGAAAACCTGCCATGTTTTTAAAATAAAAAATAAATGAATAAAAGATAACATACATCTTTCAAAAAGTCCTCAGGCTTCATAGCCGCTTGTACAGCGGCATCCCAATCAAAGTTAGGATTCAGGGTCTTTTTCAGTTTTTTCCAGTCCAGTCCTGTTGGTTCTGAAAAAGAAACAAAAACGGTTGCCTCCTCAATTTTTGAAATGGATAAAGGGGTTAGTTTCTAAAAAACGGCGGCACTACGTCGGTGGGGAACAGAAACAAATGTTTGGTTTATCCGGCAGAGTTGATAACTAAAGGTAAATTGGCCACCGTAAAGACATTCGAGTGCTGACGTTTCGAACGTTAGCACTTAGTCAGAACAAATCTTTCCAATCTCTGACGAAGGGCTTACGCTTGAAAAAGTCAGCACTCGAATCTCTTTACGGTGGCCAATTTACCTTTAGGGACCGGTCATTATTTATCGCCTGGGGGGGGGGGGGGGTCGGAGGATTTTGGAGGGGATCACTTGATTTTTAGGAGAACAGAGGGGGGGATCAGTCGTAACTGAGAGCCCAAAAGGGGGATCACTGAAAATTTTGGAAGGATTCAGAGGGGGGATCACTCAAATCTGCTTGAACAATGCCAGTTTGAAAGTATACAACATAAATGTGCCCATTCTGCTGGGAGATGATAGCATTTGCAATCTCAATTTGTTCTAACACAACTTTATTTAAAAAACGGAAGTCTGTCACACCGGCGAATGTGTGCATTTCAATTTATATCGAGAAAGCTTTGTTTTAACGCTTCTATATTTTTCCTTTTATAACATGCTCATGACTTAGCTAATATTCATCTTTAAACAACATCTTCATTTGCCTCTTGAGCCTCGTCATCCGATTCAACAGCAACATTTAGTCCCCTTTGGCAGGTTGACCCTGGACTTTGTGCCCTTAAAATGCCGCTACTTGCTCTAGATTTTTTGCTAGGGTCGTGCTAAAAATACCCTTTTCTAGTAGCCATAGCAAAGGGTCTAGATGCAAATGCCTTGTTAGTTTCTTAGCAAAGGCAGCATTGATGCTATCTACAGGAGTAACTCTATCATTCTCTTTGATTGAACCGAAAATTTGCCCCGCGACCTCGATTGAGGTCAAGTTTCCAAAGAGATGACGTGCCCTTTGCTTGAGTAGCTTGTCCATTCCTACGAAAAAGAGCGTATGGAAAAAATGTTTGGCACGTTTGCAAGCAGGTTGCTGAAAGGATAGACGATGCCCCTGTCCTGAAGGATTACACCAGTAGTAGAGTGAGCGAGTCTCCCGAAGAGTTATTCTTTTTTAATGCTTCTGAGTTAAATACGTACCGAAATGCTTCAGAAAACAGTAATGCCGAAATACCCGGTGCGGCATATCTTAGTAAAATAGAGAGTTTTATTGAGGACCACTACGTCCGAGGGGAGCTCTTTTTGCATTTTATCGAGATGCCTGCAATAAGCAAAGCGATGCAAGCTCCACACTCTGTTCCTGGTGTACCAACAACAGATGGGTGGGACCAGTAACAGAAAGAATCCCTCAACCTGTGCCAGACAAGAAAAAACCCGGGCACTTTATGGATGTGTACGAAACGCCGACAACAGGTCGTGATCCAGACGATTATCAACCGAGGAAATGTCTGAAGGACTTTTACGAACAAAACGCCATCTCTGCGGGCAATCCAAATACCATCGCTGCTTTCTGTGCAACCTATAGTGTCGAGGAAAAGCATGTCATTGAATACCTAGGCCATCTAAATGATATCAACATCAGAAAGGATATTAGAACAAGAGAGGCTAAGGAGAAAAAAAGGTTAGAAGAGGAACTAACATACAAGGACTACCAGTGGGGCATATTTATTGAGAATGGCAAAGTTGAAAAGCTGAAGGTGAGACAGCTCGACCTGTACCTTAAGGAACATGGCCTGAACGCTGTTGGTATAAAGCTGGACAAGTCCAGGCAACGGGAATGGGTTGTCCAGCAGTGAGGAAGAGAGTGAAGAATCAGATACGGGGTTAGATGATGACGAGGATAGCAAAGATGATCTTGTCATTGCTGATCTCGATGAACAGTCAACTGTTCGTATGCCAGTTTTAACTTTTGTACCTGGTGACCAAATGGCTGAAGTTACTGTACAAGCAAACACTGGATGAAAAAAAAAAGGAAAACAAAAAGAAAACAAACAAAAAAAAAACGAACAAAACAAAATTATAAAAATGTGAGCAAAGCTACAAAGGATGATCTATTACACTATAAATGAAAAAAAAGGAGACAGGAACAGTGGCCGATCCTAGCCCTTCCAGATAGCCGAATTGTCGCTAAATATGACCTGCTGATAGGGACTTGGCGGACTGCTATTTGGCACTCTAAAAAAAGTAACTTTGCAGTTTCAAGCACTGGTTGCAGTTTCAAGCACTTTGCAGTTTTAAGCAAGACTGCTTGTATGTCGACTGAATTCAGATGTCTGGATCCATACTAGAAAAAGACACGGATCAAGAGACACTTTAACAAAAAAGACTACGCGATAACGGCTTTATTATGCTGTAAGTACATCATAGTTAGAAATACTACCTGTATATGAACGTTTAAAACACTAAATAGACGCGTCTAAAGGTGAATATGGGTACAAAGACATGGGGGGGGGATCACGAAAGTTATATATAGTTATGAGGGGGGATCACTTCAATAAAATAACATTTAAGCGGGGGGGGGGGGGGGATCGGCTAAATTTCATCGTGTTTAGCCGAAAATCCTCCGACCCCCTCCCCCCCCAGGCGATAAATAATGACAGGTCCCTAATAGTTATCAACTCGTTTGATAAACCAAACATTCGTTTCTTCAAGTTTTTGTTTGCTGGCTTGGTGCGACATGTTATGCCTCGTATACGTAATGTCCTGGGCACGGTTGGATAAAGCATATTTTAAGTGGGAGTTTTATGCAGTTGTTGCCTGTATTCTGAAGGATTTTTTTCCTCTCTCTAATTGTTTTCCCTATCCTCAGTAAAACTGTCTTTAGCCGAGTGATGCATAAAGGTGGTCTAGAAAATCCTTGGAAACAAAGCGAATGGATGCAGAAAACACGACCCGTTTTTGCTCTGTCCAACCGCCCCCAGGACACTTAAAAGATATACGAGGGATAATCTGTCGCACCAATTAAACAAAAAACTTGAAGAAACGAATGCTTGGCTTATCAAACGATTGCATAAAATTGGGCAATACAACCGCATTAATCGTCAACAGCAACCTTAACAAGCTACGAAGCCAACGGCAACGTGGGTTCTGAACATTAAATTTCAGTGTTACATTTCTTTTCCATCCTCTGCAAATGAGCAATCTAAAACGACAGCATTCAAAGCTTTACGGAGAATGTGAGCACGGGAAGTTGAATTTTTCATTTTCTTTGTTAACTTGAATGCTCATGTTCTACCACTTCTACCAATTCCAAGGAAGCCAGGTTCATTTTACCAAGATTATTCTTTTGAAGCTCACACAACTAACATCTTGATTGTCATCATGACTATGTCGGACGTTACCATCGCAATCAAATCCTCGGTTCATCCTCTCGATTGTCCACGACGAAATTCCAGTCCTTTCACAGTATAAGGAGTTGGAAAACAATTAATTTACTGGCATACTTCGAGATCACTTAACTTGCATTTCCAATATTTGCCTCTCCAACTTATTAACGTTGGAACATTTTAAAATCTCACTGCATAATAAAAATAATAATAATAATAATAATAATAATAATAATAATAAATAAAAATCTTTATTACAAAACCTCAATTAAAATCCTATTTACAATCAACTTGCTGTTACAAAAAAACCAATCAATTCATCAAAACACTATTCATTCACAAATTCTAAAAAAAGAAGTAACTTAACCTTGCATAAAAGAAGAGGAAATAGATATAATTAATAATAAAAGTTCAAAATTCTATGAAATAAAGAATTCCATCATGCAGAGATATTAAGATCAGATAATCGAATCACACTAATGACGGCTAAACCAGTGTCCATAAAAAGCCGTAAGTATAAAAGCATATAGACACGTATACGTATACGACACGTTTATAGACACGTAATAATAATAATAATAATAATAATAATAATAATAATAATAATAATAATAATAATAATAACATCTTGAATTTGCGAACGGGACTTTGAGCGCGATGCTCAACGAGTTTGCCTAGAAATTCTAAAGGTCTCTGAAGAGTCTCTTGGCCGAGACGAAACGCCGCGTCATACTAGCCACGAACATTTCACAAGGGACATTTTTTCAATTCTTTATTGAATAATAATAATGTTGACTTTTTAACGTGTCAATCGAAATCTAGCAGAGGGGAGTCCCTTTTGCTAATTGGGGACACCTGACTTTCTTAACAACCTATCTAAGATACAAATGTATCAACATAAAATCGAATCAGAAGCTACTAATAATAACATATTATCATAAAACTCTTAGACTAAATGATAACAATTGTTTTACAGCAGTTTGGTTAAATAGATCTGTTTTTTGTCTCTTTCTCGATCTGCCAGGGTTAACTGAACCCATTTATTAGATTCCCAAGCATAAACCCTACTACCCCTACCTTCGATAGTGACGCGTTTCAGTGACATAGGGTTTGTTCCCGCCAGGCGCTGTTGAGCGAAGTACTTGTCACTTAGCCAAACCGTTTTGTCGTCAATGAAGGCTTCGTGTTCGGATGGACGTCTCGCATATTGCTAAAACGAAACAAAACACAACAAAATTGTTTCTTTTAACTGATTGTTCTATAATTATGACTACAGTTATTGTCGCTCATGAGCAGAATATTCCTGACAACAAGAAGTTAGGACAATCTGAAGCGAATTCTTGAAAGGGCTCAGAGATCTTCCAAAATTAAAATCATTCGTCATAGCGAATCCAAGACGAAAGGCCAACGCTGGAAACGTGTGCACTCGAATCTCTTTACGGTGGCCAATTTCCCTTTAGTTATCAACTCTGTTGTTAAACCAAACATTCAATATTGCATTTAACTCTGGTTTTGTTTTTCCACGCTTTATGATTTCTTAAAAAAAACTCGCACCACTTTACAAAAGCAATCATGACTTGCTTGCAAACATTTTCCCGCATTTAGCGCCAGTTGCATGTTTTCGAAATTCTGATTGGTTCATTGCGATGTTCTCCTCTCTCCTGATTGGTCAGTTAAAAACATCTCTGACACTTGGTTGGTTTTTTTAGAACCCCGAGGCCAATGTATGAATTGTAGGTACACTTGGCTATTCAGTCTTTCTCAGTTTTTCTCTGTTTTGATTGTGTTTTTAACATTTTTTTTCTCTCCCTCTCGTTGGAAAGTTTTCACTTGGCTGATAGGAACAAAGTAGGAATTTTTGTAAAATAGTACCAATTGGTGGTAGATTAACTTGTTTTTCTCATGAGCATAACTTTCGCAGATTGAAGGCTCCTTTCTTGCTGCACCAATTGGATGTCACACCGCAAAAACGATTCGCTCCGGGATCAGTAGGGTAGGGTTTAAAAGTCGACTTTATGTAACTAAATGAAGCCGCACCTAGACTAGTCCTGTGGCTCCTCTCTGTCTCGCAAAACACGGTCCTCCGCGCCGTGAGTTCCGTGACAGAGAGCGGAGGAGCCAGGACTGGATTAAGCCGCGCCAAGGCCAAAGTTTGTAACTTGTAAGTACCCAAACACATCTTTCCGTTCTACTTGAGTGAAAGACTTCGAAGTTTGTGGGTTATGAATTTTAAGAAAAAATTCCATTTACCCCAATTGCTTCCTCCAAAGCTGAACTGAAAAATACTGCTATCTCGAGGTATTCTGACATGTTGTTGATCTCCTCTCCACCAGTGATATTATTGTAAAGCTCTAACATTTTATCGCTAGCTATTGAAGTTTGAACAAAAGCGATGGTATAGTCTTTCGTGAAAGGATCGTTTAACGCCACAGCTGTCACCTGTTCCCCGGTCATATTAAGCAGAGCGAAGCCATGCAAGGCCGGGTCGTGTTTTAAAGTGAAGGTCTTCTTTTTTTCACCAAGAGCAGCATTTCTCATTAACTTACAGTCTGGGGTGGACTGTTGGGGAAGAGAGACTTCGCATTGGACAGCTAATGCATACCTTGAACAAAAGTTAAATGTTTAATCAGTACATAAAAACTTCTCAGAAGCAAAATATTTCTTAATCTTTTCTAGAAGAGAAGGTTTATTCTAGAGTGTGCCATTGCCGCAAATACAAAATAAATTAGCGCATAAAACCATAGACTAATTGCGTCAAATCTTGCGCACAAATTTCATGAATGAAGCCTGTTCTTATTACAAAGAGATCAGACAATTAGAGCATACCTTTTGCTAACATGGTTATATTGTTATAATATGGTTCTGCCTTATGCATCTGAAAGCACCATTACACTATTGGTTAATCTCAACCTCATTTTTCTTTACAAAAAAGGTTCTTATAACAGAAGAGGATAATTGTAATTATTCAGTACTACCAAAGAGTTTTATTCACTCTTCATTCTCAAAGAAGCAGTTTAGTCTTCTACTTTGAACAGCTTTTTCGTTTTTAAGAGCCGTCCTCTGTAAATATCGACTATCGTCGTTTGGACGAGAAAAAATGAAATCCCTCAAACTTTCTCAGAAGAATGGTCTATATAAGTGATTCACATAAATATAACTTTCAGCTCAGTTCGATTCGTATTTTAGCTGTAGCGCGACCATCTTGGTTTTACCGCTCTGAGAGGGCTTTCAGCGGCCATTTTAGGCCACACTTTTAAGAATTTGCCTTACAAAGAAAGCGTTACAAATCCGAACAAAAGCTCATTATTCGAGACAAGCAAATGTTTGTTGTTGTGTTGAGAAGTTTTTTTAGGAATTTGATCGAAATCTGATTTTTTTACAAAATTTTTAATTTCTTCCTTATTGAACTACTCTTCAAGTGCCAAAAAAACGGCCGACTTTAAAGGAAAATATCGCTAAAGATACATCAGTTGGCATCCTAAGACAGCATCCTGGTTAAAGAGCAATGTCTCGTCTGTAAGAATATGCAATAAAATTTTTGGGCAGTTAAAAAGAGAGAATTATAGAAGAAGAAGTTTAAACTGTACTTTTGTCAACAAACGCCGCCTTCGTAATTAGCATAACAACATGAAAATAACGATTTACTAAGAAACTAATGATAAATTCCACTTACCTCGTGAAATATCGAGAACTGGATATTTCAAAATATATCAAATTATAGTTTCAGTCGGATGCAGCCGCATTTTCGACGATTTGTCGTGCGAAACACGGCAGGTGTTAAACTGAGTTCAATTCTTCAAAGTCCGTCAGGACAACCATCGGCCGAAAAACTTGCCATCCGCCCCATAAGCTGCCGTGTGCAAGGTGTCAAATATTTCTTTGTTATCCTTAATGACCAAAAATTCCTTCAACAACCATTTAAATCCTGTTTGAACTGGAGATTCTCGTCAAGAAATCGTTTATGTTTCGTTGACCTTCCGCCGTGATTAAACAATGAGATTGCGTTACAGAAACGCGCGCACATCCAGACGGGCTGGGGTGGGGGCGGGGAGGAAACAAAAATGAAACAGTTCCTTAATAAAAAAAAAAGGGGGCCATTCAAGATTACTGTCAAAGCTATGTTGTGCATTTCAGGTATTAAATAGGAAACTGCTGTCCCAGAATAATGTGAAATATGATAAGCACCTGTGCTCTATTTCTTTGGTTGGGGCGTGGGAGGGGGGGATGGCAAGTAAAACACTAATTTGCAACATCAGTTGATCGTTGCTCTTGTGTTTAGGGTTCATACATGTTCAGAACTATCCCAAGCTCACTAACAGCTATATATTTGTAATATTAGGTAACAGTGAGAAAGTTATATTCAGCGGCACGTAAAATTAATATGAGGGTTTGTATGGGAATTCATGCAAATAAACGGTTTACATAGAATTCCAATAAAAAGCGTGTGTGTGTGTGTGTGTGTGTGTGTATTACACTTCCCTGTTTGTGTTTTGGAACGTTGTCCTAGCGACACGACTGCCGCTGAGGATCAAGCTGCCTACTCTTCAACCTGAACAAATATTCTCGAAACTGCCAGCTAATACACCCAATTGATAATGTCTCATTCAACATTTGTTCCTTTATAGCGTCAAACGGCTTTCAAAAGCTAAGTGTAAATATGCTTCGCATGATGTGCGAATAATGTGATTTAGGTATTAACAAATAGATTCCATTTTGCCGTGGGTCTGTAGTCTGATAACGCACAGATGACGTCAAAACGTGGTGAGAATAAAGAAGTACGCTACGAGCCGCAGGCGAGTAGTGTGACTGATGTTGTCACCACGTTTAGACATCCTCTGTGCGTTATCAGAGTACAGACCCACGGCAAAATGAAATCTATTTGTTTTATACAATAATTAAGACATTTCAACACATTTCGTGAGCGAGCATCGCGTTACCTGAGCTGAGTCAAAAACTTTCCAGCAAACTCAGTTTTGGACTACTACACACATGCAATTGTGATCTTCTAAATTAGAGTATAATCCGAAAAAAATTCACTAACAATATTTTCGAAACTAACCTTTATTCCAGAAGGAAATCCTGACCTCAAAATATTACTTCATGTAAGTCGCTTCACTGCGATTTGTAATCGATTACTCGCCATTACCGGATTTCTATCGGCGACATATTTCGACAAATATTTGCTTCCTTTTCACGTCACAACAAAGTTCTAGCTTTCCTTTCCTGGTTGAGGTCACTCTCAACGGTCTTTGTCCAATTTTTTATTGAACAGTTCTCCTTTCCTGCGAAAATTTGCCTGTGTTTGTCTGCTACGCGCAAAAACAGTTTTGCAAAACTTTGTTGACCAGTCGCTCTGGCTAGACTCTAGACTCTGATCACGTGCGCCGGTCACACCACTCGATGACGTCAATCGTGCGTCTATTTAACAAATAGATTCCAAGTTGCCGTGCGTCTGTTCAGTAATAGATCACAGATGACGTCAAAATGTGGTAAGAACAAAAAAGTGGCACACGAGCCGCAGGCGAGTGTGTCACTGATGTCCTTACCACATTTTGACGTCTTCTGTGATCTATTACTGAACAAACGCACGGCAACTTGGAATCTATTTGTTTTATACAATGAACAGAAAGGAAACACAATAAACTTGCCTCGTAGCGCTTGACTGTACTGTTCCATTTGTGCCAGTTGAGGAATTTTCCTACTTTCCGTGTTGGCTTCTTCTTTTCTTCTTTATCGTACTTGTAAACAGCTTCCCCTAAACTTTTACCGAGGCCTTCACTTGCTCAAAGCAGAATAATCGAGTAAATATTTTCAAAACTTTGAGCCTTTTCGTAGCGCTAACAGTTTTTTTGAAGATTTGTTCCAGTTTAGGCATTTTTTAATTGACAAGAACACTTTCGCCTTGGTTTCTTCTTTTTCTTGTTTGTAAACAGCTCCTGCTAAACTTTTCTCAGGGCCTTCATTGCTCAATTCGAAATAATCTCGCAAACATTTTCAAAACCGCGCACCATGTTGGGCAAAACGAAGAGAACAATTCTTCCGTGACGTCATCCGTGTGTCTGTACTCTAATAGATCATGGGCAACGACCAATCACAGCGCGCGTAGCATTCAGTACATTGTATAAACTCTAATCACACACTCCTCTAGACCAATCAAAACGCGAGTTTTACACAGTTCATAGTATAATTACAAATATCCTAAGATCGTGGAAAGAACCATACATGCAGCTGCCTAGCAATCTGGTGCAAACATGCAGCTGCGTTTCAACAGGACATTAACTGCATGAGCCTCAGGCTCATGCAGTTATCTAATGTAAAAACAAAAGGGCAGCAACAAATATTTAAGGCATATGGGTTTTCAATAAAGAGGGTGGCAGACGGGGGAGGGGGAGTATCAATCGCGCATCACGTTTAATGTTAAATTGAATCACGCATCACCGAAAACCGTTTAGAAAAAACGCATCACGTAAGTAAGTGCACTAAGCTAATAATGTAAGATTCCAAACTATTCGAGGACGCATTATTGAAAATTGTATTGCATGCAACATCTTTTTAGATTGATTGTGTGTCAATTGATTTTGAGAGATACATGTATAAAGACGAGTTACTGGTAGGAAAAAATGCTGAATGTACCCTGAAAGGTGAATGCTACGTTATACTGTCTTATTCCCTTCTTGTCTATAGTGACTTTTAGGTCAAAGAAAGTTCACTTATCATGGAAATCTAATTGGTAAATCACGCGTCACGCGCTCGTAAAAAAGAAAATCACGCATCTCGTTGTGATGCCAGTCACGCATCACGCACGGGCTCCATCACCCGTCACGCTGCTTATTTATGGGCCATCACGCGTCGCAAAAAAACCCTTTGCCACCCTCAATAAATGCCACTAACTATTAGCTGTTGTGCCCTATTTGTCGGTCGGTTGCGCTTCGATAGCATTTCCAACGATGTTCAGATTTAGTAGTTTTTCTGGCTGCAAGTCCTCGTAATGGTAAACGCTATGACAACGTTCCAAACACAAACAGGCAAGTGTAATACACACAAAAAAAAAAAACCAAGTAAGTAAGTCGCTTTTTATTGGATTTCTATGTAAGCCGTTCATTTACATGTATTCCCATACAAACCCTTATATTAATTTTACGTGCCGCTGAATATAACTTTCTCACTGTTACCTAATCAGCTACAAATATATAGCTGTTAGTGAGCTTGGGCTAGTTGTGAACATGTATGAACCATAAACAGAAGACCAACGATTAACTGATGCTGTAAGTTAGTGTTTTACTTGCCAACCCCCCCCCCCCCCTCCCACGCTCCAACCAAACAAACAGAGCAAAGGGGCTTATCATATTCCACATTATTCTGGGACAGCAATTTCCTACTTAGTACCCGAAATGCACAACATAGCTTTGACAGTAATCTTGAATGGTCCCCTTTTTTTTAATTTAGGAACTGTTCCATTTTTGTTTCCTCCCCGCCCCCACCCCAGCCCGTCTGGATGTGCGCGCGTTTCTGTAACGCAATCTCATTGTTTAATCACGGCGGAAGGTCAACGAAACATAAACGATTTCTTGACGAGAATCTCCAGTTCAAAGCAGGATTTAAATGGTTGTTGAAAGAATTTTTGGTCATTAAGGATAACAAAGAAATATTTGACACCTTGCACACGGCAGCTTATGGGGCGGATGGCAAGTTTTTCGGCCGATGGTTGTCCTGACGGACTTTGAAGAATTGAACTCAGTTACGTTTAACACCTGCGGTGTATTACAGTGATTTCGCACAACAAATCATCGAAAATGCGGCTGTATCCGACTGAAACTATAATTTGATATATTTTGAAATATCCAGTTCTCGATATTTCACGAGGTAAGTGGAATTTATCATTAGTTTCTTAGTAAATCGTTATTTTCATGTTGTTATGCTAATTACGAAGGCGGTGTTTGTTGACAAAAGTACAGTTAAAACTTCTTCTTCTATAATTCTCTCTTTTTAACTGCCCAAAAATTTTATTGCATATTCTTACAGACGAGACATTGCTCTTTAACCAGGATGCTGTCTTAGGATGCCAACTGATGTATCTTTAGCGATATTTTCCTTTAAAGTCGGCCATATTTTTGGCACTTGAAGAGTAGTTCAATGAGGAAGAAATTAAAAATTTTGTAAAAAAATCAGATTTCGATCAAATTCCTAAAAAAACTTCTCAACACAACAACAAACATTTGCTTGTCTCAAATAATGAGCTTTTGTTCGGATTTGTAACGCTTTCTTTGTAAGGCAAATTCTTAAAAGTGTGGCCTAAAATGGCCGCTGAAAGCCCTCTCAGAGCGGTAAAACCAAGATGGTCGCACTACAGCTAAAATACGAATCGAACTGAGCTGAAAGTTATATTTATGTGAATCACTTATATAGACCATTCTTCTGAGAAAGTTTGAGGGATTTCATTTTTTCTCGTCCAAACGACGATAGTCGATATTTACAGAGGACGGCTCTTAACTGACATGATAGCGTAATATGTGCGATGAGCTAAGATAACATCCTTCAAAATACATCATTTCAATGAGTTCTAACACAGGTTTATTGAGAACTAGTTAAGGGTGCTAAAAGGTCCTTGATTCTGGCATTCCAAAAATCTTGAGGCAAAATAAAAGATAATTTTAATAATTTAATCAATTTTACGTTTTGCTTCACCGTACAAAAGTTATGTTCAATACGTGGTTTCATCTCAAAACAACAAACTATAATACGTTTAGATCGAGCGGTAAGTTAATGAGCGATGTCAAAGGAAATTTATGGATTGGCTCCAATTTTTAGTGCGTAAAAATCGTACAAGAATTTCTCATAAAGAAGGCTTATCACATCATCGCAAGTGCCGTGCTCACCCTTCAGTAAATTGAGATAAAAAGTAATTTTTTATTGGCTTAGATGACATATTTAGCAACAACAACAACAATTTATTTGAAAAACAACAGAATGAATGGTTTGTCCCGCAAATAGTTACAAAACTAATCTAGGCGGGACAAGACGAATACAGGAAGACTTTAGAAAAACTAAGAAAACTAACGAGAACTTACAAATACAAACATGCAAGAACTTTACCTAGTAACAGATTTAAAGCATTTTACACTAGTTCACAGATTATAAGTAATAATACTAAATGGAACAATTATTGAGTTAGTCCCATATTTTTAATTATCATAGGGATTTCAATATAATCATCTTCTTTTACCAGGACATTACTGAAAAGCAATTGGCAAAGTACCATTTTGAATGTTTTCTTCGGCAGGTCTGTTATATATGAGATGGTATCTCATTTTACAGCTATAGAGGTTTCATTGTTCAACTCGGATTACATTATTTGATATAAGGGACCTTAAGCAGAAACGACGACGACGCCGACGGAGACGGAACTTAAAAAATTATCTTCGCGTCTTCCGAATAAATCCGCGATGATTTATACTCTCTCAGTTTGTGTAATGTAGCCGAACTATCGAGGAGCTAACGTAGTAGGGGCACCTCTAAAGTTCAGAAAGAGAAAGGAAAATTAATCATCATGCGTTCACGTTCTCCATAAAACCTTAAATTCGGTCATTTCACGTTGTTGTTTTGCTGAGGACGGCAAAGAAATGCACCAAAGTGTAAAACGCACGTGCAGACCCAGTGGTTTGCTAATTAAAACTATTGTTTTCTGACGTTCTCGTTGACGTCGTCGTCGTCGCTGCTTAAGGTCCCTATTGTAAAGCTTAGCTTGGCAAGCGACGCACACAAACTTATCACTGAGCGTAGAGTAAAAACACTGACGTACAGTATGTCAACGAGGAACATAAACGAGATAAAATTAATGCCAAGACAAAATACTAAAAACTCCTTCGGTTCTGGTGATCTCGTTCAAGGAACAAGTTTTCATGATCACATCATGTTGGTTCCGGCATTACGAGATTGAAAAAAAAACTTCTGTCTCGTAAAATCACATAGTGACGTCACGACGCGTAGCTTTGGTGTAAATTGCTTTTGACGTAGCCATCCTATATATAAGAAACGCAGCCGATTTAATCTCAGAAAAAAAAACAACAACTATTGAAAAGTCGTACTTTAAGCAATTTTGATAAAACGCAAACAATTATACGAGCACGTAGTTTATAAAAAAAACTATCATAAAACAAGAAAACTTCTGAAGTTATCCCTGTCTAGGTTGTTCCCTTTCCATCCTAAAAATAGTTTTAAACGTTGGGCATTTTAAATTCTTAAAGGGGAAGTATCATGGGGTTTTTGATATCTTTTGTTAAAAGTGATGAAATAAGACCTTCAATCACCAGCCAAGTAATTAATTCTAGAATGACGAGAGGAACGATATAAACTCAATTCTTGAAAGAAACAACTTGTGATCTGTTCTAGCGCATTTTGAAAACAAAAATGTGAGAACTTGAAAAACATTGACCTAATATTTTTCAAGTTTCAATCGAAACCGGCCTACCCTGTCTCTGGCCAGAGGCACTAATCGACAGTTTTATTGTACTGGGATGATAATTTTTAACAAAATTGACAATTATTTGTTGTTCCTGCTGACAGTCAAACATTTTGGGGTTTTGAAATGACAGCAAATTTTAGTGATACTTCCCCTTTAATCTTCATATTGTTCAGCTTGAAAATGACCAATGAAATGATGTAATAACAAAGTAGGATGCTTATTGCACGAAATACCAATCAACACCTCTAGGGAAACACCTTCTAATCTGCGAAAGATGCTATTTCTAGGTGTTAAGGTGCACTAACCGTGTCCAGCTCTTGTATGTGCGCAAGATATTTAAAATAATAATATAAAAATGTTGTGTTGGTAAAAATTAGCCTTTCCTGACATTACTACAACTGAGTAGTATTGATTGGAGTAGACGTGAGCGTTGCAGTCAGCTCAGCGTATCATGGACCAATTTCATTTTATCGTTTTTATGCATCATTTATCTCTAAAACTGTTCCTAAAAATTAAAAAAAAAATGGAAAATAATATCAACTATACCTTCTCGTCGTCACTAAGCCTACTATTATAGTCACCAGTCCAACCAAAAGCTTCATGTCCGTTGCCGACGTTGTAGGTATATCTGCGATACAACTGTTTGTAGTCTTCACGACCAGCTTCAAGGCGTTCATGACTGCTTGAGTGCTCCGTTTATGAACGTGTATGTAGCAAGGTGTGTTCTGTGATATATGCAAACAGGAAAAAAACAATACAACAAAAAGATCTTTGTATGCGAAATTTAATCCGTTTAGCTGCAGTTCTAAGATACAATATCTTAGTGAAGTATCAACAATTTGATTCAACGAACCGCAACTGACTCACTACGGTTTCCAGCACTTCCTAGCACTTGTTTGATAAATCACCACTACCACTCTTTTACAGTTGATGGGAGAAAATTACCATAAATTGCTTACCAAAAAATAAACATTTCTTTGATTCCATTATTCAGTGTATATCAACAGCTGATAAAGAGTTGCAGTAATTAAATTTTCAGTAGTTGGACTGAGTGCTAGAAACCGTGGGCAGCCACCTTAAATCCTTCATTTTTAACAAGAATACTGTAGCAGTGGGCATGCACGCACAGACAGAGCTTTCAAATGATGCCGAAGCTCCAATTTACAGTTTTGCCTCGTCGAGTGATGAGTAAGAAAAGGGATGATGCTAGGTAACAGTCTGTAACTCTAAAACTTATCATATTTAAATATTAACTTATCACAGTGACGAATTGGTTAAAATAAATAAACGATACTTTTCTAAAACGCGATAATGCCTCTTACTTAGAAGCTGCAATTTAATTTCGAGACAAGGCTTTTGACGCTGACTCGTTCATCATTGCTCATCTTGTTGTTCTATCTCCTCATCTTCTTCTTAAATAAACAATACATCATGGCGGGCAGACGTGTACAATAAAAGGTAAAGTTGGAGTTTTTTTTAGCTTTGTTTAACGAGAGTCCATCGCAGTCAGTTATGTACACAACTAAAGCATGTGCAGAATGAAAGCCTAAAAACAATTAAGGTTTTAGCAAGTTTTTCTGCACCTGCTTCAGCTGAGTACATAATGCTTTAGTTGCCTTAAAATAAAGGCTTTTCATGTTTTCTTTTTGCTTCTTCTTTAGTTTCGTACATCACTCAGGATGGTCCCTCGTTTGATCATGCATTCGTTAATTCTGTCATTCGCAGTTCAAATATATGAATTTCATGTATTTTACTTCCAAGCTTAACGAGACCATTAGAGTAAAAGACTTGAAATGTTGTTTCCTGCATCCTCCAGTCATGCCCAATGTAGACAAACTGATACCATAGTTAATAAAAGGCAATGGTTATGAAGCCTGACAAATTTCTTTGTTATATGTTTTTGTTAGGATTTTTGGCCTTGACGACAATATATTTTGAAATGTGTTGGAGCAAATGACCAATAGAAACGTTCGTGTTAAGATATTCAACTGCTGTGTGAACATTCAAACAAAGGATTGTGCAGGATCGTGGCCTTTCCAACATAAATTGCAGCACCATTGTTTTCATCGCAAAGTTTCATAACCAGTCCCTCAATAGGCCATTTCCGAGTTGCTGTGAACCTCACTATGAAAGCGAGGCTTAGTGCAAAACGTTTCATTTGAAAATTAGTTTTGTTTTGCATATGAATGAAAACTAATTTTCATAACAAAAACTTTGCACTTAGCCTCGCTTTTATAATGAGGTTCAAAGTAACTCGGAAATGGTCTATTAACTATGCTGATACGGTCTGAAAACATAGCCTCACGATCCGTACGGTTTGGCGGGGAAAGCAAATCTTAGCAAGGGCTGTTAAAATCCAAAAATGAAAATTGGGGGTAACAACGCATTTTTGCGAGATAATTAACCCTTTGACTCCTGAGCGCGCATTTACGCGCGCTTCCAAATTAGGGGTACATTTTGACCCAAAAAAGGCTCATATAGGCCCCATATTTTGTCAAAAGACACTTAATTTGTCTTACATGAAGTTGTTTACGCACTCGTTTCACTCTCGCTGAGTATTCGCCAAATTAGACCAAATTTCCTCGAGTTTTTTTCACGTCCTGTTCGCGAGCACTTTAAAAATGGCGGATGGTATTGATGACATGGCCGAAATACATCGAATAATCTTTGAAACGCCGGATAGCAGCGACGATTCCCTTTCAAGTTCGGGTGAAGATTCTGGCAGCAATTCAGAGTCGGAAAGTGCCGCAATGCCACGTGGTTTTGAACAACGTGAACAAGCAAGCACCTCGACAGCTCCAGCACGTCGAGTATTGGTTGGAAGACGCCGCCAACAACAAATAGCTGCTCAGCAAAACCCACCTATCGAGTGGAGTGCAACTAACAAAAGGTTCTTTGTCAGAACTTTACACTTTACATTGTACGTATGCAATAACTCCGAGGAATTGAATGAAAACAAAAAGTTATACATTGTTTGATTACCTTGCCTTTTCGTCAAATATAACTAGACAAGAGAAAGTTTTTTAGGTTTTTGTACTTCACAGAGTCTAAATACTTCGCAGAATTGCAATTTTTTCACTTTTCCATGATACAGAGGTGAAAATTTGAACAAGAATGTATGTAAAAGATCCATTTTTTCTCATTTCAGCTGCCACTTTGAATAAATTATTTTACTGGTTAATCATTAACCAAAAGTTAATAAATTATTTGGAATCCTTGACATGTCTACTTTCTAAATATGTATGGTTATAGGTACTTAACTCTCAAAGGAAAGTTGTTAGAGGCTTTTTTATGAGTGCATGTCATGATTAACAAGAAATTACTGAAAAACTCAGGAGTCAAAGGGTTAAGCAACAATTATTCTAAAAAACAGTAAAATACAAAGCAATGTATGGCATTTTTCCAAACCGAAGCCTTCTTTTCTCTGAAAAATGCATGGCTACCTCAATTTTCTTTTTGATACCAAGAGCATTTGCTAAGTTCTACTTTCTCCGCAAAGTTTCAAACCGGGCAAAAATATCCATGTATTACTGTGGGCACCACCCATAGAAAAGCCGAGTATCTCGAGATACGCATAACGCATGCGCAGTAACAAAAGTAGGCACCATAAAAAAGGCAACATTTTCAAGCTAGAACAGTTTGATAGGTTCGAATTCTGTAGATTAAAATTTAAATTGCCTATAAAAAATTTTAGGAAACCGGTTCTCTTGTTCCTCTAATTTACAAGCTGCTCTTGGCTTTCCAAAAATGTTAGCTGGTCTTTTCTTCGCACTTTGAAGGTCGTATTTAGAGATTAATTTTTCAGCGTTTCGCCAAAGAAAGCAGTTCTTTTTCTCCACAATTTAATCCAGTTTTCTGAGCTAGATTGTTTTTATTCCGAACACAGAGACGAGTCGTTGGGTGATACCGATTTTAGCTTTCTTGGCTTTACTAACAACCACAAGGTAAGCTGAAAGGAACTTTAGTTGTACAGTATTTGTCTCAGAGAGATCAATTGGACAGTGTTTTGAATAACGAAGATAAGTTATATTTGCTTTATGTAAATATTTATTTACTACAGCAAAAGTTAGTTACAATAATACAGCTTTAGACTAGTACATTTTTATTTGCACGTATTTTCTACACCCGCCCTTACACAGATTACACAAGACATACACGGAAACAGAACGACACAATACACTGGTCACACAAGACCACGAGCTAGAAATATGTCAGAGAAATAAAACCACGCTTTAACCAACGCGGAAGGGTGCGATCCAACGAGGAGACGGACCAAACGAGCGCCAGATGCGCGAGCTTCTAGGTGTGATCTGGGGGCATGCTCCCCCAGGAAATTGTGAAAATTGGGTTGTCTGAAACTGCATTTCGTGCGTTTTGAAGGCAGTAGGATATGAAAACAAGCACCTTAAAGCGAACTTAAAAACGTGGAAATTAGTCAAACTTTTGAACTTCAAAATTAATTTTCTTTGGCACAGAGACTACTTTACGTATGTTTTTTACAGTTTGAGAGAATAATGTCACTATTTAAAAAGAACAAAAATAGAAATAAAGTTAAAAGTCGTCATTATTTACTGGGTTTGCTGCAGCAAACCATGACGATCAGCAGTGCTGATCATCGTGATCTTTCATTAGTGTGCCAAGCTCAAGCCTCCTTGGGTACTTCTTCTTCTTCTTCTTCTTCCAGATCAATGTCTGTTAGATAGTGGATGTTCATAAGGGCCAGTGAAGAGAGCCTCTCTTGTGTCATGCTGGCTCTGTTAAAAATGTGTATCCGGCTTTGAGCACTTGTATTTCTTTCGCATTTGCAACTAGTGGTTGGTATCGTACAGCAGTACTATACTGTCTATATTTTTTTATCAATTCACTTTTTTTTAAATAGTTGGTCAACAAAAACGTGGACCTCCGCAGCCTGTGGGGGGTGCGACGGCGCACCCGTCGCACCCCTCTTCCCTACGGGCCTGTGTTTGGTTACACTTCAGCGTTTACTGTGTTTACCGAGTTTAAGTTACTTTCAACTTTGGTAATTTGTACAATTGTTTATAGTGATTCAAATAACCTAAGTAACCTATCAATAACGGAAGTGGAAAAGAATCTGCTAGCGGGAGTATCTTGTAGCGCTATTAATAAGACCGAGTTTGCAGCGTTTAAGAGTGGTTAGGGCCAGAAATGTAAAAGAAGATGAAAATGCTTTGCTTCTCGCTTCTTGGGGAAATTTAGCATCGACGACGGCGACGGCAGCAAGAACGTCACTAGCAAAGAATCATAGTGGCACGATTCGATGAACTACTTAACAAATCGACGGCAGTTTCTATGGTCTATACTCTTATAGAGCATAAAATGGCGTCATAAAATGTTCAAAACTCAAATGGAACCACGCGCCGCAGGCTCGTGGTTTCAGTTCACTGCCAAGTTTTGAACATTTTATGGCGTCATTTTATGGTCTATAAGAGTATAGATCAAAGAAAACTGCCGTCGGTTTGTTTTTTACAATAACATGGAAAAAGTACGAGCGGAATTGGCTTTATTTTCCGTTGAGAAAGCGAGCGCGTTACATCTGACGTCATTTTTATTGTCTGTACTCTTTTAAACAATAGCTATTAGCCAATCAGCGCGCGGGAATTTTGACAGTTATTATAAAATAAATAATAGATCTAGAGGCCACTCAAAACGATGGTTTCATTTTCAGATTTTATTAGTGAGAAATAGTTATGAAATGTTCTACTCGAAAGTTAGGGTCCTTATTCGTCTTTGCTTCTTGCTTTGTTTGGTCCTGATTTTCTTCTGAGTTTCTTGAAGCACCTGAAAAGAAGCCCGATCAACCTAAAATATAAAAATATGGGAAATTATTCCATGATACGCGAAAAGATTTTATTGTCATAATGGCCCATTTTGATTACAGTTGTGTGCTTAGTAACCTGGTCTTTCAGTGAAAGGGAGGTTTGAGTTGACTTGTTTTGATTCAAACCCAACTACTTTTCATATGAAAATTATGTTCTACGTTATGCTAGCTAGTTTCAATCTATATTTTAAAAGCAATGAGGATTGTGTCCAAACAAAGTCAACCACCATCTTTGCTTCAACTCAAACGCCAGGTCACTTAAAGCACTGTAAAATAAAGGCTATTTTCTTAGAGTGATTCTGCCGAACCTTCGCGAGTTTGTAGCGCAAAACCCCATAGTTTTCAGGCATTTAAATAAAACCAAAAGTTTATCTTCAGTTGTTGACTGTCGTTTTGTGTCATTTTTCCAAATTTTAAATGTTTGAATGTGGGCATACAAGTGCATTGCGGGTATCTGTGCTTATCTTCAGTCAATTCTTTTGATGAACTGGATGGATTGCCCTTGTAAAAGAAAAAACAATGTCACAAATTGTCTTCTTATCAAGATACGTGAGCCCCCACTTGCTCCCTCTAGAGTTTATAGAACAGAATCATAAGCATGCATTGAGTGTACTGAGTATGATATTGAGTCGAGTTAAGTGGGAGGGATACGACCCCCCCTACCCCCCCCCTCCCCCTAACCATGCTAACTCTGTTCTTTTAAAGATGTGTGCCTTGGTCTCCTCTGGCTTGGAGGTTTGAGTAAGGCATGAGCTGCTAACCACACTTAACTAATCAATGACATCAATGTCACCAGTCAATTAACTTTTAAATCTTGTCTTAAAACATATCTTTTTAAGTTAGCTTCTAGCCTTTAGCGCTTAAATCACTTCATTATTGTTAAATTTAGTTTATCCATACTTAGTATATTCTAATATTTTAATGCATTTTTGATCTTTGAATGTTAGAAAGCGCAATATAAATTAATAAATTATTATCATTATTATTCATAATAAAAGATTAGAGCGGTTTTCAATTGAGGTGTCGAAAGTACTGTAATGTCGCGTTTGCTTTAGTTTTGCATTACTACGCTCTGTGATTGGTTAACAAAACTCGCGCCACTTTTTCAACCAATGAGAATCCAAGCCAAAACCAATCGTGTTTTGCCGGCCGCACTCGTTTTCCCGCGCTTGGCACCAGTTGCATGTACTTGCTTCGAATTCTGATTGGTTCGTTGTGTTGTTTACACCTGTTGTGATTGGCCAAAGTAATTACTTTGGTTTTGGTTTTACGACACTCAATTGAACACCCCTCTATCACCGATTCTCAACACGTAATCAGTGGCTTATCAGTGGTTACTTACAGGTAAGAGGAGTTTCAAGATTTATCAAATACCGGTGGCTATGTGTACGATTTTCATTTCCTGTCAAGTCGCTTCATAATCTACCGTACGGGAAAACATGGCGGCTGTACATTTTACCACAATATCTTGCGAACCTGACACAGCCTTTTGCGAATGAAATCCGTCCCTGTGCTACATTGTGTAAGCTAAGTTCAAAGTTTCGAGAACTTTTCTGTGCATTTTTATGAGCGTTTTTCGGGATTTCCCGTGCTAAGGATTATGGGTAAATGTACTAGTCACCATTTTTATCAGCACGTTGGAATGTCAAAACATCGCGCGTTGCCCGTGGAAACAAACATTACAAGTGATCAGTATAGTTGGAACATTTCCATTCTTGCCTGCTATCTAAGTTATATCGACCAACAATAAACATCCAGATTGGTGTCAGAAAAGAAGATATGGTGGCCTTGAGGAGAGCTTTTCCCAGACTGCTGTGGAAGAAGTTGGTTCTTATATGATACTCCTCGATCTTCGTCTCAAATGACTTCTCTTCACACCACGATTCCTCTGCAGGAGAAAAAGGAAAACTTTCACATTTATCCAAAAATATCTTAAAAATTAATATTTGCAGTTTTGCGTGTTGAAAGAAATGTGACAATTTTCTGTGTGATTATATTTACAAACGTCTGCAAGTGAGCGCAGTGACACAATGCTAAGTATCCAAGCCTTCAAGATAGCGCGGTCAAAATGGCGGACGTCCAATGAGTAAACAGCGTGGAACTTTTCGTTATCATTATGAGGTTAAAAGGTAGGTAAACCCTAAAATATTGGAATATTTGTTTAATATGCATATTGCGCTTCATGTTAAGAAAGGTCAAGAAAGTTCCATTTGCAGCTTCCGTTCTTCTTTAACAGGGCTGTCAACTCTCACGGATAATCCGGGAGTCTCCAGATTTTGAACCGTATCTCCTGGTCTCCAGATTTATGTCTGTAATATCCAGTTTTTGAGTCGTATATTCTGGTCTCCAGATTAATGTCTGTAATCTCTCGGATAATTGAAGAAGTTTGCTATTTGTGGTAGACACGACTTTTTGACAAGAAAACATGAAATGTTTATCTTTGTTCCTGGTACTGTTTAATGTACATCCCCCCCCCCCCCCCCCTACTGAACCCGTGAATGTGGCTCCTGCAAGGCGCTTTTTTAATGCTGGCCGATGAATTCATATTCTCCATATTTGAAGACGCGTGAGGTTGACAGCGCTGCTTTAAGCCCGAGCTGACGAATAATGATAGAAGTTCTCCTGTTGGTAGAACCCGGAATTTTTTTCCAAGTACGCCTGTCACTGAGTGAAAAAATATATCAATCTGAATTTATGTCAACTCGTAATTACGTGTTTTCGTTTATCATCGATTGTCGAATTGTTCGTAGCTTCGGTCTAACTGCCGAATTCTCGTTTTGATGACGAGCGCAACCTACAGAGAGCGCAAAAGCTACTGAGGGGGTTGTTAGTGGGACATCCTGACAACCCTTCCCCCCCCCCCCCCCCCCGCCTTCCCTCGGTAGTTTTGAAGTTGCTCGCCATTAAGGATACTTCCTGGGTTCGCGGAGGTCCTTTGGAAAAAAATTCGTACGCGCGCAAGTTTTAATAAACCTCTAACAAACTATATATCATTATAAAGCTTAATAAATGTAGTTTCCTATTAAAAATATAATTTAGCGATCGTTTCCTTTTTTAAGTGCCGGGAGCCAGTAGAACCTCGAATCGACCGATGGTCGTTCCATTGAATTAATCGGTTATCGAACGCCGCGCGAAGAACGAAATCGCTGCACAGTGTTATTCACAAGGCATTAATCAACCAAAAGGTGTCAGGCTTTTTCGAAATTCTGATTGGTTATTTAGATATCCACGTCTAAAGTTTGAGTAGCAAAATATATTTGAGGCGTGTTGCGTAAACAGTCACCACGGGAAAAATATTTTGAAAATCAAAATTCCCTGACACCTTTTTGTTTGTCGTTAGTCCTCGAATCTTCTGGCCAAATTTCACGACAATCTGTCAAAACTACATACCCTATTAATTCGTTCAAAGTCGACATACTCTGCCAAAATTCAAGTGCGAGTTTTCGCTCGATAAAGGTTTGCAAGAAAAACAAGCCTCCACAGAAGATTATGACACCTCATTACGTGGCGAGCCAATCGAGCAACAGGACCCCATGGCGTCAACAACAATAGCACAGAATTTCGCGGAAAAAGTATCGCGTTGCAGACACGTTTTAGACTCCGCTCAGGCCTGGACTCCGCTGTAGTGATCGAGCGAGATGGGGAAGGTGGCGAAAGGAAAACGTAAACATCAACCAGGAAAACGAGGAAAACCAAGGCTAACGAAACCGAAAGTGCGTCAGCGGAGAGTTTGAGGAGTGCGTTGATATCAGAGATGAAATCTATTGGGAAGGTTGTTCGTTTTGATTGCGTGTAATGTAATTTACGCTTCAAGCTAAAGCGATTATTCATTTTGTATTAAAGGAAATGACTGTATAATGAAAGAAAATTGCATTTTTACTGTTATTTAGGTACGATGGTGATTTCTTCGTAAGAAATCTTCAAGATAGCGTGGAGCGGAGCAAAAAGCGAGAGAAAGGGCCACGCAGAACGCGCTATCTCCAGTATTACACGTGGGCTCATGCGCTTTTGGTGAGTTCTATTTCATCGGTCTAATTCTGCTGATTTTATGCCAATGTTTCATTACAAACGCGCAGTAAAACGTTATCTGGTTTTATCTCGCTGCAGAAGAAAGAAACCGGCCCAGAGGATGCAGAATATGATACTTGATATTTTCACAGGACGCTTGCAAAGTTACCCTGCAGGACTTTTAATTCGACCTCTGTGTACTTGATCCAATAACAGTGGATAAATTTGAAGGCCGCTGCTCCAGTTCTTCGTGATCAACTTCGACAGAACCTTCAACGTCGACTAGAGTTTCTTGGTCGAACCAAGAGCCTTTGTCGCTCTCTGCAAGATCACGTTTTCGATCTTCGCTGAAACCTATCTTTCCTTTTTTCTTAGGCCCTCGCTTCTTCTGGGATTTTATCCACAGGGTCTTTTCGTTTTTTGATGACTTTTCTATTTGGGAAGCGCGAAGAATATAACATTCGAAGTGAGAAATTTTCTGCAGGCGAGATGTAAGCAAATATGCTTATTTCTGAAATAAGAGCTGGATGAAGCGTTTTGCCGCGAAAATTCCTCTGGGGCGTCTCGCACTAAGAAGATTATGACACCTTTTTTATTTATTTACTTTTATATGGAAATACGTTTTCCTAAATGCCTCGCGCTTTTTTTTAATATTTTTCAATTTTATTTTCAGTAAAAGTTAGATAAAATTCCCAAATTCTATTTGGTCGAAAAAAATGTTTTTTCACTTTTTCACCCTATCGAACCCAGGAAGTACCCTTAAAAACCAAGATGGCGGCAATGCGATCAAAACATACGATCACGACAATCACACGAGAAAATAGGCGAGTTTATTTTTGAAATACTAGTCATCGCAACCGGTTACGAAACTTGATTTAATCCCCACCAGAACTTATCCCCATCCCACCCCCAATAAAATAAAAGAAAGACCTGGGTAAGCCTAAGCGTTACCTATTATCCTGCACAAAAATTCATGTGACGTTTCCTCGAATCAAAATCATTCAGGTTTTAATTTGCAAGTACTACTACCTGTCGCTTAGACTAGAGGGTCCGGGGATCAGTAAAATGCCACGTACCTATTGCGCAGCCGCTCACCGCGAGCTTCTCAAGACAAGTCTCGTTTCCTGTTGCATCACACACGAACTGCACATAGCGAGCTGCGACAGGAACAGCAAAGCTGCAGACAAACACCCATTGATCATCCTTGTAGAAATACGACTAAAAATAAAAACAGGAGTTTATGAATAAACTTGCTAGCTTTACATTGGATGGTACAGCTGTGATATCTCTCTTCCAGATTGGACTCCGTGCATTCGGTCCATTGAAGTGTTGATTTAAGTAACTTGTACAGTAAGAATTTTTAGATGTTTTGATCGTTCTGTTGAGAATGTTTTAGTCAAGATCTTTAGCGTTTTTAACTTATCTTAGTCGAAACATTTGTACAATTACATATCGTTTTTTTTAATCAGCTAGTTTTGTTTATACACGACCCCACAAGCTACCTAGCTTTAATCCTTATCGTGCCTAAATAAAGGTTTTGATTTTTGATTAATTTTGATGTGATTTTTATCCTAATGTAACGCTGCATATTAAGGACGGCGCCTCCTTTTGTTCTTGCGCATAGCTTCTGCGCATCTCGAGTTTGTCTGTGAAACTCGGACTTCCTAAGGACGGTGCCTGCTAATTCAAAGGTATTTTTGGGCAGTTTATGACTATGCGATAAAAGTAGATCTTAGCGGATCAAGGCAGTTGGAATCCAAAAAGAAAACTGGGGATAAACAAGTCATACATTTTTCAGAGATAACTGAGCTTCAATTTGGACAGAAAATCCCATATATTGTTCTACTGATTTTAACGCTTTTTAGAATTATTATTGCTTTTTTATCTCTTAAAAATGTGTGGTTACCCCTAATTTCCTTTTTGGATTCCAGCAGCCCTTGCTAAGATCTGCTTCTCCCACATAGTCATAAACCGCGCAAAAACACCATGGAATTCCTAGGCAACGTCCTTTAGTATGGCCATTTGATCTGAAGAACTTAGCACAGCTTTAGTATTAACTGTCATCAGACCAATCGTTCTCCCGTGATCTGTTTACTTGTTGTGGTAATATCAGCTCCCTGGAGACCTAACGAAATTGTCGTAATTTAGGACACAACAAACCTCAATTTTAAGACCTTCTCGAAAGTTCCTTAGCAGCGCCGGGTTGTTGCCGCTGACCATCAAGGCGTGCTTTTTAGCATCTTTACCAATGAACTGATAATTTGCTATAAGACTGCACGAAGGCAAGTCTAACACTGGATATTCACTGTAGATAGTGGTAAGTTGATCGTCGTCACATTTTAATCCTATTTCTCTGAACGTAGACCAATCAAGGGCACACCAATGCTTATCTGAAAGACAAGAAATAACATCGCAGCAGTTGTACACACCACCACAATGAATCATTCCAGAGAAACATATGTTCAGAAACGGAGAGCTTTTCTTCTCGAGAACACAAAAACTGCACATTAACGTACTCTGTTTTGTTGGGACGGCGGAAAACGTCCCATTTTGGGTAAGAAAGCGTCGACGTGAGATCTTTAGAAAATAGCAGACTTGTGTAGCTCACAAATTCGAGCAGATTGTGACGGTTGTTTTAGCTTGAATTATAGGATCAGGCTCCTCAACTGATCACAGAAGTAAAAGGAAAACATAACTTGCTCGCTCAAAGAAACATGGGAAGGTTTGAGGTTAACGCAAAGAACCATGGGAAAGATCAAACGAAAAAATGGCGTTCCCAAGCCTTCCCCTCGATCCGAATACTTTAAAAATCCGCCTGGGTGCGAGGTAAATTCACGTTACAGATAAACCCAATCTAATGAGTTCAGCTTTTATGGCTATTCGACCGTCAAAGGCCATAGGCAAATCCACCGTAGAAGCCGACAAAATAGGCGTCTAATTTTTTTACGTCAGTAAGATCACGGGGTCGCCGACTTGGCATGAGGAGTCTGAGTGGTCTCCTACTATCAAGGAAGAAGTGAGAACCGCTACAGTACACTGCGGGTAAACCCACAGTAGAAGCGGACAAACAGTTCAAACAGTGACCTGAATATTCAAATAGTATCAGTCTACTCTTGGTTCGCCTGTGGTGTAGAGGTTATCACTTCTGCCTTGAATGCAGGAAACCGAGGTTCGAGTCCTCGCCGGTGAAACATATTTTCATACAGTACGTTATATCTTACTATTTCATGTTTACTTACTTTGTTCCTTTGTTCATTCAATGCTGTCTGTTTCATAGATAGGGAGTGGTGAAAAAGATGCCCTTTCTGGACGGGGCGGCGTAATTTACGAAAGCTAGTTCGTAGCTAAATTTATAATTTAAGTATTTTTATGAGTCGAGAAAATAAACTGTGAACCGAAAGGGTAACAATTAAATCCAAATGTTTAAAATGGCAGAACTGAAAGGGAGAACAAATTCATGGTAGACCGGCCTTATCTTATCTTATCTTATCTTATCTTATCTTATCTTATCTTATCTTATCTTATCTTATCTTATCTTATCTTATCTTATCTTATCTTATGGCTGATTCACTTAGTATCAACATTCCCTGCTGTCTTTGTTACTCATTCTTATCTTTGAGCTACAGGGAAGGGACGCAATGTTTCGTTTTATGGTTATTTCTTACCAATTTGATCGTAATAAAAACCCTGAAAGAGTTTCATTAAGGCTGTCATGTAACGAGATAAGTCCATCCCATTGAAACAAATTCACTGTCCACCATGTTTTGTTCGTTTATTGGCTCAAGCCACTTACTTTGGGTTTCCTGGCGATTTTCCCGGCAGGATCAGGAACGTACCGTCTTTGATCAGTGCTGCCAGTTTTTTTGACCTGCAGACGTTTTCTATTTCTCAACTTAAATGATTTTTTTCGTTCAATGACATAAGTGACGTCAAAGAAGAAGATTGGTTGCAAAAGAAGGATGACTGTCAGTCCAGCATATAACGCAGTTTAATTTTTATTTGTAACGCTGGAGCAGAAGCTCGATCTGTTTAATTAATTAAAGTTAAAATGTTTAAATCAATTTGAAAGTCGAGGGACAGAAAACGCCTGCTGGTCAAAAAACTAGCGGCACTGATCATGTGACGAATAAACGTGGTGACCCTAAAAGTTGGAACGGTGGAACGGTGGAATGGTGGAAAATCAGCCCAAATCCAAAAACACGGAACGGCAGAATGGCGGAAAATCACCTCAAATCCTAAAAGATGGAACGGCGGAAAATCACCCCAAATAAACTGTAACCCTAACCTTAAACCCTAACCCGTTCCGTCTTTTAGGATCAGGGGTGATTTTCCGCCATTCCGCCGTTCCGCCGTTCCAGTTTTTAGGGTCGCCCAATAAACGAACTGGTCAGCGGTTAAGGAAAACAAACATGGTGGACTCGTTTCAATGTGATGGACTTATCTCGTTACATGATAGCTTTAATGAAACTCCTCCAGCGTTTTTATTGCGATCAAATTGATAAGAAATGTTCAATCTTGCTTCGTGGGGAAATTTCAAAGCGATAGTTGTCTCATTTCTTGGTTTGTTGCTAACATTCGTTGATGGAAATATGGCCGTGCTAGTCATTCACCTCTCACTTGTGGAACAAAAACTGGATTGCGGCTAAATATTTTAACCGATTTCACAGACGATGGATGGAACGTTCCGCTGATATGTAGAAGAGCTTGTGGGTAAGAGCCATTTTTGCGATTTATTCCTCTAAACTATGGCTAAATCGCCTGTTGCGATAAGTGCTCAAAGTAGGTAAACTTTGTGCCCTCAGATTTATTACAGCAATTAAAGCTTATGATTGTAATTGATCATATTATAAACGTGAAGGGTCAAAGTTTATGACTAGTGAAATAAAATGTTTTGAATGATCTGTATTCTCCAGAACTAACATCTGCAAGTCTTGCAACATGTAGCGTTTCGCCAGTGAGTTTCGAGCACAGCCCGGGGTGCGAAAAGTTCGAATCACAAAATTTTAAGGAAATTAAACTTTTCCGTTCGTATTTCATATTTGTTACCTACTTGCCAAGAGAAGTTGATGGAAGAGTTATGAGCGAAATCTATTTTTTAGATAAAAAATTGAATATGAGGTTCTTAGGGAGATCGGGGAGAGTCGCTGTTAATTATTATTTTTGAAATACTTTTACTTAGGCTGTAATGTAAAGAAAAATCCATGGCTTTACACCGTCAATAAAATAGGGAAATTTCTATGGGAACTCAATCTCATACCCAGAGTCCTCAGGTTCTTTGGCCAGCAGTTGGTCGCCAGGAGAGACTCTGAGGAACTGGGATTTTATTACCGCAGGATTTCTGCGGTAAAATAAAGCAAGCCGCTACGGAGCAGTCAATCAAAAAATTTAAATAAAATTCCAATTCCCCAGAGTCTCTCCAGGCGACCAACCGCTAGCCAAAGAACCTGAGGACTTTGGGTATGAGATTGATGGGAACTCTGAAATCTCGCTACTGAAACTAAAAATGTAAATTTCAAAATTCCTTTATAATTTCAAATTTCAAAAATGTTGGTCACCTGTGATGTAGATTAAGTGTAATAAATTTTTACAGGCAAAGTTTGTGGGTGCCTATGCTTATGTCACTAATGAACACTAGGCATTAAACGTGAGTACCTGAGACAACAGAAAAAGCAGAAATGGTTAAAACAGGGGCATGTATTGAGTTAGCATTTTCATTTAGCCCTTTTTGTATATTGCTTTACACTCACCTAAACGGCATCCTGTTATTTGCAACTTATTCATTGTCAAGGATCCACCATTTTCATCAGTGGGAACAAACTGCACGTATCGTGCCGGTGCTGGTTCATTTAAGCTATTGTAAAACAGCCATTCCCCGTCAGAATACTCTATCTAGAAAGAAAGCAAGCCATTATAAGAGAGATCTATCGGTCGCGTTCGATTGACCGTATTCTGGAATAAGAACAAGCGGAATAGCTGTTAGATTTCTCTTTTAAACCCTTTCACTCTCATGGGAAATGTCGTATTTTTGTAAAACGGCAACTGTGAACCCCTACACCAACTGCAATACACCCATTAAAAGGTTTTATCTGGGGCATTGTATAAATCATTCCAGCTAAGACAAAGGACGTAACAGAAAAGAATGAAAAGTGTTTAAAACGAGAAAATAAAAACCTTAAAATACAGCTCACTTCTCGTATACACTGGGACGAGTATACCCCTAAACTATAGCTTAATTTGCAGACCTCAGCACATGGTTTCTTGTCAAATGGTGGCTTGGTCTTAAAAGTGTTTGGAGGAAAAAGTTACAAAAAATGGAGGGGGTGGTTAATCATGTCTTATGTAGGAGGGGGGTAAGATTTTATGCTTCCATTGTGCAGATCTCTCCAAGATCTGTTTGGTGTCCAAATTTGATACAAATTGACCCAATATTGAGCGCGTAATGACTTCTTGTGCTATATGGCACTCTTGGAAGTGAGAGGATTAAGTACATTGGGAAGACATTTCTGCAAACTTTCGATAACACATGATAATTTAACAGCGATTTTGTTTGTATTGTTTGTATTCATATTCTGGAATAGCATCAATCGAACGCACCCTTGAGTTCTTTCTTTAAATACAGTGAACTTCCGCGCCATTCTGGAAGCATATGGCTTTTCTGTGTTAAATTTTGAACATACTTGTTTCTTTCATGAAATTTCTTTGACAAAATATATGATTTTATATTTGTTTTTCCATCAGAGCAATGGCTTTTGAGACCCTGCAACAAGACGTTCCGCTATAAAAGAGCAAGCTCCTCCTTCATGTCACACCTTTGTTGGTGTGAAATGCAAATTTAGACACCGTCCAGTCGTGGCACGTTGTTGACTCAAGTGTCCTTTGCAATTGACGAAATATGCTTTAAGGTTCGTCAATCACCACAGCAATATAAGGTATAGTTTCTAAATAGGTTAACAGGGATTATTCCGAAGACTAAGCTAATTTTACAGCAAAGGTCGTACAAAAAGACGCATGTTGTTTGTCAGTTAACGTTGTTTACGTTCTAGCTGGTTGATTGACAACTGGTTTTAAGAATGGTCAGACCAGACCCTTTTATTCTGGGATTTCCTGTTTAAGCGAAAGAGGCTCGGTTGTCGTTCTCTAGCTAGCTCTTCCATCAGCTTGCAACCGTAGAGAGTGCTTATTCTAGCCAATTCACCCCAAAATTAGACGATTAGTGAGGAAGAGGGCTTTGACACCCTTATTGTCACGGCAGGCCTTCCCTCACTTTTCTGGGAATAGATGTTAACATTCTTCCCTTCTGTACTTTCTACAATGGTTTAATCAATTAACGGCTAATGACTTTGTGAGAATTGGTGACGTAATTGATCTTTCGAAACAGTCAGCAAATCAACAACCTCCCACGTAGTTGTTTTTAAGGGAGTCGTATTACAGTAGAGTAATACGACTCCTCTAAAGCGCTAGCAAATCAAGGCAACATATAGCCGTTGCACAAATAAAAATTGGGGAAAAATGTGCGGCTGAGGTAAGAGAGGGAAAAAACGCAACCCTTGCCACGGGTCGAAAAAGTTGCAACCCGGAATCACATCTGGGTGCAGGGGTGAAAGACACTCAACTGGTGACAAGGGTGCAAGAACATGTAACCGCGCGGCAAGCGCGGGAAAAATGTAACTGGTTCCAACCATGACACAACACGTATCCGATTGATTCTTGGTGCGGGAAGACTAAATGGTGGAGAAGAGGTCATGATTTGCCTCATGTTCTCTTGTGGTTTGCCGACACCTGGTTTTTAAATCGATCCAATGCGAGTACGATATTTGCCGTTATTTGGCATCTTCTCTGATATCGATATGATTTGCCTCGTGTTCTCTTGTGGTTGGCCGATACCTGTTTTTCAAATTGATCCGATGCGTGTGCGATATTTACCGTTGTTTTACATCTTCTCTGTTATCGATATGATTTGCCTCATGTTCTCTTGTGCTTGGCCAAAAACTGTTTTTCATAATCGATCCGATGGGAATACGACATTTACCGTTATTTTACATCTTCTCTGATATCGATATAATTTACCACATGTTCTCTTGTGGTTGGCCAATTCCTGTTTTTCATAATCGATCCGATGCGAGTACGATACTTACCGTTATTTTATATCTTCTCTGATATCGATATAATTTATCACATGTTCTCTTGTGGTTTGTCGATTATACCTGTTTATCAAATCGATGCGATGCGAGCACGATATCTACCTACTCCGATATCGATACGGTTGTCGATATTTTGACTAGTCGTCGTCCGTGATTTGTGTGTATAACGTCATCGCAACAACCGAATGTAAGCGCTCTTTTTGACTTACCTCAACATCCATATCCCCGTCATACTCTGTCAACAGCATGGAATTTTGGCCGCTTATCATCAATTTATGGTTCCTCGATTCGTTAGAAGTGAACTGATAGCTTGTAATCAGACTGCACGAAGACAGCTTTCTTACTTCTTCTTTGTTGAGTAAGGAACTCTTGCGATCACCGCATAGGATATCATCAGCAGTAAAAGTTTTGGGTTTGCATCTGGACTTCACTGGAAAAAAAACAAAGATTCTCAAATCAGTAAAACCTCTTTTTGTGAAGTGCAAATGTTCTTGCCTTCATTCGGCCATCCGCGCTTCACATCACCCACCCACCCCCACCCACCCTCCCCACCCTATAGAAACCAAACGTTATTTCACCAGAAGAAGTCGGGTAGCAGGGGTGAAGCAGTGTTGAGAGCACTCGCCTCCCATGAATGTGGCCCGGGTTCGATTCCCGGTGTTAACGCCATATGTGGGTTGAGTTTTTTGTTGGTTCTCGTTCTTACGCCGAGAGGTTTTTCTCCGGGTACTCTGGTTTTCCTCCCTCCACAAACACTACCATTCCCAAATTTCAGTTCGAGCTGAAAGAGCCGCTCCGTGAAAGCCACCAAAATCCCATTTACACTGTTTAACTCTTACCACTTCGTGTGTTAACGTTAGAATGCTACCATTCCCTGGATTCATCTGCATGAAATGTGGCGTTTTTCCCTATGTCTTTAATCATGAGTCACGTTCAGAAAGCAGGGTCCTTTTATTTCTTATATTTCTATAACAAAACCAAACGTCCCGCGGAAGAAAAAAAGCAGCCATTTTTTCTCGTCACGAATTTATCTTTGTGTCCTTACCTAAAGTGCAGCCACTCAAAGTTAATCCATACAAACACTTGGAGTCTTCATCCTGGTCAGCGGCAAACTGCACTAAACGAGCGGGGACTGGTTCAGAGAAGTAGTAATGATATGTCCAGGCTACATCGTTGTTGCTTTCAATATAAGTTGTCTGAAAACGAAAAAGAGGTACGCATGCACCACATTGGACCAAGGTTTGGGTAAATGAAATTTCGGGAATGTCAGTGTGATAAATGTGTGTTGAATATTCTCGGAGAAATCAACTTTTAAAAGCTGTGAAGTTTACAAAGACCAGCCAGCTATACATTCTCTGTAACATACACGTCATACTCAAATTTTCAGCGAGGACTAAGTTTGTCGAGTTATGTTAACTTACAGAGTATATTTATTTGTAGCTAGTATTGCTGTTTATCCTAATGTAGCCAGTGGGATTGAGCATGTAAACAGAGATCCTTCTATTAACCTAAAATTTATTTCAGTTTGTGTACGAGGCTTTCTGAAATTTAGAAGTAACTTGGCATCAGAGCCACGTGCGAAAGATACTGAACTCGATTCTTCACCAATTAGATCTCGGTTTTTCCTTTATAGCTTCTCCTTAATGACAAAATGAATGCTGTTAAGGATGGTGCCTCCTAATACAGAAGTAGTTTTGCACAGTTTATGACTATGCGGGAAAAGCAGATCTTAGTATGGTCTACTGGGATCCAGAAAGAAAATTGGGGGTAGCGGGGCATTTTTTTTAGAGATGATTAAGCAACCATTGTTCTAAAAAGCAGTAAACTACATGTATGTTTTTTTTTTCGAAATTAAAGCTTTATCATCTCTGAAAAATGCATGGTTACCTTCAATTTTCTTTTTGGATACCAAGAGCACTTGCTGAGTTCTGCCTTCTCCGCATAGTTTTAAACCGCGCAAAAATATCCCTGTATTAGTAGGCACCACCCATAGGAAACCAGAGTATCTCGAGATGCGCAGAACGTATACGCTGTAAAAAAAAAGTAGGTACCGTCCTTAACACGTCCGAGCTTCCCAATTTATCCATATACCTTCATGTTAACGTCACCATTGAACTCCACCATCTTTTGCGTCTCATTAGCACTGATGAGCAGTTTGTATTGTCTGTGTGTCCTGGTTGTGAAGGTATAACCAGTGATTACACTGCAAGGTGACAACTCCTCCACCCCATGATCGTGAGTTATCACTCCTTCATCTTCCTTGCTGTGACATGGCACCTCTGACAAGAATGGAAAAAAAAAGAAACAAAATGTCTTTGTTAGTATTTTTGGCCTTGACCGTGCACAGACCACAATAGATTTTGAAATGTGTTGGAGCAACTGACCAATAGAAACGTTCCTGATAGGAGCACTCGGATTTTTTTCCGAGGATGCCTGTGTCATTTACTGATTAATACATCATTCTTATTTATTCACCAGGCTTAACATATTTCAGCACATTATTTCCATTGCGCATATGCCACACGCAGACATCCCAATCCTAGCAGTATGCAGGACGTTTGTCTCATGAACCTAGTTTAATGGCCTTAGCTCTCACCAGTCTCCTGTAGCTCAGTGGTAGAGCATCCGAACTAGTAATCGGAAGGTCTTAGGTTCGACTCCTGATAGGAGCACTCGGATTTTTTTTCCGAGGATGCCTGTGTCATTTACTGATTAATACATCATTCTCAGAAACGTTCCTGTTAAGATATTCAACTGTGGTGTGAACATTAAAACAAAGGATTGTGCACGGTCGCGTCCCTTCCAACAAAAATTGCAGCACCATTGTTTCATGGCAAGGTTTCACAACCAGTCCCTTGATTTACTATGATTATAACAAAACACTTGCTTTTTTAACAGACGCTTCCTAAGGATAGGGGTATCTTTCAGGTTCAGTTAGAGCATTTTTTTTATGCTATTTGTGAGTCTGCTATGTCGAAATTTTCCGTTCAACAATTGAGCTTTTTTTTTCTAATTGAAGTCAGTAAAGCTGTAGATGCTAAGCTCGGCAACCACAAGCGCAATCTTGTGCTTGATTAGTTAATCACAGATAGCATGCTGTTCTTTACACAGTTAAGCACCAGCTTAGTTTTGCGACAATTATTAGAAAGCTGACCCTAATTACTGATGTAATGTCAAGTACACTGCAGTTAGCATAGCTGCAAGTTAATACCAAATTCAGTTTGTTTCTTTAACGTTAATTGGTTAACATACATTAATTTTTCCTTTAGAAGAATTTTTAGACAATGCAATGTCAGTGAATACAATACCAGAACCGCCTCTAATTATCGCCCACATACTTGTGGAACGAATATTAAGCGATTTTCCATTCTCTTCCAAGGTCCTAAAGTCTGGAACTCTTTGCCTACAGCTATTACGAGTCTCGTTTGTCCTTTAAGAAAAAAATGCTTACTTTTTTGACCAATCAATACAATTAATTATCACCTAAACCGAGTTCATAAATCACTTCAGCTTACTTCTGCTATGTTGTTATTATCAAGGTTATCGGTCCCTGGGAGGCCCCATGTAAAAGCCCTGTGGTTTCTGGTAGACTCCCAGCCAAATATATCTTCTATGTTTGTATTTATTTTTTTCTCTTGCATATTCTATAGTGAAATGGTTACTTTTGTCTCTTTTATCTCAATTATCACTTGGCAAAATGAAATGAATAAATAAATAAATAAATAACTAAATAATAGCCGCCATTTTTTACGTTGTATACTCATGCAATAAATTAGTGTCTATAGGAAGTAAGGTACATGTTGATCACTGCTAATGTAGATGTGTCACCAGATTATGTTACATACCAATCGTCCAGCTGGTGGCGTAGTTTCTTTGGTCGTGTTTGACTAACCTCAGTTGTTCAACATTGCACTTGCCTGAAACCAAACATGAACTTAATAAAAAAACGAACGAACTGCAGTCATACCCTGTTCTTACGGACACCGTATGGACCAGAAAAAGTGTCGTCCGCATTACGGAATGTCCTTGTTAAGGACGGTGCCTACTTTTGTTACTGCGCATACGTTCTGTGTATTTCGAGATACTTTGATTTCCTATGGGTGGTGCCTACTAATACAGGGATATTTTTGTGCGGTTTAAAACTATACGGAGAAAGCAGAACTGAGCAAGTGCTCTTGGTATCCAAAAAGAAAATTGGGAGTAACCATGCATTTTTCAGAGATAATAAAGCTTAAATTTGGAAAAAAAAAAGCCATAAAAAAACCGATAAGAATTTTATAGCTTTTTTGTAGTATTATTGTTGCTTAATTATCTCTAAAAAACGCGTGGTTACCCTCAATTTTCTTTTTGGATTCCAATAGCCCTTGCTAAAATCTACTTTATCCGCATAGTCATAAACCGCGCAAAAATACTTCGGTATTAGTAGGCACCGTCCTTAAGCGTGTTAATTTACAAGAAAATGTGGGAAAATGGGGAAAATGGGGTGGGACCAAGAAAACTCTCCGTATTAATGAGCTACCGGTATTAAGCCGGGGTACCGTAAAGCGGGATCTCGGAAAACGCTGAACGCACGGATAAGAAGATAGATGAGCTAATGAACTGATAGATGAACGGTCGAACGGAAATACTGGCAGATGAAAGGTTGAATTGATAAAACATCCACGCCGCGCAGTATGTGTCTTGCCACACCTTGTCACACCCCCTAGATCTTTTGGAAAACATATTTTGTCTTAAAAAAACACGAAAAGGAGAGACTAGGCTTGGAAACTACCGCGATATTTTTGGAGTTTAAATCCCAAATTTTGTTTTCCCGCGAGTCTCCCGCAGATTATAGTCATTTTGAACCTGTTCCTGGACGATTTCCAGTGACGTGAATAAGTTATTTACTCTGTCCTGGAAATCTTGTCAAGAATACCTATTCTTTTTCGCTCTACAGTCGGTAACTACAACCTTACCTGATTTTGTAACGACAGGTTGACCAAAATCGTCTTCATCTATTTCCTGATTATCGACAGAGGTAGAGTTGAATTCTTCAATGATCGCCCTTTCTGTTTATTATAGGATTATAATGAAATTAGACTTGAAAAGTTAAACTAGAAAGCAAATAATAGCAGAAAGTTTCTCTTGATGGATGTTTTAGCTAGGAAAAAGCAGCGGTGAATTTCTGTTCGGTAACAGCTTAATGTCTTCGAGTTACATGATTGAATCAGGTGTACGTTTCTCAAAAACTCTGAAAGCTTTTTGGGATGGAAGCTATTTTTCTCGGACAATGTTCTTTACCAAGATGAAATTGTTAATAATTTTGAAAGCTAAAACGTTGAAAACGCCACAAGATTAAGAAATACGTTCGATTAGCTTGCACGAAAAACTACCACAAATCGCCGCAGGTAGAAAACGGAATTGAAATATATACATCTCGAGCCCGAAAAGTCTTAAGGCCGATTTAGACGGTACAACTATTGCTGTCGACTGTCGCATGCGATTTCTAGAGCGCGCGCTGCTCTCGTCATGCAAAAAATCGCACACAACTCTCGTCATTCAACATTGCCTATGCCTACGATTGTCATGTTATAAAATCCTACGACATATTTTGTGACGTACACACGATAGTCGTAAGCGAGTTGTAGGTTTGATTTACACGAAACAATTCGTGTCGTAGGCCTGTCGTAAGCTTGTCGCATGCGACAACGTCGTACCGTGTAAATCGCCCTTAAGGGAGTTTTGAAAAACAGACCCCAGTTTCGAGTCAACTGAATGTATATAGAATCCCCCGAAGCAGGTCCTCTAGTAATAGAGAAGTTTTGTTCCAATTCCAAGGATAGGCGCTTGATTCATAAACAAAATTCAAATTATTTCTCATAGGGGCATAAACAAAATGTCGCCTTGGCTTAAAAAAGTACCAGATGATATCAGGTTCTGTAACACAACCCGTGAACTTTCTGTAACAAATAACCATTAGGCATAAATAGAGAAATGTCCCTTTTGAATGCTCCAATGCCAGTTAGAAGAACAGATGAAGGACCACATTAATTCAGTCAAAATCAACCTAGAAATCAAAATAAAATTTACAAGTAACGTATTCACGGGGCGAGGCCCTTCACCAACTTTTGTCACCTGACGTAAATGGAATTAAGTACCGTGATCTAATTTCATTGTCTTAGCTCAAAAGACGTCGGAACTATTTAGTCTCACCTTTGTCGTGTTCGATTTTGAATGTTATTAGCTCCTTACAACCACCTTTCTCCGTTTCAACTACAAAGGTTCCATAGTGCCTCCAGTCCAAGGAGCTGATAACAAGGGTTTCTGAAACTGTGTTACCCTTGACGCCACGCTCAAATGCCATATCAGGGTCGTCGGGAACTTCTGGGATAAGTTGTGCGTCATACGTCCATCTTGTTTTTAATCCTTTTTCTGTTTCCAGTGAGAGAAAAATTTCATCGCCCGGTAAAGCGAAGACTTGAGTTGGTGATTTGGCGATGAGACGAGGTTGAGCTGTGTGGAAAGTTTTGATGGAGAAGAGAAGTAAGAAGACAATGCTTACTTGACATTCTACACACACTTTCTAGTATGATAATCCTTGGTTGGATGCTTGCCGCCATGTCTCGAGGAATGTAGTTTTTGACGGTACACGATCTAAATATTATGCAGGTATTGAACTTTATGAATACAGCGCTGAGTTGTCTTATCTACAAACGGTCTTTTAGGGATAGTAACCCCTCTCCCTTCTCTTTTGTTCCAGGAAGGTTATTTCTCCCTTATCTTGTTTCCTCCGGGGCAGTAAATGACATCGATATTGTCGAAATCGATATATTTCATGGTGGTTCATCTCAAACAAAACAACAATCAAGATAGAGTAAGACATAGTATATCTTTAAAATTGCACTTTCTTTAAAAAAAAAAAACCTAACCTTTTAAATTGAATAGACCGACGTTTGCTGCCTCCCCAGAAAACGAGGAACCTCGTATGATAATCCAAGTGTCTCTTTTCATGTTCTTAAGAGACAGCTTTTTAAAATCCGCGGAGAGTTCAAACGCAGGATCATCAACGGATATTTCTTGATCAATTCTGTCTTGTGAAAATCCATATGTCCACTTGATACTTTCTTCGTGAACAGCAAAGCCTCCGGAAACTTGAATGCTCATACTCCCACTCTGCCCCTTGCATAGTTCTAAGAAATCTGGCTTTAAGGACAAACTCATCGGATAGCGTACGTTAAGCTTAAAGTTCCCCTTGTAAGTGGCCTGCTGAATGCGAGGGTCTGCTTCTTCAAAGGTATATTGTACAAAATACTTTCCACTCATCTCTTTACGAAGGTTGTGTATCGTAATGGTACTAAGTTTGTCTGGTGGTGCACGAGCTTCTAAATGAAACTTCTTAGCAAATCTGTCTAAGCGCAGATCCCCCGAGCCAACACTGAGTCCACTGGGTTTGTGGATTCCGAATGCACCAAACTGGAATTTCAAGCTTCTGCCGTGAATTAAAACTATCTCCACCGCTTCTAAGTTAGATTCCTTAAGGTATGGGTCACCATTCGAACTAAAAAACAGAAACCAAACTTGTCTGACTGTGCACTGTGGGATCCTACATTCTACCAACTCTAGCCTGTCGTCCGATTTACTTGTTATATGAGGTTCGTCCTTCTTATCTTTCGCAACAAAACAATGTGGCCTAGACTTCCCCTCTCTTGGTCTGCAAAGATTCCACTCCCACCCTTTCCCAGACATGCACAATCGTGGTAGTCCGTTGCTGTCCTCTTTGAGTGTTACGATTGTTCGGCCATCGTAAGCCGGGTGCTTTCGCGTCCACTTGGAAATAGGTTGGACATAGTGGTAGAGATCAAAATCCCCGTTGCCATTCCCATACATACAATCCGAACATTCCTGTATCAGACAGAATTGCTTCCGCAAAGCAGGCAAAGTCGAGGTCGTGATACACCACGGGCTGAAGTCGTTCGTTGGATTTCTGCAGTAACGGTGTCGTTTCATCATATCCACGTCGTAAATATCGCTATATGAATTGGGGGCATTCTCGAACCAATATTGGCAGGTTAGTGGAGGGTTACTCTTGGTGAGAAAAGTCTCTCCTCTGTAGTCTTTGCCAGTTCCATGGTAACAGTCCGTGTTAAACTTCCAATAATAATGTTCGCATGATTCGTCGTAGAATCTCGGACGGTTAAAAGTGCATAGTCTTGGATCAGTGGGGTATCCCAATGGCGAATGTAACCGCGTCACGACCCAGATAATCTGGAATTTTGGTCGGCCATTGAGCATTAGTTCGCAGGACACAACTAACATCTCAGTTGCCATCGGAAACCCACCTTTCCCAATTTTCAGCTTGGAGTGATGCTCCTCGATTTTACCATCCAAAATCAGGCTGGACGATTCGGCGTATGGCCCCGAGCTTGCTTTATTCATCAGCTCCCACCTATACTGCGTGAAGCCAGGAACAAAACAGTCCAACGTGCCGTTGTCTGTGGTTCCTATGAACTCGACGTGTCTAACTGCCACAGGCATCTTCGCATAATATCCATCTATGATTTCAACTTCGTCGTCAAACAAGAGCGAATAAACTCCACTGAATGAAAGGCAAATTAACAGGCCTGTAGTCCATGACTTCATCCTGCCTTAGCCGAAATTCATCAGATTACCCGTATAAAATGACAACAAAATACTTTTAGGCACAATCCTGAATCTGTCTGATGGTGAATGAAAAATGCAAGCTGCGCGCGCCAAGTAACAACTGTGACGTACTAGTGTTCCATAGCGCGCGCGGCAGAATTTTTATTCCAGATTCGTTTACCAGCGAAAACAAGGAAAACTCCAACCTTCTTTCAACGTCAAATGTTTCAGTGTGCTACGCTCGTGACACGTCGAGTACACCATCTTTCTAGTGGAAGAAATGTGATGTCATGAATAAATGATAGATGTATTAATCAGTGAGTGACACAGGCATACTCGGAAAAAGAAAATCCGAGTTCTCCTATCAGGAGTCGAACCTAAGACCTTCCGATTACTAGTTCGGATACTCTACCACTGAGCTACAGGAGACTCGTGGGAGCTAGGCCTTTCAGTCACAGACGGAAAAATACCGCTAATTAATTAATTTTTATTCTTTCTCTGTCACCACACAAGAAACTTTCGCCATTGTTTATTCCAGCAGTATGTAGGACGCAAGACCCCTTGGAACAATTTTTAGAACTGATTATCAAAATACTCATTAGTAATACTAGTAATACTTCTCACTAAATCTGTCCCCGCTTTTTTCTCATTGAAAAAAATAAAATATTATTATTCTATGTTATGCTGCATTGGTGTCCTATGAACGCAACAAGATGGCGCTTATTATTATGAACACAAAGGGACGTCGCATATCTTTTCACAGAAGCAGCGAATCACAGCGGTAATCAGGTTCTAGCGATCGGTAATGAAAACTGTTGCAAACCTGAAAGTTAATTTTTCCGTTTGCTACTTACTACAATGAGACGATATAAAAGGAAGAGAGAGAAGAGAGAAAAAGAATAAAAGTTGGTTCCTGATTCGAACTTGGCTCGTGCTTGACTCGTCCTACAAGTAAACTCGATCAGCCTGTCGTTTATCCTTTATTTGTGAGCGTTTTGTTGATCCTTTGTGGGCCGAGTTCACGAAAATCGGGATTTTTTCCGGTACCTTTCCTTCTGGAGAATACACCACATTACCTACGTATGCGGGGGCTTCTAAGGTGCCTCCTCGGGTTTTGGCCTCTGGGCCAAAAACTGCGCTGCGGTGCAATTACGTTCACCTTCGTTGACGGTGCTGATTATACAATTTCAAGGTTCGGCTACTAAGGAAAACCACATTTGTTTTGTTACCAGTTTTTTGAATGAAACTTCATTTTATTGTTGACACCTCACTCAAAGTTCAGGATATTTACTGGATTTAAACTTAGCCAACTGACTAACATGCAGGCTAGGCAAGTGCTAGAAACTTCTCAAACATGAAAGCCCTCAATCACGAACTTTGCCAAGAGTTTAGATGCTAAAGTTTAAATTAAAGTTTGTAGCTCAACTAGTAAAAAACTTATTCAAGTTGTGGGAAAACTTGTACAGAAACGGAACTGTTTCAGTTAAACATTCTTAAACCTCAACATTTCTGAAGCAAACCCTCATCGAATAACCGTGGGATAACCACAGCCTCTTGCGGGCATCATTCCTGATGCTAGACGATCAGTTTCATTTCAATTTTATTAAATGCTTGTATACTGGAATAATAAGAGCACTGGCTGGCGGTTACAGCGATATGCTACAGTGCGCACTTACTTTAGTAAAATCGAGATTTTTCTGATGTACTTCTGTTATGCCTTCTCGAGTTACTTTGTTTGGGCAATAACTAAATTTGAAGTTGACGCCAACCATTCTCTCCTAAGAACGTCTTAGCCTGGTCTTAGCTATTATATGCTGATTAATACCATGCGTTTAAATCTGTTCGTAGATATTGAATCAAACGTATGGTTTCTGGTTGTTTTGCTACAAGGCACAAAGAATCACTGCAAAATCGTTTTCGCTCCAACTTGAAGTTGGGATTTTTACTGAGGAGCGAAACGACTTCTTGATGAAACAAATACTTACCAGTTTAGACCTTGTCAGTCCGCTGAGAGTATATATACGTAATTCCCAGACGGCTTGATCTTGTTTGCACAGAAAGCCATCAAACAAAGGAGGTAAGCATTGGTAACTTCCACATATAGGTATACTGGTACATTTTTGCGTTTGACGTAGTAAGAACGCACCCCTAATACAGATCAGACTCGAGATTGTATGGGACAACGTTGATTCAGCGTATGAACGAATGGATCTTGGGACGTGTATCTGACACACCCTGCAGATTTGCAGGGGCGGATGACGTCATCACCAACTTGGAAAAGGAGTGAGAGCTGGGATCGAGATCAACGAACGCACTCCCTAATCTTTGATTATTACTAGTATCTCATTATTTTATTTTACGTTGGTTTATAAGTGAGAAAACAAGCATTGTTATTTAACAGTTATCATGATTCTGCAATGTGGAGGTCGATAGATATTTGCCAATTCGCCAAGCGGTAAGGTGAATATCTGTCGCTATTCACCGACACAAAGGAGAATAATTATTGCAGCTGTAGCTTTACATGAAACGAAGAATGACACAAGAAGTGTCCCAAGAACCTTAGCGCGTAAAAAACCATGTGCTGTTAGGAAAGCTAGATTGTAGCTTTTTTAGTGCGTGTTCTTTCATGCATCACTTTTTGCTGGACCAAACGGAAATTTTCATGGATCCTTAAGACTTAGAACTTCTACGGCCTCGTAGCTGCACAACGGTATTTTGGTCGGTTACGAAGTTGTCATTTTTTAGCGCCTTCGTGAACATGTTTGTCAGAAGCGGTTTCGATCGCATCTGCTTACATCAGGTCTCGCCTGTATTTGTTCCTTTAGTTTTACGATTCTTTGATTTTATGGATTTGCTTGGAATAGCCTTTCTGAGGAAACATTGAGAATCTGTCAGCTATTAACCTGTGGTCGGTTGTTGCGATACTTGGGCTGCCAATTTTGCAAACGCTGTTGGTTACAGTAACCAGTATCCATTTATGTCCAACCATTTTCAAAGTAACCAGCGTGACCGGACAATACCGGGAAGTGAATAGCAAATCTTAATATCCCACCTTCGAGTAGCCAATCACAGCTCGGGAAAAACTCCAACCGTTGTACTGGTTTGAAATATACTCACAGGGAATACAGTTGATTTTCGCTTCACTAGCTTACAGAGCATTTTGAGCATTATGGCATAACACGTAATTATTTTATTAGTAACTTGTGCACAGGAATACAAGTTCTGATAATAAGCACTTTATGTGTTTCGGTGAATTTTGTTACAGTGATGATCGTGTCCCTGTTATGATAGATTCCTACAAAAGTGAACTAACGCAACAGGATGACCTGGGTAAGAGGACGACAGATGTGATATCTGTTGTGACAGCTCAGTGACTACCTATAGTCATTTTGACGCAATTTTTCACCTAAACTGTCTTTCTCTGATCATTTACGACAAGAAAATGGCGAGAGGTAGGCAAGGTTCAATCAGGAATCATGTATATTTGGTAGTTGCACTGGTCATACAAGAAAAATCTGCCGTCCTGTTACGCAAGCCCACTAATAAGCCAGTAACACTTGCACAACACCAACTAAGAAACGAACTAGTTTCTAAGCGTTCGACAATATCCAAGGCAAGATAGAGACGGATTGTCAAAATGACAATCAAACCTCTCAGATATCTGACTCCAAAAGCTTCAAATCCATGTCAACTTGCAGCGTTAACTAAGATCATTCACAGGGATGAGTCAACATTATTTCATAATGGGAATTTAAAAGTTGCATGGAGTAATCGCACGTGAATTGCAAGTGCAATATCATCGCAATAGCTATTCATCGATTATTGAAGTTTAAAGGACTGTCATTTATTTTTAGTATCCCTTAGAAAATCCGAAAACGTCACTTGCATCGATGAAAGGTTAAAACAAAATCTATTTGAGTAACAATGGCTATTTATCGCACGGAAACTATTAAGAAGTTTCTTCGGCTAGGATTGACACCATGAAAACAGGTTCGAGCTTGAGAAAAAAAATTGGCCGACGTTTCCATTTTCTCCCCTTATTCCATAAATTTGGTAAAACTGTTATGCTACCTGTGGCGGTCATTTGTGTATCAGCAAATTACTGAGGTATAGATGTATTAAACTTCTCACTAGAAAACAAGAAAATCCCCAAGACATTGCCCATTTTGTTTATTTTATGTACGTAAAGACAAGGAGAAATCTGTAATCCTCCTTGAAGGGTTGAACGAGACACGTGACTTATTTTAAAAACACTGGCATTTAAATCTGCTTTCATGGCACGAAACGACTCGGAATATTAGTACTCCCCTCTGAATGGGTCAGTCGCAGTGTTCCTCCACAAAATGTTCGTTTGGTTTTGTCTCACGGATGACACCCAATTATAGACCTAGGTAGGAAGAGACAATGTAGAGTAAGGAACCAGATGACACGTAACACTTGCTCACAGAGGAGTCCGAGCTACCCACCCTCCGATTTACCAACCGAGAGTTCCAACGAAAGCCTGAGGTGCTAGTCACTAAATCACACATGTCACCATGCTTATCTAATTTGCCTGCAGTAGGTTCCTTTTTAATAGTGACTGCAGAACAAATGTAAAGTGCACAAACCATTCAAAGCAAACGCCATGCCTTCTCAGCCAATCGTGAAAACTTCTGGGAGTTACCGTGTTTTTTCTTCTCTTGAGATTGGTTGACTGTTTTTGCTTTGAATTCTGATAGGCGTAATGTGTTGCCTAGATTTTTCTGTATGTGACATTACGTTTGACTTAGGTTGTACCACAGTCGTTAAAAGAAAGTTGTCACCTCCCTAAAAGCTACCCTAACGTTGTAAGAGGAAAATGAATTTAGGTATTGCCATTGAGCCAATAGGAAATGGCGCTTTATACACGGAACACGAAAAATCTAAGCTTCGCTATGAGATTTAAGTGCAATACTGTCATTATCCGCTCCCTTTAAAAATATTGTGGTGCAGTCACCAAAATTACCCTTGAACACCGGAACTTCCACACTTTGCAAATCATAAGTGCTAGGTGCTGTCGAGCTTGGTGTTTCCACTTTAAGTGTTGCGGTGGTAGACGTTGCCGCACTGGCGAGGCTATAACTGAGCTCTGTTTGGGAACCTCTGATTTCTTCGTCCCCCACATTTGATCCAATATTCTCGATGCTGCCCTGTGTGGTTCTTTGGCTTTTTGGCATCGAAGGAGACTCGCCTTCGTTTAATGAAACTGTGCCGTTACTGTTACGTGAGATAAGGCTGCCAAGACTTCCAACCTGTAGTTCTGTTTCTTGTTTCCACTTCACTTGACCGCATTTTTCTGCATCTCTTTCTGGGTTTTCGTCATCTTCGTCATCTTCTTCAAACTCTGCTTCGATCTGTTCCATTAATTCTTCCTCTTCTTCCTCCTTTTCCTTTTCTTCTTTTTCTGTCTTTTTCCTATTTTCGTCAGTGCTTTCTTCAGACACCTTATTCTTCAGTTCCCCAACGTCGTCATCATCATCATTTTCCTCTGAAACCGGTTCCTCGATTTCGGAATCTTCCGAATTATCAGCATAAAACACACTACTCGCACCAATCTGTGAGATAACTGAAGACTGTCGTCTCATCCGTGAGGCCAGAAGCATTCTGTCTAATTCATTCTCTGAATACTTTTCGATAATTTTATTCATTGCCCCTACTCCATCACATAGATCATTTTCCATGATTTCAGCATCTGCGTTCAATACCAGTGACATGACTATACTTTTCTTCCGCGACCATTTGTCTGGTTCAAACCATTTCATCTGTCGCACGTCTTCCGCGCACAGATTTCGCATGAAGTACATAGTTGTCTCGGCTTTTTCTTCTATCGTTTCCACTTTCTTTTCTAACTCGCTCTTTGGCCATTTGTACTCGGGTCGAATAGGTGGCTCGACGAAAAGCCCGACAAACGCCTTGATACGGTTGGTCATAAACTGTAAGATTTCGTACTCATTAGATTGTTTTATGGCATCTGTGCGAACTTCGTTGAAACTCTCGCAAAGAATACCAATGAACATGTTGATTATTATGAACTGGAAGATAACCATGAATGAGAAGAACACTGCAGGTCCGATAAAGCGGTTGACGTCCACCAAGTCATAAAACTTGAAATTTCCAAGGACCATCGCCATCATTGAGACCATGCATCTGATTATCGAGCGATAATCTTCAAGTGCAGCTCCAAAGACAAGCCAAACCAAGAAACAGTATGCCAAAAATATCACGAGGAATATTACCATGAAGTTCGTCAGCTTGCTTGCACTGACTTTCATCGTAGTGGATAGAACTGAGATCTTTCGGTTGAATCTTAGCATGCGCAGAAACTTTAAATTTAATAGTAAAACGACAAATGCGATCATTGCATTCACGCCTTCATTCAACAGCACCACGTACTGGAAACTAACAAATCTGGAACGATTTTCGTGTATTTCATCGATGGCCGACTTCAGGAAAGCAAGGCGTGCAAAATACAAGGCAAAGGCTGTTACTGATAGGGATGTAATGGTAACGTCGAAAACGTTCCAAACATTCTTGTAAAATGCCTTTCGCTCTTTCCAAAGTCTCTTGCCATCTCGGAAAATCCATCTTAACAGCAAAAAAGCAAACATGACTTCACATGCCATTAGGGCCGCTGAAAAGTTTCCAATGTACCTGAATACCCTGATGGTTTGGACATTGACGAAGGTCTCCCCACCCCCAGTGGGTAAATCTTCAAATAACAATGTTACCACGCAGAGGAGATTAACGTTCACATTATAAATATTTAACTCAGCAAACAGCGCTCTGGTATATCTGTCTATCCAGCCGTTAGCTTCCAGAGATGTTAATTCATTTAATGCTGTGACTTTATCAGGGCCAAGCTGGACGATAAATCCTCCACCTCGATAGGAAGATATTTTTCCCATATATGGGAAACTGCTGGCTTCCAATATGCTTTGATGGTCCCATGGTAAGGAAAACTCTTCTTTGTCGGAATTTTTGCTTTCAGTCAGGTTAGCTTGTGCTGGATCAGACCATCCTTTACTAAAGTCTTTTCGTTCCTCCTCTGACCATGAATAAAAGTCATTACATTCTGGTATAATGTTAGAAAAGCTCTCTGGAACTTTGCACGTATCTGGCAAAAGAATTTAGTTTTAAGTGGTCATTAGTAAACATACCTGCTTGGAAATCGTCAATAGGGGTTAGAGAAGGTAGCCAATATAAGCAGGCGTCAACACGAACAGCAACGGAATGTATAACTTAGCACGATATACATACTTTTTACGGTTATAATTTATTACAATCTTCACAGCGTGTGATTATCTAAAACGATTTCAATCAAATATGTTCTTTTTGTTTGTTCTCATGGAGAGAAATAAAGTGATGATGATAAGGGCTAAAGAGATTTCCCTTTCGGGAAAGGCGAAGGCCACCTGATGGCGACTATAGTTTTCTGGTGACGTTGTAAGCGGTGTAATCTTAGTAGAGGATTATCCGAGAATGTGTGATAGATAAATGAATGGTTATGATAATCACAGTACCTTCTCGTTTACTGTGTACGTTTTAGTAAAACAAAAATATTCGCAAGCAATAAGATTTCAGTGTGGAAGACCTCTACCTTTCTTTATTCTTAATTGTCGAATGCGAGCAATCCCAAGCACGTTAGATGTTTTTCCGCTTTTCATGATCCCTAAATAAGGATACTCGTGAGGTGCGCTTGAAGGATAAAGACTTGGAAGTAAGCTGGTTATTGCCCAGTCCCAAAACGCCTCTTTCCTGTTTAACTTAAAGTAAAAATGAAAAGAATGCGTTAGAAGTGGGGATATAGCTTATCACTGCATATATTTGGCCTAGCAAAAACGGCCCTATGCCCCACTAGGGGCTCAAAGGACTAAGAGAGAGAGAGAGAGAGAAAAAAAACGAAATGACGCCGATTGCACATGTCCTGTCGGATAGCAGTGTAGAACTAATCAGTTCGGTTTAATAGGCCAGTGAGCCCATTCCTGGTTGCAAAAGCATTGGCACTTATAACTGAATCTTTGAGAACATGAAACAGTAATGATTTGACCTGTTATATTGAATTCAATTAACTAAGAGTGCACAGATATCGAGGAGTTAGCGAGTCATTGTTTTAATAGGCGGACAGACGGCTTGATTCACGGCTTCTTCTCTGTTTTTTGTTGTTGTTGTTGTTGTTGTTGTTGTTAAGGGTACATTCCATTTGCCAAAACTGGCAAGCCAGAGGAGTCAATCTTCAAATGCAATGTGCAATGCAAAGCTTGGAGAGCAATTCTACAGCCTCTTCAAAATAGAAAATTCTGAAACAGGTATGCGCCATCGGTTGAAGGAATTTGAAGAAACTGGCCTAAAATCAGTTCTTCAGATCTTGTGCATCTAACAACAACAACAACAACAACTAAAGCGTTTATATAGACACGATAAAATATGATTACAGCAAATTGCTGATGGGGTCGTGTATTTAAGATAAAACCTAAATCCCTAATAATTAAAATATTATACACAAACAAACATGTATAATTAAAATTAATACCAGTTAATTCCTGCCCCCCCCCCCCCCCCCGGATTTCAGAAACCTCTCAAAAGCCCCACTGTCGCTAACCGACCTCGCCAAATTATCTAAATTATTCCATAAAAAGATGGTTTGATATGTAATTGATATCTTGAATCATAAAATCAGTTTTTGGCTTTGGAACTGTAAGAGTCCTTTTTCTTCTTAACTCGTATTCACTTTCATATCTAGTGAAGAAAGAACTCATAGATTGTGGCAAATCACCACAATAAAACTAATAATCTGTCTTTAAACATAGCATTTAGTGTCTTCCATTTAGCATTTCAGATTTAGCAAGGACTTCTGTGCTGAGCGTATACCAGTCCAGATTATGTATTATCCTAGCTACTCTAACATGCAGCATTTTTAGATTAGTGAGAAAACAAAGACTTGCCACGGGAACCCCATATTAACATCTCTTGTGGTACAGAAACATTCTGCTTCTCTAGCCAGGCGTGTAAATGGATGCCCTAAAACCGTTACGGGAAACTTAACATTATTTTGATAACCTTACTATAATGGGCTACCATCGGTAGGGAAATAGCAATGCTGTCAATCAATTAGCGAATCTGAGATTACCTGCTGACTCCGATAGTGATCTCCCTTGTTCACCCTGCAACATTCAGGACCAAGGATTTTACTTTTACAACGGAAAAACTAAAAGAATATATCCAACTTACCACATTAAACGATATCATGTTAGGATCTCCAGCCACTAAGACGTTTTTAACTTCGTTACTCATGTTGAAAGCTCTCTTGTCATGGTTACCATATGCAACAATCAAAACCACACAAACCACCAAGAAATGGGTGATGATCTCCTTAATTATGGCCTTCATCTCGCATTGCTTTAGTCTTAGTTTTCTCGCAGCTTCTAGCTTCTCCGCGTCCGGCGGTTTGTTTTGTAAGCTGAAACTGGAAACATAGGACGTCGGAAAGTAGTTAATTATTGGCTTAAATTTTGTACGAACGTTTTCAAATTTCCACTGTGGAAAAATTAAAAACAAACATCCCAGCATAAAATAGTCTTCAAACGTTTTCACCAGATTTAAGGGCTTACGCTTGGACATTTCATTTACAGATTCATTAGTAGATTAAGAGCTGCAGTAGTAAGCAAGCAGGACTTCAATAATTGCCAATCGGTCAGAGATTAATATTATGAGGGACTCCTTTTAGATAACGAGTACAGCTTCTGTCCAACATCATACGGCCGGAAAATATTACCAACAGGGCAATAAAAGATACAGTAAACACCCGCATATAAGAACACTTGATTTCGGAGGTCAGGCTGATCGGGTTCTTATTTAACGGGTGCTTAGTGACAAATCAGCCTCAAAGTGTTCTTAAAATGTTCTTAAATCTCTATATTAGTAATACCGGTACTTTACAGTAGAAAAATAAATTACAGTAGAAACATCAGTACAGTACTCAATACAAAAATACAACCACTTGACAGCTGATGGAGTCATGACTGCCAACATAAAATCACTTGTTTTTTTTATGTAATTGTGACACTTTTCCCATTTTATAAGAACATGCTGAACTTTTCAGGCTGATCTTGATCTTATAAAAATAGGGCTTTATTGGCCAAATTTCAGCCTGGTGTTCTTAATCCATTTGTTCTTATATGCGGGTGTTTACTGTATTTTGCTTCAAGTAAACTCTGGTTACTCTGAAGTGGAAGTGTGTGGCACAACACATCCGAAAGATATGACTCTAAACAAAACTTTTTGTATAGACAGAAAATTAAATCTTTGTGTAATTTTCTTTATAATCATGTACGAACAGATTAATAGGATTATTATTATTATTATTATTATTATTGTTATTATTATTATTATTATTATTATTATTATTATTATTATTATTATTATTATTATTATTATTATTATTAACCTTGCTGCATCTTTGTCTTCATCAGTGGTTATCAACTCTTCGTCGACACTTAAAGCAGGGTCTGGAACATCCTCTTGTTCTTCCTCCTTTTCTGGATCTTTGATAATCAACGCGAAGAAAGCTGCAAGAAGAAGAACTTTGAATGGCTGAATCACAAGAATAGACTGAAAAAATGACACTGCCATAGACGTGAGCCACTTCTCGGACTTCTCTTTTCCGAAGGTGAAGCCGTATAGCATGCAGAAAAACCCACAAGTTAGCGAGGACACGGCCACTAACACGTAAGCGATATAAATACACCAATGAGGGAACAAAAATCTTTTCTTTGCCTTCTTTTGATTGAAGTCTGATTCGTCGTCCCTTTTGAAGAAATTTACCAGAGATCTCCAGCTGAAGGCTTTGTGCTTGGGATGATCCTTCTCTTCTTCATCAACTCGAAGCGTGTCATCGCGTGTCGTTTCTGGGCTGTTTGATGGTGGTTCTTGTTCTTCTTCAACCTCTTGATACTTTTTAGACTTGGAGTTGTCTTTGTCTTCCTTTGGCTTTAACTTACGAAAAATTGACACGATGATCATATTCACGGGTAATACCACAAAGCTACTCTGCACTCCAATCATTATTTGTTTAACGCTGAAAATAAAAGGGCCGAGGTTAATGGACTGGTTAGCTGTTGAAGAATCATCGGCACCAACCTGGTAAAACATCAGGTTAGCCAACATGGTGCTGAGAATCAAGGAGAAGCAACAAGACAACCGCTGGACACGAGTGAAGGTGCTCTTTGGCGGGCGTGTAAACACTGAAAGCCAGAGATGTCCGTCAAGAAGCTTTTTCCTAGTGGCATTAACAAATAAAATGTTAAACTTGGTGAGCTCTTTTTTTGTTGCCACGTTAAGCTTTCGATCAACTGCTCCATCATCTTCCTCTACTGCAAGCCATCGATCGCACACAAACCACCATTTTGCATCGTTCTGCAGATCTCGAATGAGCATGCGAAAAAGATACCAGGCTGGGGATTGGCCTGCATTGTTGTGCCATATATGGATCTCTTTAACTCTTCCAAGGGACTGTGGTACAGTCAACAGAAACTGGTCGATTTCTCCTCGTCCGAATTTAGCGCGCTTTGGATCTTTCAACATTCGGGGTTCACTGTCGCCTAACGTGCCAATCAACTGGATGAATACATCAGCAGTTGTTCTTCGTTTTTGCTGGAACCCAGTCTGCAGTGTGATCTCGTATCCGTAGGTGTCTCGAGGGTCATTTGACAGAAGAGGAGTGACACCGACCTACAAAACAAATAAAATTCCCTCTTTGATAATGTTCAAAAAAACAAGAGAAATGAAAAAGCTCTTAGTGCTTGCTGGTTTGTCGTCCATCGAATTCAGTGGCAATAACCTTTTTGGCTATACAAAAGGCCCTTTTCTTCCGTTTGTGTGTAACTTATGAGCATCTTATTTTATGAAATATTAGCCTTGACGCTAACAAATGAACTTAGAAACAGGGGCATTGTTACAAGAAATTGTAATTTAGAACATACATTTCATTCTACGTACTTTTACCATAATAGACCCATAGTCACCTACACTAAATGAATCAGACCATATAATTACAAACCGCGGTATAACTGGGCTACAACGCACAGAGGTGAGGTAGACTGCACGATATATCAATGACAACGACCGCTACTCAATCGGAAAAAAATTCTTTGATTTCCTTTTTATTGTTCATTTTACGTTTCAAATATCTCAACAATTCCTTTTCTGATAGATGTATTTTTAGTCCGTGACACAGGCATATTCAGTAAAAGAAAATACGAAAATCTACCACCTATTCACCAGGCTCAAAACATAAGATCACATTTCTTTTAAAATTCCTTCCCGATACACAGACCGTTATTCCAAAAAGCAGCCAAAATAAGACGTTTTCCCTAAAAGAGTTCTTCTATTTCGTTTACGATGAATTATGACTTCCAGAAGGTCAGTGGATCATAGTTTTACGACCGAATTGCTAGCTTATACTACTCATAGTCGTTTTGAAGAGTAATGGTCAGAGATTTTTAGCACTTGAGTTGTCTGCGAGTGGGATATCTTTATCCTGGTTGGTCTCACTATTTCAATCGCTGCAAAAGATGAAGACTGTTATTTAAAACTGGATGAAGCAATTCAAGTGTTTTGATTGACTCAGTGGCCATGGGTGGGGTATCAGCTGTTATACCATGCCCGAGAAATAACGGCCATTATGTCGTCTAGAACTTATCAGCAATATCCAACAATATTTTTTGATTTTGTTTAACAAAACAATTGTTCCGCTCGCGCTTGTTCGACATGGTATGATTATAGCCACTCGACCCTACGTGCACCGTTGGCTATCTATCATCTCATATCCATTGTGAGCTCGTGGAATAATTGTTAATAATTCCATCGAAACATGAAACCATCGACGAACACATTTTATGAAAAGACGCTACCTTCTCCAAGTCTTTCTTATCTCGCCATCGCGCCCAAATCACTCCAACGAAATACAATCCGAATATGGTAAGAACTGTTGCAAACACAACAGGGTTGGATCCAATGTCGGTGAAGCCCTTGAAAGCTGCGTCAAAGTCGATTGGATTCGGAGCAACCAAAAAACCTCCACCAAAATTCGTCAAATGTGTGCAGTGACAGACTGTCGCGTAGAAGGTGGTCTCCGGGGCAACCTAATGTTAATATTAAACAACATAAGAAAGACACACCAGAATATGATTACATACCACACTCGTTAACAAATGCAGTTTTTGTTATTATTTTATGTGTCTCAGAACTGTAGTTGATTTTTTTTATGGCAACGTCAGCCTATGTAAGAATTGCTCTGATCATATGATCCTACCTCTGTATGGCCTTAAAACTGCAATGCTACCCCAGTGATGGTGAGGCCAAAGCCCTATTTTCTTATCTGGAGAGTTGTGACGTGAGTCAAATTTTCTTCCCTGTCATTTCCAGGTTTCGAACCTGATGTCAGCCCAGACTAACCCAGACAAGTGTCCGAAGCATTCGGATGTTACGGAGACAAAAGATAAAAAGGAGCAGATGAAATGGCAATAGATGAATTAAACACGATGGGGAAAGTCCTTAGGACTAGTCCCTAGTTAAAGTAGTATTAAAAATACACGAGTGTACTGTTTGCCGGGACATCAGGGCCGTACCTAGGATTTTTTGTCTGTGGGGGCAAACTCCGCACACCCCTCACAGGGGTCTACCCGGTATGCAGACAGGGTTTCTAGTTGGACATTAATTTTGTTTTCACTCCTACACAGAAAGTTGCCTCTACGACGTTTAGAGAAAAAGAAAACACACCGATGCTTTTTGTTTTAAATTGTCATGACTTTTTATGGAGTTAACGTCTTGTTTAGCTTGAAGCAAATATTGTCTCTCATTTTAAAACACAGTCGATGCACTGCTGTAAACAAAGGAAGAAAATCACTGAGCTTCCACAATTCAAACGCACTACATCAGTGGAGCGAAGCATTTGGAAAAACACAGTCGTTATTAAAATACAGTTCAAGCCTTTTCAGTGTTACTGTGACACGTTCCATAGCTCTATAACACGCTACAACGATTATATAGAGAACCAAATAGCCGTGCCAAGAAACGCAACTCCTTGAATTGTGACAAACACTAGCCGGGCCCGGCATTGCAACAATTACAGAATGAAGCTCATAATCATTGCATAATACAAGCAATGATTAATTTCTGTCCTAATATTGCCAAATCTCAACAAGAAAGGCAGTTAAAACTATCAAGCACTTAAAAGAGCCAAGCTGAACCCAGCTAAAATGTCCTATGTGGCATAAAAACACAGTCGTTGAACACACGGAATAAGAGGTCATATTCAAAACAAAGAGAATTCAAAAGAGGAAACTCAAAATTCATTAGGCGCAAATGACCTGTCGGATGATGAAGATATGATGGTTAAATCCAAACCCGCTACAAATACTTGCGAGCAGCGCAGGCTTTTAAAACCAGTTGATCTCTTAAAAAAAAAACTTGTATAAGCTAGATTTAAAAAGGCTTAAACACGCGCCAGAAAGTGGCGTAGGCTTGTCAGTCTTTATTTACACACCAAATTCTAAACCATAGGCAGCCCAAACTGTAGACTTGCTTACAAGTCGAGCTTAGAGAGCGCGAAGCGCGATCGTCAGAGCTCGAGCGAGCGAGCGACTTTGAGAAAGTCTACCCAAACTGACAAAATCATTATTTTCATAAGAAAACCGGTACTGACTTTTGCCTCAAAAGATTTTCCAAAATAATTATTTGGAATTCACATTGAAGGAATATTTTTTCAGTCAATTAGTCGATTTTCTTGTGATCAGTGTGATGTTGGAAACAAATTGAATTTTCCTGGCGGGGGCAGCTGCCCCCTCTGCCCCCGCGCTATGTACGGCCCTGGACATGTCTCACGGACAGTTCGCATGAAGATACAAGTATAATTTAAGGGAACAAGTCCTTGTAAAAAAGGATCAAGACGCAGGGACCAAAATGTCGGTCCCTGTAAGAAGATTTTTTGACGAAATTTGGTACATGATTACTAGCCCCTGAGGACCAACAATTCCTGGAAACTGGAAAAAATGTCACAGTCTGAATCTCGATTTATTTTCCGTGTTTATCTATTCCTCAGTTGTTAGTCGCTTTTCAGCATTCTAAAGGCGTCTTCCAAGGTCCCATAGAAAAACCCGTATTACTATACCAATTTCATTCCTAACCGTATACACTGCAATAGTTGAATTCTGATTCGTAAAAAGTATCAAGTTATGTTAACTTACTTCACAGCCAGATCCTTTCCACTTTTCTTCCTCCTCATCCCAGAAAGTGCAAGATGAAACGAAAGTAAACAAGGTGTAATTTAATTCGGAGCATATCGTTTCTTTTTGCGACTCGTCATCAGCGTCTACATACAAACTTAGATAGTAAACTCCTGTATTTGAGCTGAGATTTTTCAGCTGCAGGTTGGAGACAGACAATGAAAAGCCTTCGTTCCAGTCAGCAACACCGGGAATGACGTCTATAGTCCAGTTGAAATCATAGGTTTCCGTTGTAGGATGTACATCTTTGCGTAAAAACATGCTAAACTTGCAGGAGCAATCTACAGCTCTCGGGTGGACTATGGCGTGAATCGAGTAACTGGAATCCTCGACGACTATCTTGTGCGTTTTCATTGTTTTTTCCGCGATGGTGAAATTCCCGGGCTTCGGTTTCTCGCCTGCCCCTTGTCGAGGAATGGTGATAATAATAGGATCAGTTAGATTTGCTACTCTGACTGGATTACCATGGCAATCTTCAAACTGAAGCCCAAGACAGTTGCTGTCTACTCCAGACGATGAGTTATCCCAAATGAATGGGTTATCTTTAAAGTTGAGGCCCTGGAAGTAGGAAAAATTAGACAACAGCTAGAATAGAAGATTAAAATCTTGCTACACTGAGCTAACTTTTAAACACGGGATCAACTTCGAAACCTGAAAATGGCAAGCTCGATTTCAAGGATCGGACCTTAATTATTGTTTAAGGTTATCTGTTGTTTTGGTGAGTGAAATCGCGTAATTAAAATGAAATTGCTGTGTCAAAATTGCATCCTACCTTAGCTAAAACGTAGCAATCTGAATCCGTTCGGTTTCCCAAGATATCGTCCATGGCAGGAAGAAGGAACGATCCTCCAGAAATAGAGACATTAGATGCTGCGAGGTCTTCGACGTTCATTTTCATCGTGGTTGCTGACATGCGTTCACTTACAAGGGCGTTTGGATCTTGGCCTTTCACCAGGTACGCCGAAAGAGTGTCTAAAATGTTGTTTACAACGTTCATCGCGGCTTCCGTCATGTTACGGGCCTAAAACAATAGTATAAATTACTCAGTGCCTTAGAATGGCATTTAATTGAGTGTTGAAAGGAGCTTAGGATTGCTTTAGGTTTGCTTTGCTATGCTCTGCCACGAATGTTTTTGCCACTTTCTGGACCAATTTAAAGTGAGACAAAAACCAGTCGTGACTTGTTTGACCTTCTTTTATTTGCATGCATTTGGTGCCTTTTTCTCTCAGTCTATTAAGCTGTTTGAATCCGCTGTGGTTAGTTAGAGTGATTACACGTGGTTTATTTGATTTTGTGTTACCCATTTGTAGACCGCTCTACCTGATACATGGATTGAACGAACAACTAATGCATGTTTCACTATCGTGAAAAACACAGTAAACTCATATCCAGTCAATCACAGCCGAACCCAATCATGAAAGAGCCTGTTTGTGACTGAGTGAAGTAACCACTGTGGTGTAGTGGTTGGAGAATAGAGTTGCTCAATTGACAGTGGATTCTGCATTATGTTTCACTGTTCCTTCACATTGTCTGTATAAGAGGCTACCAGCAAACCATTAGGGAAGCCTTAACAATTACTTGAGTAACCCTTCGATGAAGTAGCATCCCATACAGCACAGTGTGGTAATGCTTTTAGTTGTTTCGTACTACAGATCCTTGTCTTTAAAGCTCTTTTAGTAATGGCATCACGACATCGTCCAACGTTATTACTCACATTTTCGTTGAATTTGTCTTCCTCTTCAGTTAGGTCCGCTACCTTTGGTAAATACACACATACAAGAATAATGTACGGTAAACAAAATTTTGGTCAATTCTAAATCCTGTAAAAGGCTACTTTTGGACCCTTCGATATATATGACCACAGTTCCTCAAGTAAGAGCCAACCATCTGTTAACAAGCACAGAATGCTTTAAAACTCAGACGTTCGAAAGCCCGAAACATCTGTTACTTTGTCTATAGGAAATTTGGTCTTCAATTTGCAGAAGTATTGGTGTGTCAAGGTACGAATGGCATTGTGATACACGGCCCACCAACTATGTTTAAGCCCGTTGTGAGGTAAAAGTCTAGGAAACGTAGTTCTCAAACTCATTAATAATTCAAAAGCCAAGACAAAGGAAATCATGCACCATGACGTGTTTGGATATCTGATGAAAACCTCCTCGTTTTTGCATCCTTAATTTCCCCTTCAAAATCAGTTTGTTTGAGAAGTTATATCAAACACTCGTCACAGTGTTTTATCACAATATCAAAAACCTCGAAGTTCGTCAAAAATACTCCGCTACGCGTCGTATTTTGTTCGATATGTGATGAAACACTGTGTCTCGTGTTTGATATAAAGTAAACACCCGCAAATAAGAACACATGATTTCGGAGGTCAGGCTGATCGGGTTCTTACGTGCTTAGTGACAAATCAGCCTCAAAGTGTTCTTAGAATGTTCTTAAATCTCTATATTAGTAATACGGGTACTTTACAGTAGAAAAATCAATTACAGTAGAAACATCAGTACAGTACTCAATACAAAAATACAACCACTTGACAGCTGACGGAGTCATGACTGCCAACATAAAATCACTTGTTTTTTTATGTAATTGTGACACTTTTCCCATTTTATAAGAACATGCTGAACTTTTCAGGCTGATCTTGATCTTATAAAAATGGGGCTTTATTGGCCAAATTTCAGCCTGGTGTTCTTAATCCATTTGTTCTTATATGCGGGTGTTTACTGTATTACTTCAAATTTTGTTCACAATTCATTATTTGAAATAAGCCCCTTTCCGTTTTTAGCCCTCCTGTCTAATAAGTCCCACACCCCCCCCCCCCCCCCCCACTCCCCGTTCTTGAAATCTGAAAACAATAAGCTCCCGGAGACTCAATAAAACGTATAGTACTATAGTCGACTTTCCTCCACGATTGTCACGTCAAAAACCGAGACTTTAAGATTAAGTCCAAAAAAAATTTACAATTTGAATTTGTTTCAGGAAGTGAAGCATGTTCCATTAAAATGTTGCAAGAATTCTGCTGATGTTTGCTGAATTCTATGAAAAAATTCAAAGTTACAAACTTACATCTCCTCCTTTTGTGTTATCTTGTGACTTGGCACTAGTTTGCTTGTCTTCTTTTAAGAGCGCTAAGCGTTTAGCATTCCTATCTTGCTGATACTTTGAAGCACCAAACAAGTTACCTTTAGGAACGAGGAAATATTAAAAGTTTTGAAAATAAAGAAACATCCATTGAAATTGTAAGTAAAAATGTACAAAATATCGTCCAATATCCACCATGTCTGGGTTATCAGGACAGAATTGATGGTTCTTGTAGCGGAGGAAAATCGTTGAGGAACCGTAGGAATAAGCCTAAGAACACGAATTAGAACCAGAAAGGAATGAAAATCAGTCCAACCATTTCCAAGAATCTGCTGTGAACTCGAGATCCACATACAGCCTTTCTCAGTAAAGTCGGCCATTTTTGAAAACATGGAGCGAGTTGCAGTGTTTATATGGAATAGACCTAAATCCAAAATTCACCAGAAATCTAAAGCAGTCATATATTGAGGCAAATACAATTTTATTTTGGTAGCTGGTAATGAACTAGCAGACGGGTCCCTTTTAGGAAGATATTAGTTGAATTCCTTTTTACTTTTGTCCTTTAAGGTTATAAATAAATGTTAAGTGATACATACAGAACAGTAAATCTATATTGAAAAAGCTGCAAAAAGTCAAAAGAGAAATATAACCAGCATTTTTAGGCCACTTTCGCTAACGCTCTGCCACAACTACAGCCCAGAAACATTGAAAAAGCTTTACACTTAACACAAGACAGCTAGCTTTGGCAGTTTTATCCAAAACACCAATCCGTAAAATCAGACCTGTCAACGGTCAATGATAAAGGCCCTTTGCATGCCAAACGTCGAACCACTCACAGCACCAATCAGATTGCTCCTTTCTCATCATGGACTAGTTCACTGTTTTACTAATAAAATTCTCTTCTAACAGACATTAGAAAAAACTTATCAAACAAATATGAGATACTATCATAATTACCAATGTTTTCCACTACACCAGTGCCAACAGATTCTATCGCGTCGAATGAGTCCGCACTCCTCTTTTCCGAGAGTGTCAACACAGTTTTTGTTAATATGTTCAGCATATTCCGCTGTAATTGATGAAGACATTTAACGCTTTAGAATATTAGTTAGCAATAACCCACTGATTAATCCCGCGCGTTCCCATTGGACAAAACACTTCACGTGATACAAAAATCGCACGGCGGTTATCAGACAATAACACTCGTCCGATTTGATAACCGTCGCCCAATTTTTTTTCGAATAGGTCTTAGTTGTTGTTATCCAATCACAGTTTAATAACATCTACTAAACTAATTAGCTTGCATATATTTGGTTGCAATCATTCGGTGGCCATCACTGGCTGTTTTGTCTTTTCCACTGCAAAGCGCGTGCTTTTCAGAAATTAATCGAAGGGTAATAAAGTGAACAAACCCCCTTCCGGCTTACTTGTATATCTACCCAAAGATTGTCCACAGATTTAAACGGTTGCTTTCAGCCTTTGGCAATATCCGCTGAAGGCGTTTATTTACTAAATGTTGTTGGCTATCAATGGACGTAGACAGTAAAGGATGAAAGGCGAGGGGAAAAAATACTACTGTCCTCTAAGGCCCCGTATATATGGAGAAACGTTGTCCCGGGAAAGAGGGTCACCCTCCCAGCCGAGTCAACTTCAGCAAGCGTTTATATGAGAAAAATTTGACCCCTTTGCCCAAGCCAACAGCGTTCGCGCATGCTCTGATTGTCTCGCCTTGACGGAGTTGACCCGGCTGGGCGAGCCAAAGTGTTTATATGGAGAAAAGTATGCCCGGCTAGGAGGGTGACCCGGCTAGGCGGGGCACCCTTCCAGCCGAGCCGGGTTTTTGTTTTTCATGTAAACGGTTCGTCAAGTTTTGTAAGGAAATGTAGGAAAAGTTGGCTGGCCTAGGGTAGCTCGGGTAGGCGAGTGACCCTTCTACCCGGGACAACTTTTCTCCATATAAATGGGGCCTAATATGGTTGGATGAGGCAGTCTGGGGCTAAATTAGGATGAATCCTATCATTAATATTAACAATAACCAATGTTGGCATAGCAATGCTATTGTCAAGAAACAATACCCTTAGGAGGGCTCCGTAAATCCGGCCTCTGATTGCGAAATGTATATTGGCGGTTTGTTTAAATTATAATAATATTAACATTAGTTCACTGCCAATTTTTCTGACATTCTGTTTGTTAGGTTTGGGAATCTCAAGTATTAAATGGGATCCAACTATCCACTTATTTATTTTCAGTTAGTTTGGAACAAAAGGGGGTTACCAACATATTTACCTGTAATGAGGTAGACACTTCTTCCACATCGCTGGTAACAGCAGTCAATGCCTCTGTTATTACTCCTGCTGTGTCTATTGATTCAGGATCCAAATTCGTAAGAGCTTCGAGCAATTTCTCTTTCATCTTTACAAAAACACAAACAATGTTAAACATGGCAGCAACAATTACACAGAAACAATAAGTTACATTATAATCTCACTGCAAAATTAATCCCTCAAAACGTGACCTGGGCTGCCTGTACGTACTATGATTTTCTGAGAATTTAACTGAATAACTCGAGCAACGATTAGCTTCCTTAAAATATCTGTTCGGAAGGTCTCAACTTGAATTTTTCAATTATTGCGAAGATAACTTCTGTCTATTAATATTCCTTACTCATTACTAATATTAATTTACCTACCGAATTACTCCTTTAATAAATATTTCCATCTTTTTCTTCATCTTACTCGTTCATTTATTCTCAGCTCTCCCTTATTCTCACCAATATCTAAATGCACGTCTAATCATTCGCCATAAAATATTCATATTGAAAGTGTGAACTCGAACCTTTCTTGCACTCCGGCCTGTTGTAAATGTAACTGCTGATTGGATTTTATTTATTTTGCCAACAAAAGGGATGCTTCTAGACGTCGTTTTTACAAACGTTTCGTTTACAAACCTGTATACGAGCCTTCTTTGCCTCACTGTCCTCCAAACTGTCACCTCCGGTACCACCTTTGTTCTTTCCAGTGCCCGCACCTCCACCCTGGTCTAGTTTCTCCTGAGCTGCCTGCCTTGCAAGCGATGAAGAGATGGAGCTTACAAGCTGGGTGACCCCCTGAGTATCTCCCGATATTAGCATGTTTTTCAGTAAGCCATCTCGTGATGACAACATCTGTTGCAATTCGTTTGAGGAGAGCTTCGTTTCGGTTACCTAAATTAATCAATCACCAACGTATAAGTATCAAAACCCGAGATCCTCAGGTGTCATTAATTTCTAAATCCTCGATCTCTTTTTTATATCAAACTGAAGATAGTTATACCTGGTTATTTCAAGAACCTGGACCTTGAACCTGAACGAAATTTTCCAAAGACGACTCTCGGCATGTAATTGCTAAATGATACTTTAACCACTGGAAAGCGGAAGAGCTTAGTATTTGAATAACAATCAAAAGTCTATTTGGCGTTTACAAGAACAATGCTCGTATGAGATGATACGACTTTGTGATTAACATCACTTTAAGAAATAGTAATCACAATGCTCGTATGAGATGATACGACTTTGTGATTAACATCACTTTAAGAAATAGTAATCACCAGTAGGCCTCCCAAATTCGTTGCTTGGCTTACTGGAATTCTGGTTTCTTTTCACACCAGACACTTGGAGAAGTATCGGTCAGGGTTTACCTCTGTCTCTCTATTTAGCTTGAAAACACCAGGACTATGATAACCTGCTGGGTATTCGCAATCTGTACCTCATTTAGGGATAGTGAATTGTAAAATTTGAGACTTTGCGAGACAATGATACTAGCATTCTTTTCTGCGAGAAGGATATATCTTGAAAGACCATTGATCACTTCTTCGTTAGAATGAAATAATCGCTGTCACTGGGTTTTATTAAGAAATGATACTCACTCTCACAGTTAACAAGTCTTGGCTAAAACTGCCATGCTTGTCGAAAACCTTCACTGTTACTGTGTAAGTATAGTCTTCCTCTGGTCTTCCCAGCGGCAGTAACATACGAGGCAAAACTGGTTCATTCCAATGTTGTAAGAGTTTGTTCGAAAGATACACCTTGTAGCTAATATATCCATCCTCGTCCTCCCATCCTGGACACTTGATTTGAAAAAACGTCTCCAACACCTTTCCTTCTGTGGGTTGGATTGAGCAGTTTCCATTTTTAGGAGCTGTATTCGTAATGAAATGATATTCACTGCGTCCTTCTGCGTCATCTGGAAGAAAAGAAAAAACTTACAACAAAAGCCAACATTTCCAAATTCCCATTCGATCCGGAATCTGAGGGCCACAGGTTTGTCAGTCGTAACTGCAACCCATTAGCCATCCACGTTAGCGTTTCTTCCCGTTACGTTTACTGTACACATTGTTAAAGGAAATGCCCCTCTCCTTTTTTTAAGTATTATGTACAAACGGGTACTTGTATTAGCTGGGTATTCAAGAACTTAGCCAGGTAAGAGTAACCACGTGAGGTTTTGCCTTATGTTAACACAAAGAGACAGTCTTTATATACGTTTTTAATAAAAATCACTGAATCGTGTTTTTGCAGCATCAATGTCAAACAAATTACTAGTCATCCAAGCAGTGCAAACATGTTAGTTTTATAAGTAGTAACCAATGAAGAATAACTTTCCACATCTCCAACAAAAATATGGCCCTTCTCACCTCCATTCTTTACGCGGCACGTTAGTCGATACGTCCTGCCTTCCTCCAAGATGCCTTTCCTGAGGACGAGGTCTTTCTGGTGAATTTTAGTAATGGCCTTTCTATTCAGATTTGGCACTGAAACCCATTTTTCTGTACTTTTGATGTTCATGTCTAGATCCCACTGATATGAAACATTGAAGAAGCCTTCTTGGTCACAATTACCACAATTGCATGTCACTGTCAGTCGTCTTTGTGTGTTGACCTTGTCAGCACAGTTCATTTCGCACCTGTCCAGATATACATGGTAACGTTTAAAGCGTGCAGCATGTATAAACTGCCTGATAAGAGTATCATATTAAAACTTGCTTTCAGTTGACTACCGCGTGCTGAGACCGTTTACCAATTTTATTCTATTCTGAGTAAGGAAGGAATATATGATGAGATAACATGGAATGGGAAGAGACCAGATGAGATGAGAGATTAATGTGAGACTACCGTGGCACCAAGCTCAACATTTTAAGTCGCCTTCCTCATTAACTCAGTTTTTACTTACACATGCATAGAATTCCAAAGTAGAGATAGAATGTTGAGGAAAAAAAAATGAACATAAAAAGAAAATTGGACCTACCCTATGGATATTTGAGGCGGAACTCCTTTCACTACTTCTATAGTTTGTTCAAACGTGGCTTCGCGGGTGTCTTTCCTGATTACCAGTTTGATAACGTAAATCTCATCTTCCCTAAATACTCCAGGATTAATTTTCCAAATGGGTTCCACGTTAAGCAGCATTTTTGGGACGCTTCCTTCACAGCTATAATCACTGGAATTCAAAGAAGCGTTCGCAAAGGTGACAGGATTTCTTTTTTTCACTCCGAGGCGGGATGTCTCATTTATACGTCGGCAGAACCAGTAAAACTGTGCTCCAGACAAATTTCCACCTTTTATGTCCGAGTCTTCAGATATTGAGCCGTCAATTATGATTGGCCTTTGAGAACTGACGGTGCGAAAAGTCCCACCCAAAATATGTGCCTTGAGTTTCCCTGGGATAACACTGAGATATCCTTCAGCACTGGAATCAATTGCATCTATAAAGTACTTCATCTTGGCCATAAACTTTAGACAGATAGGCCCATGAGGTAAAGAATGAGGGGGTATAATTAAGCTTGGTGTTTGCAAATTAGTGTCGATCGTAATCGGTGTTGAATTGTTGTCTGAATTACTACATGTATGCGTATAGGCTTTCCACTCAAAGGCTGTTTCATAGGATGTCTTGCACTCTATGGCGACTGTTGCATGTAACGTAATTTCTCTGTCTTTGTCAAAACTAGGTGCCGTCTGTGGATCTGCACCAAGGCCTAAAATCACTGGGTCTGGATATCTGCATTCTTCCTCCACGTTAACGGTACGATGAGAAAGCGTTATCGAAGAAACGTCATTCCATCCATTAACAGTAACGACATAAATACGTATCTCCTTGTAATTGTGTGTAAATTTGATGCTTTTCTTGGCAGGATCGATAGTTCTGAATATGGCCCTGGAGGACGGTTCCACGTTGTTTATGTTGTCCCCCAAAACAATCTTTTCCCCATCACCGAACTGAACCTCAATCAATGTGTCTGTCCCAAGTGTATTCCATTTTAGTGTGAATGTGGTTATTTCGTTTACAACTGTTGGAGCATCGTCGGATATCGTTAGACCAGTAAGACTCTCTTTCGTGGTAATTCTGATTGTGTTTGTCAACTCTCCAAGTTGATGTTCCATTGTGACCGTGACGTTGAATTCACCAGGTGAAAGATAAGTATGTTTTCCGCTGACATCAGTTGACGTTCCGTTTAAACTGGATCCGTCTCCAAAATCAAAACGGAAAGTAACTTTTTTATTTGGGTCTCCGTCATTTTCAGCTTTAAAAGAAACTGGGAACTCCAAAGGAAAAGAATCACCAGATTTTGAAGTAAACGATCCGGAAGGCAGTGCATCCGCAGACGATTTTGCGTTGATCGTTAGGAACGTAGCAATCTTCACAACTGTCACAGCTGCCTCTTGCACTTCAAAAGACACAAGATTGGATACAGTCAACACTATTCTGTAGTCACCTTGCTGAGCATATCTGCAAATAGAAATTAGATATCCTTTTTTAAAATCGTTACACAATTAACTAACTAATAACCAAATGCGCATGTGTAGTGAGCGCCGTATATTGAAGAGAAAACCTTGACTTTCATAATCTAAGAGGCTGTGGTTGTAAGTATTTTGGCACGTGTTTTTACATTTTATGACAGTGTTTCTGTTGGTCGCCACCTAATTGTTAACTCGAGTTTGTGGAATCTGATGTTAATTTTTTTTATGAAAAATGAATGCAAGCGACGTCGTTGCTACAAAAAAATCGATTATCGAATATTTCACAAATTTCTGTATTGTTCGACGTAACGAATAAATTCTTCAGAAAGAAACCTTCGTGTAATTCGTATTTATTCTGATAAAGTTCATAATAAACACATACGAAGAGGTGGTTACAGGAAAAGAAGGGAATAGTTTGTCTATTTTCTTAGACTGCAAGTAGTCCCTTTATGGTCAGTCGAGATGGTGCGCTCACAGCGTAGCGAGACTGGAGCGAGGAGAAATAAACGAGAAGAGACCCTTTCACGCCTCTCCCCAAGCCCCCCTCCGCTCTTTTGCTCCAGCTTTTTCGCGCTCGGCTATTTCGCCCGACCTCTCGACTATTCAGAAAGGGACTGCTTGCAGTCTACTATTTTCTCGAATTTTATACCATGGTTGCCTTTACGTCTACTTACATAAATTAAAACGCTTTAATTGTGCGTTATGTTATGTAATAAAAAAAGCAGCTCATCTAACCACCTGTGAGAAACATTGAAGTCGTCAATCAAATCCAGAATTTCACTTGGGGAGCCATCACCATACGAACAATTGACAGTGGCATTAGTAGCTAACTTTCCACTATGCTTCACATAAACGTTCACAATTCCAGATGGAAGGGGTATGAATCTATCGGTTAGCATCCTCATCCCCTTCACCGGCTCTTGGATTATTACTAGTGTGTCAAGGACAACATATCCAAGCACATTACTGTAATTTACTCGTGCTGTATAAACACCAGGATAAGTGTACGTGGTATTTGTTATCAACAAAGACACGCCTTCTCCCATTGGTTGTATAGTCCTTCTTCCTCCAGTGATACTCTTCCAAAACGTCAATGACATGTTTGATCCTGTTCGATAATAAAACATAAATCTTGCAAGTTTCTTTGCTTCAATTGCTCCTGCCGGCGAGGAGTTAGTGATCCTAAACAAAGCGCCAGTGATGGGCGTTTCAATCAAAATGTTTTTTACACTTTCTGTAGACGACACCAAATTGAATGCTGTTACTTTGAGTAAAGCTTTACAGTGCTTTAAAACGGATTTTGGGAAAATAACCGTAGCAAAATTCCCAAAGGCTGTCTTATTAGCCATTGAGCCGCAAGAAAGTGTAACTTTGTATTGAACATCACTTCCCTCTGTTACCGTAATATTTATTATCAGGTCTTCGTGGGACGACTGAACTCCCTGTGGATCAGAAATGGTGAGGCCTGAAACTGGAAACTGCACTGTAATTTTGCGTCGCGCCCTGGCGTTACTTAGGACGTTTTTAGCTAGCGCCTGTACCGTAAACACGCCAGCGGTGTCATAAGAGTGGTTAATGGCGACAACAAAATTGTCCTTGACATCAATCTTGGAAAGGTTGAATTCGGGGGATCCATCTCCAAAAGAGATGTTCACGTCCACGAGACTTCCCTTTGCCAGACTGATTACTATCGTTGAGTTTTGATTGACCCTAACCGGAGCTAACAAAGAAATAGTCAGGCTGTTCACAGCATACAACAGATATGGCCAGCCGAAACATTCGCTCTGCACGACGGTAACATTATTAGATGCGGTCACTGACACGTTATGAGGGCCGCTTGAAGTAAATGTGTGTGTTAGGCTTGTCTCTTTGAAAATCTCCTTGGTTTTGTTTCTTCCAAAGTCCCAAATGTAAGTCACATTTGTGCCGTTAGTGATGGTCAGTCCAAATTTTACTGCCCCTACGAAAGCAAACTCGGGAAAGTTCAGTGATAAACCACGAATGGCTTCCTGTTGCACCACTTCTTGACCGCTTACTGCTGTATTGCCAAAGCTGTCCCACAAGGTTAGCAGTACAGGATGGATGGCTATCTTGTCAAGGTGAAATGTCACACTGAAGGAAGATAATGGAACAATATGGGCACTTAGAGCAAATGTCATATTAAATGCCACGCTATGGAGACCTGGACTAAGTGTTTGTTGTTCCCCATTACCATTCACGATCCCCTTAAAGACATGGCCCTGTACTGCGGGCGTTTCTCCAGCACCAGCAATCTTTCCAGTGCGTTCACTGCTCAGCCATGCTAACATATCCCCAGGAAGTACTTTAACTTGTGTGACGTTAGTTAGGTGCGCGGCGTGATATCCTACACTATTATGCTGGACCAAAAGGATGTCGCCAACTATGCTCAAGTTGTGTTTGGGTGGTGTTGCAGCATTGGCTGGATTGACGGCCACTTTTTCACAAGGAGAGTTTGGCAAGCAGCAGTGACCTCGGTCTAGGTAGAACATCTGAGACGTTGTGCATCGGATGTGGCTTTGTGGTGTGTCATCGTGCGATGCTTCGTTATCCCGAGTTGGTCTTAAAACCTGAAAAAGTGACAGTGACAAACAACATTTAAACGTTGCATATTATTTCGGAATTAAAGCAACTTCTAATATCTAGTTGTTTATCAGAAGATGACTATCAAATGACATAGCTGAAAAGCTGAGGTGCTAAATTGCTCAGCATGCAATTTTTATTTAGAGTGTACTATAGTCGTAGACGTAAAGATTTATATGAACCGGTAACAAATACTTAATTTCGAATTCAGGATTCAAAGCATCCTTCCAATCAAAGTACATTTGCAGTAATCAATTTGTCTAAACAGGCTGTCTTCTTTCGCGTTTTCGAAACATTCTCCTGTTGTATCTAAAAATCCGCCTTCATCTTATCGATATCTGAACGAACTTTGATTCCGCAAGGCCTTCAAGCCCTAAACAAGTGGATAACTCCCACCTGTGGCCTGTTAGTTCTAAAACGCTCCAAACAAAATGGCGTTTCATTCCATCTTGCAACCAGAGTTTATGGTATACTTTACAAATAGTGAGTATAAGGCCACTGGGCTATTGTACAATGAAACAATTTGCTAAAAGAAGAGACTTTTGTTGGAGCTTAACCCAGGAAAAAGGCCCATTCTTCATTCAACAGACTGATAAAGATTTAAGACTTACGTGCGATGTATGACTTGGCTTTCAGCCATGAAGTATATACCTGCAGAATCTGCAGAGAATGCCCCTCGACATCCCCATTTCTCCAATGTTACCCCGGCAGCGTCGTCTTAAGATGTTTAATCGTATGGCAAATGGTGCATTTTAGAACCTCTTTCCGATATCTCAAAATCTCCACAGCCATATCTCTGTTTGAAACTGTTAAAATAACTCTTTCAAAGATTTTGGTGCTTGCAGTGAAAACAAGAATAGCCTTTTTTAGCGTGTACCTCTCTGAGTATGCTGGAAATATTTTCCAAAAAGGTACCCTTCTGTTGACATATGATACCAACCTGGATACGTATAGGTCCCGGTTGAACAACAATAAATTCAAGTACGGCCAGGTAGCCCTCTTCTTGGACTTTGTACCGAGTGAGCACATAGGTCAGTTCAGAGCTTCCGAGCAATGTTTCAGGCGTGGTGTGTGCTGTAGGCAAATGGCGTGGAAATAATCCAGCGACGAGGGAAACGCGAGATTCTAAATAAAAAAACACAACAATAACTTTTATACACTGTGTGGAAGATCCTAAAGGAACTGAAGGTGCTGCATAGGCGTGATAGAGGGTTCTGAGAAACTAAACCCGTGGTTTCAGTGTCCGACCGAACGGAACAAAAGGCTTATTCACTTATCTGATTTATCGCTTGCAGGGGCACCAAACGGTTCATTTCGGTGGATATTGCGGAGGGCCTTCACCGGCTCAGAGTCGGGGGTTTTTATTATTATAATTCAAAGTGATTAATTTGCCTCCGACGATACTCCAAATATACGCCGAAGAAACTCCTAACATTGTCCGAACTGCGAACATACTCCGAAACAATTTAGACCTGCTAGCTTCTCTTACTGAGTGAAAGAGAAGCTATAACCCGCAACCAATAGTTCGCGCACTTAATAACAATAAATGTTTTAACAAAATAAAATACCTGGGATCTGAGGCAATGAAATCTGTTTGTTTTCCACGCTCACGTTTCCCTTCACATTCAGTCCTCTCGCAATTTTTGCAGTACAGTGGACCATCATGCCTTGAGGAACAGCTTTTGGACACTCAAAGTCCAGTTTTGTGAGATTATCACTGATCTCGATATTCTCACTGAAATTAAATCGGTTACCTTTAAGATCCTCAACAACTATGAGAACCTTGTACAGGCCTGGATTTTTGTAGAAGTAAGTTGCAGGTGAAGCGCAGAAACATAGCTCGTTGCCATCGCCAAAATCAGCAGTGAACTTAACCATTCCGATTTCATGATTGTTCACGGCAGCTTGGATTGTAAAAACCTCGCCAAGTCGCCTTCGCTTGTGAGAAAAACTGACGTTCTTGACTGAGAGATTCTCTCTTGGGATGTGATAAAAGCGCATGGGAACTTCCGGATACACAATATCAGAAGTAAATAGCAGCAGACAATCCGAATGAGTAACGGGAATTGACGGGCTACAGAAGCACTGGAGGCCTGACTGGATGGCAGCATAAACGTACCCCAGAGTGGAACATCGTCTTATGCAGACCTTTTCGTCGATCTCTGCATAGCCAACGAGTCCTGAATAGAATAACACTGGGTTGTCGGTACTTACGCCATAGCAACCCAAGTAAAGTCCGGTGTGGTTCAATAAAGCTGTGGGAAGAAGTTGAAAAAAATACAAAACGATAAATTCAAATGAAAAATCAAGAAAAGAAATTACTGGCTGATAAATGGGCAAACGGATAAATTAGTGGATGGATGGACTTTGTTTTGGAAGGATGGATGGATGGATGGATGGATGGATGAATGGATGGATGGATGGATGGATGGATGGATGGATGGATGGATGGATGGATGGATGGATGGATGGATGGATGGATGGATGGATGGATGGATGGATGGATGGATGGATGGATGGATGGACGAATGGATGGATGTCATGGATTTTATTGTCCAGAAAACCTACTAATTAAAGGAGGAAGTGCAACTGGAGTATAACTTACCCGAGGCCATTACAGAAGCGCCAAAAGGACCCTTTCCTGGAACGATAAAGGAAATACGAATTGTTTTTCATTACAATGTCTTAAACATGTGAAAAACATATTCAAGTGACTAAAGCCGATACTTAACAAGAACGAGGGACGACGATTACCACAGTGTGAGAGTTGGACAAGGGTGGTTATCGACGGCATTTGACTATTTTCAGAATGCTCAAGCGCGTAAGAGTTACACACATGCAATTCATGAGTGATTTGAACAAGAACATCACGAAACTCTAAGGTTCTGAGCAAACAAGCGTATTTTCTTAGCTTGTCGACTTTAGCAAAACCTCGAGTGTAAACTTAGCAAATCATAAATGAGAGGTGTTAATTAAACGGAAAGGTGAATTTCGTTCAAATGTCTCTTCATCTAGCTTTAGAAAATATTCCTGGTTTTATGTGTAAGAAAAGCATACACTTCATCTATTTCATTTACTTGCACTTTTCACCCCTTCCGGTAACAGAAAGTACCCGTACTTTATTCTATTTTAAAGTAGTTTCCAGAGACTTTGTTGCTACTGGTCAGGACAAGGAGTTTTCTTCTGCTGCTCAGTAGGGTTTGAAGGTTCTGAAAACGAGGCTGAATCTCGTACCAACATGCCCTTCAACAGGAGGCAGTGACTTTGTTAGTCCAAAAGTAATGAGATCAATGTGTTGTTTTTACGCCTTAGCAAATTCAAGAATGTTAATTTTAAAAAGAAGAGTGATAACCTATATTACCTGGACAACCATACAACTCCACCCTCATCGCTGGCCATTTATGATAACCTGCTGGACATAAGCGGACGTAACGTGCCCTGATTGGTGGGTTTAGACCACGGTAAACCACTTCGTTATTATTCGTGTTGCCATTAAAAAGCTGTTAAAGATAACAAGAATGGCTTGAAATCATCATGATGAAAATTTCTTGAAGGAACTCACGTGTTTTTGACAGTTGTTGCAGTTCATGGATTCTCACCGCTTATGGAGTTTAAATCTTAGGGACGATGCCTTCTTCTGCTTCTGCGCATACGTTCTACGCATTTCGGGAAGGTCCGAGAACCTTGGGTTTTTTTACAACGGCGGTTTTATTTTTGTCCAGTTTATAACGACGCAATGATTGTTTCACTGCCGTCGAGAAAAATCTTAGACGCTGCTGCATTTGCGGAAACGACCAAGGAGCGGATTGCCCTCGGCTGCCCCGTCGCCGGCTCACAAATTACAACGACAAATCACGACCATATTCTCATCTTGAACAAAATAAGTTTTTCATTCTTTTTTTGATGGCTGACTATTCACTTAGCTTCTCTTTACCGACCTTTTAATTATGCTCTCCAATTCGAAGTTAATCTCACCTTGTTTGTGCTTTGTCCTTGTTCTCTGTAGTAATGGAAGGTGACCCCATCATTGCTGTACTTGAGGTGGTAGGCTGTGATCCAATGCTGATAACCACCTCTTCCCTGCGTTGCTACACCTGATACTACGGTGTAGTAACTAAGCAAATCAATCTGCAGCCACTGATTGGTTTTTGAAGAGCCTGCTGCTGCCCAACCTTGCCTGTTCAGTCTGCCTTTCCATGGTTGCTTGTTATTATCATGGGAAGATGCATTGATCTGTCCGTCAGAGATTGCGCCGCTTTCCATTCCAAGAGCTTTCCCATCTTCACACTTTGGAGATTGGAAATAATCTATGCAAGTACAACGTTAACAAGGCGATGAAAAATGTATCAGTGTTTATTAGGCCTTATATACCAAACAAATTAATGATGAGTAAGATGAGTTTTTTGTTCGAATCGTGATGGAGATAGAGAGGTATTGTCCAGGAAAGACAAATTTGTTTGCAATTACATAGTTGATAGAGTAACATACAAGAAGGTAATGGAATAGGATAGGGTGGGGTGGTGTGGGATGGGATGGGATAGGATAGCGTGAGGTGGGATGGGATGGTATGGGAGGGATAGGATAGGATAGGATAAGATAGGGTGGGGTGGGATGGGATGGGATAGGATAGGATAGAGTGAGGTGGGGTGGAATGGAATGGGATGGGATAGGATAAGCTAGGGTGGGTGGGATAGGATGGGATATGGTGGGATGGAAGAAGAAATGATAAGTCAGCAAAGTATGGCACGGACTACATTTATTTTAGAATAGCAGAGATAAAAATGCAATAAATAATACAAGAAATAATACAGCACGAAATATTACAACATCAATTAATTTTTTTTATTCAACAGACTTACCCGGCATCGGGCAGTGAGTTGCCTCCACGTGACCCTCCAGCGAGTTTCTAATAGTTGATTCGTCTGTCATCTTTATCCGTACGAATCTAGCGACTACTTTACGACACAAACATTGACTTGGGTAAGTCCTTGGTGTCTGGAAAACCTGAGAAAGGGAGGTTTGACGTTACAAATTTGGGAGCACGAGGTTCTAATTTCTTGGTAATGAACGCGTTCCGTAAGAAAGCTGGTGTCGTTTCTGTTGCCTTATAACAATCACATGTAATTTCACACTGAGAGCTGACTTACACAAAAGGCGCTCAAGGGCTGACTAAGGCATAGGGAAACGTCTACTAAGACTTCTAAGGTTAAAGAGTTAGAGTTAGAATTAGAATATAGGCGCTAAAAATTTAGTAAAACAGCTGGTAACGACCATTAACCGACCAATATAGTCACGACACATCAACAGCAGCAACATCAAACCAATCAGATTTAAAAAACCGGTTTTACTGACAATACAATATCTAGCACCGTCAGTCAAACGTTAACGCTTGACACTAAGGCATCTAGTACTCCAAGTATAGAACCGTGTGCTATTAAACTTACACTATCATCATCATCATCATCATCATCATCATCATTACTATTATTAATGGTTGTCTTTTTTTCCCTTCACCTTAACCCGTTCATCCTCCATATAGTCGTTCCAGTGAAGTCCATCTAAGCTGTAATCCACGGTAAATTGTAGAGTAGATGAGCTGGATTTCCATTTGAAGGCAACACTTAAGTATTGAATGAAAGACACGTCTTCAATGTCGGCGACAAGGGCACGGTCCCAAGGCTGCATGGTGAGCATTCTCTTGGAATCCTCATCTAAAGTTGTTGACTTTGAACTGACGTTGCTGTCTGAAAAGTATCGTTAAAAGAAGAAAAATGGATAAAACCTATAGTTTTCTGAAACCCATCTCACCCAATAGCTTTGTCAGGCTCTGTGTACCCACCTTTGAGGCTGCCGGTAGGCCACGCCGTCAGGTTAAATGAAATTCTGCCTGATTTTGGCTTACACGAGGCCGTTGGCACGTAGAGACGCCGCTGACATATGGGTAGCTTAGTTTCGTTTGACAAACAACCATGACATGTAGCTCCAGTAGACTGTCTACCGTCATAGATTAAGGCGTAAGAGGTGGAGTTCCACTGGTAAGTTGTAAAATCTGGCAGAAAAAGAAACACAAACATAACACACATTGGATGAGAGAGGGAAGGACTATATTCTCATGAGCCATGAATTCCCAGTCTGTTTTAGTCCTGTGTAATGCAAAATGACCGGGTTTTTTTTTTAAGATTTATTTATTCTTTGGATTTCTTGAGATATAATCTGTCTAGTATTGATGACTCATAATAATTATCCTTGAGTTGTCCGTAGCAAGACCAAATTTTTGGCGAGACAACCAATCCGGATTCAATATTACAATGAATAAAAAGTCTAAATTAAGCCATGTAGAAAATAGAAAACAACTTGAAGACTTGTCAGTACTTCATTTACCATATTGTCTAGGTTTAGTCATCGTTTATTTCTCTGGGAGGGAACCTAAGTTTTACAAGTCCCATGGTTTTTATTAGGTTCCCTTGCCACTTCTTTTCTATCTCTTGTACTTTAATCACTGTGACTTTGTAACCATTTGTAATCATTGTAACTTAATTGTGTGTGGCACTGAAATAAACTATTTAAATAAACTTCTTTTACGATCTGATTCAAACACCACTATAGGTGTTTTTCGTCGAAATATTACTTAATGGGTTTTCAATCTGTCTAAAATCATTTTTTGATAATCTTTTACATCGGAGGTCTTAGCATTCCAAATGTTTCGAATATCCTAAATTGGAAATTTTCACGATTCTCTGCTCTCGGTCCAGCCTACCGAAACCGCGCAACCTCAATCCACAGTCCGCCTTGCAATCTCAGCGAAGTGGTTTCCCTGGAATTCCGCGGATGACACACAGATATAAAATATGATCAACGACGAATTTCAGTTTTCGGCACTTTAATATCAAATCATGCAGAAAGGTGTTGAAAGAAGCTATCTGGGAAGAGCCAACAAGCTACGTAGGTAGAGCAAGTTTATTTTATACATCATCAAAGTTTAAAAGCACAAAGACTAGTGATAAATTTGTTTTCAAGCCAACAGAGGATAAAGGGGTACCTCTCTTGATGAAGCTAGATAATAACTTGATATCGATTTTTACTAAGGGAAATTCAGTCTGCCAGTTAAGTGGTATCGTACATAACGGCGATGGTCCCTCGTTTACTGATTCTGTCATCCACAGTTCAAACATGAATTTTATATGTTTCGCTTCTATGAGTGGCTTTGACATTTTTTTGACATTGAAATTTTTTTATTTATACTCTCCACTCTTACTGTTACATAAGCGCAAAATACAAAAGTTGGAGGTATTAAAACATAGACTAACACGCGGTTCAAAACTACATTTCAAATAGGGGAGAGGGGAGTAGAGGGGCACTTCTAGTAAAACTAATACTGTACCCCTTTAAAGGAAGTAAATTGATAAGAAAAGTAACTAAGTAGAATAGAAGTGGCTTTCGTTTGAGTCCACATATATTGAACTCTAGGTAGTAGATCAAGCCAACTTGGATCGGCCGTGTGAACTGAAACGTCCAAGAGACGTTTTGAAGTGCTAAGAATGTATACCACAAAAACGTGAAATCTTGCTTGATGAAGCAGAAAACTTTGGTAGAATATCATCTATGCTATTTATTTCTTCCTAAAATAAACTGTGTAGTATGAGCAAATGCCAATCTTACACTACTTTGGTCTCGATGCGCTTTTTTATAACTTTGAACCATTTTCAATTTTTCTATAAGCATGTCCTTTCAGTGGCTTTATTGGATTTCACCTTTAAAAATTATTTTAAAGTACAGAATCATAACGGAAGAATTGATAACAGAAAACACGGCTTCAACTTGAACTTCTAAAAGCATTAATAATTCATCAGGTTACTCGCTTTCTCTTTAGTAGTGTACACTTTATTCCATAAGATATGCTAAAGAATTGAGATTTGTGAATATCTAATTCAGACATTACAGAACACTATTAAGCCATAACTGGAATTTACATACTAATTTATTTAGGTTACATGTAAGCTGGTGATTTTTTTTCTTCGTTTCCTCAGAACCTTACGGGCTTGTTTTGATCACACAGCAGATTTTTTTAATCACAATTTCTGAAACCAACATACTGAGGCACGCTGTGGTTTGATTTTACGAAACTGTTCATTAGCAAAAATGTGGAACGGTTTTTTTTTGAGAAATTTTGTCAAACAATTCAGAGGAAATTTCATCGCGAAGTTCAGCACCTAGAGTTTATACTAAAAATATTTCTATGCAACTAATGCTGTTGGTATTTCTCGGTTGTTCAGATGAAATAATCCCCTTGCATTGCCGATATGAAAGTTACTGATCAATGTTGTAACCTTGAGGAACCGAAAGAGTTTTGTATCAAGGCAATAAGTTTTTAATTCTTTTTTAAATATTATTCTTGATTTTAAGTAATTAGCACTTGGGTTTTCACTGACAAATCGTCAGTACTAACAAGTTCAAATAAATCAATCTTATATGTTTCATTTCAAAAGATATCTTCGTTTCCTGGCAACCAATTAAAACAAAGCCAAACAATGTAGCCTTAAGGATCTGCAGAAGGGAGCAAACCCCCTCTGCGAGAGTATCACAAGAAAAGAGCATCTATTCTAGTTGAATCCTGAAAATACTGAGAGTGCAATGTCTGTGGTTTTAGACAGGTGGGAGCAATGCACTCAAAAGTTGATTTTCTTAGCTTTGTGAGGCAGGACGCTGACAGTGTGGGAAACTAAACAAGTTATGGACCTGTTTGACACAAAAGGAGTTAATTATTTAAACAATACAGCCTATAATTTTTGAACTGGTAATCATTTAAAATGCTATTAATTTTTGAAACCAAAGATGACAGGGGGCACGTCGTGTGAAGAGCACTACTGGATAAGAAAGAGGCTCGATGGTAATTTGAAGATTTTTTTTTTTTTTTTGCGCTATATGTACTCCAAGGAAGACTCCTTTTCTTAGTTCAAACAGATTAAAGGAATAAAAGAAACAAACGTTTTTCATACAATTTAAAAGGATCCAAAACCCTGGATTTTATTCTCGTGATTACAGTTTTTTTGCTGTGTAAAATAAAACGAAAAAAAAAACAGATTGTCGTAAAAGGTGTCATAAACTATTCTTTTGACTCAAAATTAATATTATTCTAAACAGCTCGTTGGAAAAATCTTCACCAAATGCATATCTTTCAAGATTTCAGTTAATTGATAATATTCTTTCACCTGCAGTAATTCCAAGAACATTTGCCCTCGAGATAACGAGGTAGAGCCAAAAGTACAGATCCAACAGTCAGTTATCTGAGACAAATACTAATAACTTTAACATTTGAAGCCCTTCCCACATATATTCCTCTTTTCTTTTGTTACTATCAATGTCACTTTTGTTTCTATCTGTCTCATTGTTAGACGACGGTCGATGTAAAAAAGGGAATGGTTTCCAATTGAATATTGCAATTTCTTGTATTACCTCTTCAAATGTAACTGAAGCAAAGGCCCTTGCCCTTCCTCTTTAATCAACTGAGCCGACTTTTTTAGTAATTTTGTTTTGCGTTGAATATTCTGTAATTCTATTAACCGTCTCGCAATCTCTAAACCTTTTATGTTACAGCACTGCAACAAGGAAGCCTTATTCTCTAAACCCTATGGTTTCTCCGAAGGCTTCCTCGTCACTTTCTCTGTAATCTTTTGTCCTTCCTCTCTTACTTTGTTGTACATGTTGTAACGTGTGTAGAAAAATAAAAAAAAGTTGAATAGTGAAAAATAAGGAGATTTAAGCTCGTTGTTTTCGTTTTTTGTTTTCGAAAGGAATTGATTGAGTGAGTGCACAAGGAAAATGTCGTGGCAGTTGCTACAAAATGCAGTGGCTCCAGGTCTTTTTTGAAACAAGATTCATGAAATGTCTCACAAACGAACTGGACTTTCTGAAACACATTTCTGCTATGTTACAGATATAATGTGTTGATTGTTCAATCTTCTCATAAGAAAAAAGCATAGTACCATAGCAAAGCAAGTGCAGTGTACTGTAGGTTTACCTTTTTCCTTGAGTACAGAGAAACTGATTAAGGCAGTTCGATAGCGGCTAAGGCATATTATGCCTGTAACACCTTGTGCAAAGTTAGTATTTAAGAAAAGTTAACATTCGTATATGAAACTTTGAGGATAGAGGCAAACGGGAAAAAATAAAGAGGGTCTGAAAGACTGACATTTTTCTAAGCATTCCCAGCGCATTCGCAATGTAGCGCAAACTTCAAATTTTACTTCTAATTGATATAATCAGTACTGCTTTTCGTTCCTTTACAAAGTTTCGTTAGTTTTCAGATTGAATATTCTAAGTGCAATGCTCAAAATGCTAAGATCACTTACATGAGTTTATCACTTGAAAACCAAAAACCTACAAAACACAAGAAAGAGTTAATAAGTAAGATAGTTTAATATCCAAACATGAACTGAAACTTTTTACGCAGTTCAAAGTATAATAAAAGTATATGCTCTACCTGTAACAGTAGTAAAACTGCCTTGGGAAGTTTATTTGAGTACCGCATTTTTTCGTCTCAAGATCCCATTTCAACTTTAAGCACACTTTTCATTCTTCGTGCAAATGTTTGCGGACATCCACTCTCGAAATGACACCTGTATTGAGATGTTTCATAACTTTTCAGAGAACACTTAAGATAACAAGCGAATGTTGATATTTTCTAGAACTGTGATTTGCTTGGCGCGAAGGAGTTAACTAAGTTTTAATTCACACAACCCAAACCACAATTTGGAACTCATAACGTATTAAACAATGTAACAGTTGGAATTATTTAACTCCCTGCTACGACTGTTAATTGTTATTTAATTAAATTCACAGTTTATACTTCAGTAGAGTTCCACAGAAATATCTTGCACATAAATAAATGACGAGATTTATGAAGGAAGAAACCGTAAGCTTTATTCAGTTTTCGAAAATTTTCTGTTCCTAAGTAGACTGTTATTATAGTATAGTCAACGTAGTTCACAGTAAAAATAAAGTGATAGTCTAAATTGAATTTTCAACAAAGCTGGTGGTATTTTCGTGAAGTAACAAAATAAAGTAGTATAGCAGTAAATCCTAGTAGCGAAACTGTGAGAACTGGGGAAGAGCCGAAAGCTCTCTCGTTCTCAATCCTGGCCGCGCCACTTCATTTTCGTTCCCAGCCTTTCTGCCCATCTCATATACCCGAGAAAGCCTGTCTAACCAGTACACGAAGGTCTGTGCCAGTTTGAGTGGCACCCTCTGGTCTTATTTAAAGCTCAGTGCTCACTTTTCAATGTATTTTTGCATATGAGTTACTGGAGGAGCCCTCTTGGTGTCACCAAAAAGAAAGAACAAAAATTCGGATAGACGGTGTGGTGGGGAATGCAGAGTGTGCAAGTTACTCTTTGGCGGGCAAAGTTGGAGAGGACAGCCCGGACTTGGTTGAATCCTACGTCAAGAGTTTCACAGACGTCCCAAAAGGGCCTCTTCATGTGAGCCCGGTCGACCGGCCTAGCTCGGTTTCCGAGATCTCGCCTCGCCACTCTTTTCTCTAAAAAATTTTTGATGTGTTCATATGAGAAGGCGCCGGCTGGCCCGGTTGCCAAGATCTCGGTCGCAAAAACCGAGATCTTGGTAACCGAGCTGGAAATTGTTTCTTCAGAACACTCCAGTCCGGATACCGGGACTGTCCGGGACGAAACATTTTCAACTGCGCATGGCCTGTAAGTTCGCTGACAAGTCGGAACGCGGTTCCACGGGTATTTTAGGGACCTTTTGGACATTTTTCATCTCGGTAACCGGGATTAAATTTCCCATATGGACAGAAGACAAAATTCGTCCCGCCTACCGGGCCAGCCCGGTTACCGGGCTTATATGAAAAGGCCCTAAGCCTGCTTAGGCAAAAGGGATTAATCTATTCAGAGACTTGTAAAATAATCAGAGCAAAAATGTCTCGAAGAAAACAGAAGAGGTGGCATATCAACGCAGACAGGGGCAGGCAGCAAGAGAATATTCCTGGCGATAGGAGGAGATTCCATATTTATAACAGATTAGGTCTGCTGACGTACGGCTTGGTTTAGCAGGGTAAATGCATATGAATGAAGCACAATTAAGATTATTCAACAAGGTCTGACTATCAGAAAGACGGGGTGTGCTCGAGCTAAGACGTATAAGACCGGGAGTATCAAATTGTGAGCATTTTCACAAATCGATAAAAGAAGCCCCTCTTCAAATAGGGAACTATTAAATGTCGCTTTCAATGTTTCTCAACTATTTTCTGACCGTCTAGTTGTCGCTTTTTGCAAGGAAAAATCGTCCACTGTGCGGGGACCTGTTCGGCTAATTCATTCGGGCAACGATTCTGGGTAGTCCCCTGGGTAGCCACTTCCGCTTAGTACCCAGTTTCTCGCTCCTCAGTTGGCGTAATAAAATCCTCAGTCCTCCTATCCGATTTGCAGTCTGACCAAAGAGAATGAAAAATTGATTGCTTTATCTTATCCATACCAGGGAATTTCAGTAATTTGGTGACCTGTGTTTTTGACAGCCGCGAATCGCAGCTGTCAACCGTATACATGTCTGACCGGAATAGGAACGTTCAAGGACTTGAGCAAGCGCCTTCCCGCTCTGAAGGCAGTTTTCTCGACTTTAGTCCTAGCACTGCAGAGGAAAACGAAGAAAAACCATCTTCAAGTCATGGAGTAGGCCAAGTTAACGAAAGCTTTGGTAAGACGATCATTTGATGCCGTATTTTGTTTACTTAATATGCAGAAGTCGAGTTGTAAAAGTGATCCTCGTTTGGCGCGACATGTCGGTGATGTGAGTTACGAAGTTAAGCTTATTAAGTTAAATATTTTTGCCGTTGAATAGAGATGGCTAGCTAGTCGAAAACACAGTTTACATCATTTTTGTCTTCCTTATTTCAAGTTCGAGAGTTTTCACACATGCTAGTGAACTGTGAAATGCGTGCAAAACAATGCATTGTTCTGTTCATTTTGCATTCAATTGGCTTCAATCAACCACGATCGAACAAAAGGTGGTTTTTGTATTTGTAGATTTTATTAATTACACAGATACTCTGAGAAAAAGCGTTTCCATTTCCTTAAGACTTATGTCAGAACTGCGTGCAGAACGAAGGCCAAAATCCTCGAGTTTTCGAGAACACTCTTCCTTGTTAAAATAATCGATCACTCTGGATCGCATAGATCTGCATAAACCCATTTTATGAGTGAGGGTCATGTCATAAGCTTTGTGATGCATAGCATATGTTATGCCATGATTGTCCAACCAAATTTGTGTTCATCGCCTCACCAAATCATTTTGCGAGTTATGTTGTTATGGGAACTCAAAAATGTTTGAACTAATAAATGCAAAAGATTATGTAAATTTCAGCTCTGACGTATTTTGCAGTAAGTTATTATAATTTTCGTTTCCTCACTGGAGCGAGCGAACGGTCGATCACACACATTCGATTTCTTACAAGTCAAGTATAGAGGTAGGAAAAACAGTCTTCCCTCAAGCAGATAATAGTTGGATTACCTACAGAATAGGCGTATTTCTTTGTTCATCTCTTTTGTTTTGAGGGTGAGGAGAAAAATTGAAGGTGTTCCGTCCTTTGTGGTTGAAAAATTGTGCGGCGCAATTGTCACGAAACTGTTATACAAATATTTCTCACAAAAACATGTCATTTATTCTCTGCGACAGTCTCTCTTCACGGTTTTACAAAATCGTTCGAGCCTTATTGAAGTGATCCACTTTTAAGATAATTCTCAAATCGCACATTAACAGCCCTCAGTTTATTGTAGATAATATAATCCTTGTTTATACTTAATATTTTCCTTAGGGACCCGAAGAACTCGGAAGCAGGGATAAATATACTAGATCCTTTAATATTTTTATAGCCGGCATTGGTATCAATAAAAACCATATAACTTTCAAGTACTTTTTAATTCAAACTTCCTGGTATAAAAGACTTGACTACACTGAATTAAAAGCTGGCCTCTACATGCATAGTGTGATAATGAAGTTGTACATCTCTCCTGTAAATTAACATGATCTCTGATAGTTATTAATAACAATGATGTTTATTCTATCATTCCTATCCTTACTCAGGAAAATATATGACATTTACACATGTTTGCAAGACCTTATGTATTCATGACTTTATCTCTTGTATCTTTTGAAAGTCCCTGAACAGAGGACAGGAAATCTTCTGAGAGTACCATCACAAGAGTCAATGGCATCTACGGACACATATCACAGCAATGCCTCTAGTGTGGTTCATGTGCGACCCCAGGGTGGCGCCAATGAGGGATATGATGATGCTGATGATGAGGACTACTGGCGGGATAACGAAGAGTTGGAAAAGAGCATGCCGAGCCATCACCTTCGCTCCATCAGAGGCCTACCATCAGAAAATGCATTCAAGCAAGGGATGCGGAGGACGCTAAAAAAAAGGGTGCAGAATTCACGTGGTTCTGTTAGAAGCATGTCATATGATGGAACAGATGGTGGGGGCTCAAGCGTCTATGAAGATGAAGTGATCAACGATGTACCAGTGCACCTTACAGCAGAAGAATTTGCTGAACTGACGAAGAGGAGGAAGTCTATCAAAGAAATGCCTACTTCCATCAGAAGAAAGCGCAGTCTAAGGTTTGTATAAACTGTCTGATAAATTTTACTTTTGTTTCCTTATTCTTAGCTTTCCATTCCTGCAAGATTAAAGAATGTCCAATTCCTATAAACCCAGAAATCTGACTGACATTTTCCTCCTGGCATTTATAGGCAATGTTGGGGGGGGAAGGGGGGAGGGGATGGTGTAGTGGTGAGAGCACTCGTTGGCATCACTGCGCTCTCTGTAGTCACCTCCTTCAAAATTTTAAAATGTGAATGTTTGAGTGTATCAACAGAGTTGATAACTGAAGGTAAAATGTAAATCGGCCTCGTTTGGAATGTCAGCACTCGAGTCTCATACAGTGGCCAATTTACCTTTAGTTATCAACTCTGTTGATAAATGTATCTACATGTTTTCCCCATCGACGACGCAGCACCATAGTTTCTTTAGAAACTAACCCTGTTATCCTTCAAATGTCAGACCTGGGTTTGATTCCCGGAGTTGATGCCATATGTGGGCTGAATTTGTTGTTAGTTCTCATTCCTGGCCTGCTGTTTAAGTTTTTCTCTGGGTCCTCTGGTTTTCCTCCCTCCACAAATAAAAAACACTTCCAAATTTTAATTTAGGTAATGTTTTGGTGAAGTACTATGTCTGACATTGACTTTATTTCAATTACTCCAAACTTGATAATGGCGTCATGATGACACCAAAACGTTATTCGTTTTTATCGTTTATTTTCACTTGCCTTAATTAATGTATATCTAAACCTTTACTTACAGTATAAGAAATTCCAATTTGACCTGGAAATCCATGGATACCTTTGAACAAGATCCTAGGAGCTCGTGCCACTCCATGGACCTGTAAACAAATTACATTTATTTATTTTACATCAATTTACATTTTTACCAGCTTGTCAGTCATGTAATTTAAGCACACATAAAAAATTGCAGACAGCTTTGGAAAAATGCTTTAATCAATTCACTTTACCTAATATTAGGGCATGACGTGTTGTACATATCAGCATTGCATAAGTATAGAATCCCGATAGCCATAGTCCCGTTAGTTTTTGATGAAACAAACAGGTCATAAGATTGAACAATAAACTAAGGAAGTCAACAAATTCACCCTACAAAAAAGAAATTATATATTCATCCAGGAAACAGTTGACAAAGAGCCACTCTGTACGGTGTATACATGTCAAATTCCCATTTTTTTTTTTTCATTTTATTTATTTGATGAATAACAGTGAGGAGCATGCACTCTACATGTATGCTAATTGAATAGTACTAATACACTGTAGGTTGTGTATCACAAATTACCATCTCATATCGTTTTACCTGATCAGTGAAATATACTTCAGTCTGTACCTTGAAGTCCAAGTTTTCTTTTAGAGAAACTAACTGATGTTTTAACCATTGGTATGCTTGCATTTTGAAGTGTTTCCTTTTCTGAACATTTTCTAATGGTGGAAATTTCGGTCATTAAAAATTTGGCATCTGATCTAACAGGGGAAGCAGGGTTGGTGGCCTCCTACATAAATGCTCTTTGGGATCATCACGCAGTCCTCCCAAAGAGCCTCTGCATCTAACAGAAGGCTACATTTAGCAGGGGGCAGGCTTATTAGAAATGGGGGCTTTGTAAAGCAGGGGAAGTAGGGGATATCTGTCTCCTAAGAAATCAAATAATGTTTTTTAAGGTCAGTCACTAAATTACCTTTGATTAAACTTTCTTATTATTTTATATAAAGAGAGAATGTTGTGGAATCAGCAGTGCGAAGAAGAGACCAGAAGGGAATAAGTGCATGGAGGCAATTCAAGCTCACAGTTGCCATGGTAATAATGTACTCATGTATTTTGTAAAAAACATTAATTTAACATGTTGATCGTTATGGTGCAGTTACAGTCAACTCTCGCCTTGCGGACACCTCGCTATTATGGACATCCCGATAACACGGACAGCAGCGAAATCCGCGGCAAAAATACTGTAAATTGCAGTGCAGACATGTAACTGATTGACTAAATTCCCGTTACTACAGACTCTCGATATTAAGGACAGTAACTTACGGTCCCAAGGGTGTCCGCAATAAAGGGAGTTGACCGTACTTAAATGAAGTAGAACTTCTAGACAGTACTAACTTAACACAATCAATGGACCTACACTGTATGTATCTGTTTATTCTGTGAGTGGCTCATTCTAAGAAGATGAATTTAAATCTTTCTTGTCTCTGCTATATATGTTTTCATGATAATTCATGAGGAGAAAACAAAGAAAATCAGTACCGTGACCGTGGTTTGGATACGTGATCCCAATTACCATAAAATTTTGCCAACTTTAGCCTTGAATTTCTCCAAGAATTATTGATCATTTGAGAAGCCATTATATCAAACACTCGAAAGTGTGTTTCATCAGATATCCAAACACCTCTAAGTCGTTTAAAAAAACTCAGCTGCGCCTTGTTTTTTTCAACCTACTTCTCAGTGTTTGGATATCTGATGAAATACTCTTCCTCGTGTTTGATATTGCTATTGGCCTTGTGGGTTCCTTGAAATTTTTCCAGTTCAAAATGACTCTGGTTGAATCAGGCCACTCTTTGTCTATTTGAAAAACTCGTAGTTGTACTCATACTCTGTACTCAAATTAATCTAAAGGTCTGTAATATCAAACACATGATAACTTTCCATTTCAGGGATGGCAGCATTTTAAAGATGGTGCCAAAGAAATTATGTATTCAATGGAATTGTGGAGAGGTCATCTCAAGTTAATTCATGGTGAGTACACTTGCGGTACACTGTGTTAGAAGATTGGCCATGATGCTAGTGCACTGGACTCATATAAGGACTGTTTATACAAGGCATAATGCCTTAAAATTCTGAATATACAGTACCGCTCAAAAGTAAGTTAGCACCCTCTCCCGAGACGCGATTCTCGTCTCGAGAGACGAGACAGCCGTCTCACAAGAGGTTGAAAAACTATAAGTACGTGTACTAACTAAAGGCTTGACTCTTTTGCGAGAGTTTGATGAGAATATCAAGTTGAATGTCAGTGTTGTTGATACAGCACGACACCATTGTCACGCAGCAAGCTGAATTTGTGGAGTATTATTAGTATTAGCTCTTCCTTCAAGGGACTTACAAGGGCTTTACAAGAGGTTGTTGCTAAGGAGAGGTGGTCGTTCAGGGAGGCCTGACTGAATTAATAAAATAATGATAATTTGTTTTTATTGCCAACAGGAATGTTTGGTTCTGGAGTTCAGTCATATTTTGTGCTGCTGCGGTGGCTGTTCCTCCTTAACCTTGTGATACTGTCGTTGACCATATTCTTCCTGTTTATACCACAAGTCATCCATGAAAATAGTGTTCAAAACAACAATGCTTCATTTACTGGTTGGGAGATGCTTACGGGAGAGGTAAGACTGCTGGAGGCTAGGCAATACATGTATGTAGCATCTGGTTTTAGATCAAACATGTAAGAAGGTTGAATTGGTCAACAACATTTAAATTAATCTACAGTAGGTAATTAAAAAATATGTACTGAACCTACAATGCAGGTCAAAAGTGTTGGGACACTTAACGAGATACTACTGAAATAATCTCCCCCCACCCCCTCCCCCCCAAGCAATGTTGAGATTTGACACTACAACACAGCTTTCAACAAAAATACTGTTTATCTGCATCTTCCAGCATTGTTTGGGGGGGAGGGGGGTGGTACGCTCCAATTGTGACCCCAAAAAGCCAACTTTATTTGGAATACATGATTATTGGACAGGTGTCCCAACTACTTTTGACCTGCATTGTCTGAAAGTGAGTATTTGAAAGAGATCAGGTTTGTGGCCTATTGGTCGATGAAAAGCGGGGCTTCTTATGAGAACTCTTGTTTGGTAAGCAAGAAGAACATATTTGTGAACAATATACAAGGAATTTCAATTGCCGCACTTTTCGTATTGTCATATTAGAGTATGGATACGGGAAAGGCGCAACAGGTGTATATCAGGAAAAAGATAGACAAATGAATACCATGCAGATCAGTGAGTCGGGGTAAAAAATAACAACTTGCATGTTCACACTGTTGTAACGCTTAAGAAACGATGAGCTTTATTTCACTTTCAAAGAGTTCAAAACGTGGTGTTTTGTTTATTAAATCGGATATGCCATCCGCTGCCCACAAGGTCTGTTGTTTACATAGAAATCGTGTTATACTGTGAGCGCGCGGCTCTGAAAGCTCTTTAGAGTGTTGTCCTCAATGAGAAAATGGAGGCTTCAGAAAGCCAGAGAGTTGTTTACATTATAACGTACAGTCGCGCAGACACTGAAAAGTTCCGTAGAGAGACGTTTGGCGAAGCGATAATAGACAACACAAACATGATGGACATTAGATGGTCTTTTTTCCGGTTCTGGAAGCCCATTTCACAGAGTGAACAGCGAGAAATCGCGCCCTGTGGACATTGTTTTGCACGATTCATTCTAGAGAATTCTAGCAATGTTTACATTGCTGACTGACGGCGACATGATGCTCGCGACAATACTCAGTAACGTTTGCATTCATTTGGCATCAATGAAGAACAGTGTTTAAAAATAAACTATGGCCGGCTACTCTTGTTGAGTATATAAAAACAATTGTTGTATAATGCGCTCCAAAGGAACGTGTCTGAATAGAGTTTACAACATTACTCAGTAAATTGAATGTTTTATATAAAGAGCTAATTAATAGCTTTCTTTTCTTGTGCTTTTACTGAGTACTGAGTTGAAAATGCGCAATAACTCATATAATGAAAGAAATAGTTTCTTCAAACTAAAGAAAACATACATACTTTCTAAATTTGTGTTCATGTAATGTCAAATACGTTTTCAATTTGCATAAATCTCCACTATTTAAAGTGAGTATTGTAGTGAGTAATGTTCAGTTCTTTACGTCAACAAAATGCAAATGTCACGCATGTGATAAACTTCTCGTTGTCACGAGTTTTACAAAGTGACAATTATTACAATTTACACAAGCATTTTCCTCAGATAGCATGAAAATGAAGTTACACTTTACACGCTTTAGAAATTCACAGAATATACTGAAGTGTAAATAATAAAGCATGTTCAGTTTTCACAGTTCCGCATTGCGTGATTAATATTTGGTTCTACCGCCTTTAGAGGCAAGGATAGCTTCTATCCTTTTGTTCAAACTGGCAATTGTGTTATCTATAGTTTCAGTACAAATACAATCAAAAGCTCTTAAAACTCTAGCTTGAAATTCCTCAAACGACTCCCTTGTGATATTTCTAGATATTGCTTCGGATTCTAAATATCTCTTTACAAGATGAAATATGTTCTCGATAGGATTTAGGTCCGGTGAACGCGGAGGGATTTCATGAAATTCAGCCTCTATCTCTTCTAACGCATCCCTAGCTAACCTGCTTGTTTGCGACGGGTCGTTATCCATAACAAATAAACGTCTTCCATCTGTTTTGGGACCAGCTTGCGCAAAATTTCGCTAAACGCCGTCCGCGCGCATTCGTACACTCGTTTGGTCACGCCAAACATCGTTTATTACCGTCGCAAATTCCGTATTATAGTTATGCCAGAAACTTGGTATCCCTTGGTAACTTGGTATCCCTTGACCACGTTAACAGCACTTTTTCGCAACTAGTCGTTTTCAGACAATGCAGGTCAAAAGTGTTGGGACACTTAACGAGATACTACTGAAATAATCTCCCCCCACCCCCTCCCCCCCAAGCAATGTTGAGATTTGACACTACAACACAGATTTCAACAAAAATACTGTTTATCTGCATCTTCCAACATTGTTTGGGGGGGGAGGGGGGTGGTACGCTCCAATTGTGACCCCAAAAAGCCAACTTTACTTGGAATACATGATTATTGGACAGGTGTCCCAACTACTTTTGACCTGCATTGTAGTTTAAATCAGTTATCAACCTAAGTTCAAAATGTGGCCATGAAGAGGGGGGGGGGGGGGGGGGTGGGTTTTGGGGGTTAACCCTTAAAACCTAACCCTAACCCTAACCCCACCTCTGCTCGATGCCATGTACCTACTACATACCTTTGCTTTAATTATACAGTTTAAAGCATCTACAGCTGGACTATTTTACTTACACTGTATGCAGCTGTTTTGACAAAGGTTGTCCAAATAAAGCGTAAAAGCGTACGTGACAATGCCAAAAAGTAGTCTGGGAAATACCCAATAAATTTCAATAAAAGTTAAGAATCCATAATGCCTCGACCGTACAGCGAAGACTTGAGATGGTGGGCATTATGGATTCTGAGCTTTTATTGAAATTTATTGAGTGTTTTTCGGACTACCTTTCGGCGTTGTTCCATACGCTTTTACTCTTTTTTGGACAACTTTTCTCGAAACAGGTGTATATGCATGCTGAGGGGGAGTGTTGGAACTTTGGTAATTACTAATAAAATGATACATTGTGTGTGTATCCTCGGCTTTAGGGTTGGTTCACTACTACAGAGCTTTACTATGGGGCCTATACAAGTGAAAAGATTGGTGATGATGACTTGAATTATAATATGCCACTAGCCTATCTGCTTGTTGGAGGTGGTTATCTGCTGCTGTGTTTGATTACGCTGGTGTACAGGTAGGTACTTAGAGAATCATGCTGATGTGCCAGCTGAATTTTCAAGTGCTTTGCCATATGAATGACCAGAAATGTTTCCATTCAAGTCGATGAAGGATCATAACTGAAACAGTCAACAACTGTTGACGAGCTCAATTGAATTTAATAATTATTATTATTTTGACATTGTGTATAAGTGTGACATTTGAACCAAGCAGGGGTTTCATTAAGAGCCAGCACTGGGCAAAATGACCGTCTCTGAAGACAACCTTACCCAGCCAATTTTGACATCTCGTCAGACTTAATTTTCCACAAAAGAATATAATATTATCCAAGTTAACTGTCTGGCCCAGGTGTACCAAAAAAAATATTAAAATAACCTTTTGCCTACCTGTTCAGTTATAATAAATGTTAATGAAATCCCTGGCCAAGCCTTACACACCCTGCACAAACATTGGATATAACATTTGCCTTTGCATTTCATTTTAATTTGCAGCATGGCAAACTCCTACCGAGAGAATTTCATATATTCAGGAGATGATTTCAGCTTGTTTGTTTCCAAAGTGTTTTGTTCCTGGGATTACGGAATAACAGACAAGAGTGCAGCGTTGTTAAAACACAAAAGCGTCTACAATGAACTTAAGGTTTGTGTGTGATGTGTATACATGTAATAGCTCTTCTCTGTTGGTTCAATGGTAGCTAGCTTGTCAGGTCAGCATATGAACAAGGGCTAGATGACCCGTGGACAAATCAATCAATGTAAAACTTTATTTTACTCAAATTGTGAGATTGCAGACCTGCTAATATGTCCAAAGATACCGTAGAAGTCCTAAAGTAATTAACAGCCTGCCAAGAGTAACGTTCAACTTAGTTTTTTATCTTCCTCTTGAACTCCGAAAGTAATGCACCCCCACCCGAAATTAATGGCTCACCCGAAAGTAACAGCCCTTTGAAAATGACAACTCAACAACAATAAAATATAAGTGTATTGTATTTCATGTAAAGTGTAATGTTTCAAGTAGTATTTTTTGACTCTATATTTATACCATCCTACAAATTAACTTTTTATTGTCAATCTCTATATTTCGATAGACTTTCAATGCAATTAAAGTATTTAATGTAACATATCAAGTAACTGGAACACAAAAATGTCTCCTCTTTCTTTTTTACAGTCACTGAATCACCAATAGGCTCATACCATATTTGATCGTAATTACCGTTCAATTTGTATCAACATTGCATTAGATACAAAATGTAACTTAGTTCTAACATGTGAAAATCTTTGGACTCTGCCATCGTAAAGCAGATTGAACAGCTCAAGTAAAGGACTAAACAACATGCAGAATAATTTGTGATTTTATTTCCAAATTTAGTAACTGAATCCTTTGGAAATTATCCCTTAAATGCTGTATGTGTCAGCAGAGTTAAATGATACAATAATTATTAGTTGCAGTATAACACGAACAGTATTTTTGTTATACAGTACGAACATTTGGGGCATTTTATTTGTTACAGTTTGCTTTATTCATGTGCGGAGTTAATAGCATGCATAAACGGAATGACCAATAAATTGGGAACATTTTTTAATCATCCGAGAGAAACGGCTACCCGATAGCAGTGGCCCCTTTTGGCCTGCTAAATCCCACAATAATGGGGACCATTACTTTTGGAATTCTATGGTAAAGCAGATGATGACAAAAGCTCCTTCATGTGAACTGCTGTCAGTGTAAAACCTATTTTCCTTAAAAATTCTTGTAGTAGCAGGATTATTTTGCAACCTGTCACACAAGTCCAAACTGGGTTGTATCAGCCTGCTGAAATATGTGCCTCAAGGGAACGGCCCCAAGTTATTGTTCCAATAATATTATTTTCAACTTAAATGACATGATATTCATGATTATGATATTAGGAATAAGAACAAACTAGTTATTGATAGGGTTAAATTGGAATCGACTAAAAGAGCGTTTTTTTATAAAGGGGCAGATATTTTTAATAATTGTATGTGAACTCTAGTTTTAGTCCTTTTATCTCTTTTCATGTGGATGTTTTCTCGTTCCTCAATTTTTTTATGTAGCTTTTTAGATCGTTTTTTTTTTTCTTTACGCAGGAACCATATGCATGTTGATAGCAGTTTTTATAACTGAAATGGTCATCCTGCATAAATATGTTTTTATTATTATTATTATTATTATTATTATTATTATTATTACTATTATTATTATTATTATTATTATTATTATTGTTAATTAATTAAACTGAGAAAAATAAAACAATAGCAGATCAAATCAGAGTGTCTCTGTAGCAAGGAAATCAAAAACAAGGCTCCACCCCCTCCCCCTAAACTTAAATCACCTAAAAAAAACCCTCCCCCTAAGTCATACCTCTTGTGCTTACATATACTACTAACTAAATTTTGTAATCCCACAAGACAAAGGCATGCAAATGTCCATCAACTAGTCCCCAGACTGTATAAAGCTACATGAATGGGTGACTTGTTCCTGAAATAAGTTTCAAGAGTTAGGGAACTATCTTTTCGCATGCTCATATCTCTGTTATGCGAAAGTTGTCCAGTAATGATATTCTGACTTTGATTTCAAATTTCCTTTCTCTAGGAGGTGATTGCAGAGCAGAGTTACTTTTATGACCGCACACTGGGCGAAAAGTGTAATGTATTCTGGCTTCGTCTTTTCACCAATTTTATTGTCCTTGCACTGATGGCAGGTGCTGCATACGTTATCCAGTTTTCTGCAAGCCTTTCACTTTCTTCGGTAAGGAATTTTTATTTACACCTTGGTTACAAGTGGTATTTATTGTTTTTACATACATTCTGTTAAAAATAACAGTTTTGTGGGTGAAGATTAAAAAATAAAAAATCATTCAAATTAAAGACTGCATGATGAAATCACTCTTTCTGTACTCCTCCATAACATGGATGTCTCATTCTGTATTATGTGTTATAGATGGTTGATCAGGTCCCAATGAGACCGCAAGGTTGTTGTTGATTCAGCAACTAGGGGCCGAATAAGTATGTACATGTACATGTACAAATGTCCAGGGCCTTCATGCCAATCAGTTGTTTTCAAGAAAACAACCTTTTGTGATTGATAGTTGGTAGACAAGTGTCATTTTTTTTATTTTTATTATTTTTTTTATTTTTTTTATTTTAGGATCAAGATGATGTGCTGGAAAAATTACTCCTCCCTTTAGTGGTGTCAGGCATTAACCTTATCATGCCAATGGCTTTTCGCATTATTGCAAGTCTGGAAAGATACAGGAGTCCACGAACTACCATTAATGTAAATTTGGCAAGGTATTAATCAATTAAGACTGATCATAAAAGTGAATTTTAATATTTAATTGATACAGTGGTTTTATTTGTAGATTATATGTTAATTAATTGTGGTAACATTTTAGTTACTGGTTTCAAGTAATTAGCTAGAATGAAAGTTCAAAAGAGACCACCATGGCAACAAACACAAATTGTATTAAAAGTTGAAGGACTCCAGGCAAAGACCTGCCACATGCACTTAAGAGTCCATTTACCTATCTTTTGACACCGTTGCTAGGGAAAGAACAGTTTACTATCACTCAGCACATGTTTCATCATATTGAACCAAATTTGGTCAGTATTCATTTAGTGTTACAAGTGTGGTTCAATCGATGACATCATTGGACCACACCCATGGTGACATGACCCAAAACAGAAACATTGGACCATGCCTAATTGGTCATGTGACATCCGAAACAGAAAATATTTAATTTTTTAATTATATATATATTTTTTTTTTTCAAGAATTTCTTGTATCTGTTCACTGATAGTGTTTCATGTTTCAAAAAATCTAAAAATTAGAACAATGCATGAGAACAATCATGCATTTGGAATAATCACTTTTTTTGGTTGTTATTTATTTATTTATTTATTTATTTATTTATCTTTTGTATGAAATTATTTTTTGCAAAAAGCATGCTCACATTTCAAGGAAAACAAATTTTTTTTGATTTACTTTAAAAAAATTTATGCAGTTCAAAAAGATGATTGAAAACTTTTTTGTAACATTTGTTGTCGTCTGTTTTTTCTTACACTGATCAGGACTACCTTAATGATGCTTACGTCAGTGACAACGGTCACTGTGCTGCTATTTGTTGACATTCAAAGATGCCGAAGTGGCAAAGAACTCTTGGGCAGCGTTGGTTCAAGGGGCTGTGATCCAGTAAGTAACAAAAATCTCATATTTTTTTTTTACTCTCAGGTAACAGTCAAAAATTTCCTTCTGGTAATAATTTATTTAAAATTGTTACTTCTTTTATTTTTGCCATGGTATAAAAATTGGAGGTACAGTGTAGATATAAAACACTTAAATAAATAATTGTATTTATTTATCAATTAGATTCCATTGATTTTGCATTCTATTCATTACAAATGTTTCAAAATGATAATGGTTTCCCCTTGTTTAAAAACATCCAGTTGCAGAGGTTTCAATAATTACTGTTAAGTGCCGTATGGATATCTGGTAAAAAAGTCGTAGGGGAGTTTATTGGAGAAAGGCATTTTACTATATTTAATTAATAATAATTAAATAATTTTGTGGAAGTTATTTACTTATTTAATTATGTTTTGCACTCAAGTTTTCTGCAACTGCCTGCCTGCTTTAGAAATTTTATAAATCGACCAATCTTTATCTGATTGAGGTAGGTATGAGATAGCCCAGTTGATAGCGTAGCTCTTGAATTCTCACAATGTCAATAATTTGCAAGTTGATAGCACTTCCTTCATAAGGTTAATTTTTATTTCTTATTAATAAATCTTTGTAATTATTGATATTTAATTTAAGAAAATTTCTGTTCTTCATAGAAAATCATAAGGTGCTGGGAGAATTATGTTGGATTTGCATTCTACAGACTTGTCATTGTAGATTTCGTTTTCCTGCTGCTGTCAACCTTCTTTGGCGAATTTGTTCGAAGGTATGGCCTTGATCTACTTTAATTTTGGTTACTGAATTACATCAGCCGTTAAGAACCATAATGGAGTGGGAGTGTGGAATAACGCCATAAGTGACTTTTGATGTAAGGTCATTGAATTCTCCTTTTGTTTTACAAGCGAATAGAAACCAAGAAAGGAGAATCTAGTTATTCATCACAAGTCACTTACTCCGTTGGGCTTTTTTCCAGGCATTCCTTCAATTGACTGCTGATAACTGGTGTTTGAATATGTTATTATTGTAATTACATCTGATTCTTATGTATATTTTTCCAAGTTTAATATTAATGTGGTCTGAATCATAGGATTCTGGCAGTAAATATCCCATGGTGCAAGGAAACAGTGGGACCTCCTGGGTTTGATATTTCCAGGAATGTTATTGATCTGATATACGCACAGTGTCTGTGTTGGTAAGCGATGTTCATTTACATGATGGATATGCATTGATTCAGCATATGAAAGAATTAATTTTTAATTAATTAACCCTTTATCAGGGCTTACCTAGAAATCACAGTTACTGAGGCTTTATTATTAATAATAGTTACTACTAAAAATCAAAGATTAGGGAGTGTATTCAATGATCTCATTTCCAAGCTCTCTGCCAAGTTGCTGATGTCATTCACCCCTGCAAAATCTGCGGGCGATGCCATATACGCGTTCCAAGATCCATTTGTTGATCTGTCAACTGTTCCATACAATCTCAACTCCAATCTCCAAACTCTCAGCAGCCAGTTATCTTGAGATCACGGTTTCAAGCTGCACATGGCAGCCTCTGCACCATATAACATGCTCCTCTGGAGCTTTGTTGAGCAGAACTGTTTCCTCATCCACACAGCTAGCTCCCTACAAATACCACGTTTGAGTTAAACTGTAAGCAAATACAATTCTTGATTTCTAATGTTGTCTTGGTGTCATCTGTACACAGGATTGGTACATTTTACAGTCCCTTATTGCCACTTATCCAGGTTATAAAGCTGGTCATTTTATTTTATGTTAAAAGGGTAAGTGGATTGCAAGTGTCATTTATAACTATTTTCAATGTGAGTTAATTCTTCATCACATGCTGTATTTTCTTAGTATATCTAATTTACAACATAACAGGTTGTTCTAAGTGAGGTTTGCGGTATGTGGCTGAATGATTAAGCATACCAGTGCTGGACTGTATAATGATAATCATGGCAATAGGTGGTTTGCAACCAATCCCTGGACATCCAAAAAGACAATGGTATGGCGGCCATGTTGGATGACAAAACAAAAGGTTCTGTCATCCAACATGGCTGCCACACCATTGTCTTTTGGATCCCTAGAGATTGGTTTCAAACCACCTGTAGAATGACAATACTGGGAGAGGGAGGTGGGGGGGGGGGGGGTACTCAACAAGGTTTTATGAAAGGAGGCTCCGCCCCATGGTCCAAACCATACCATTTTTGACCAGAAAGGTACCCCTTTCTTATAACTTCCATAGAAAATGGTACCCCTTTTACATACTCACTGTAGAAATGTACACTGCATCTCCTGTCATTAGGTCTGTTCAAGCTACAGTTTTTCCTACATGTACCCATTTCCTTTAAAATTCACGTCTTTCTAATCTGAGCCATTTTAAAACATAAACAAGTAGTCTGTACGTGAAGAAGAATGCTGTTTACTATTTTCAAATATCTCTTTTTGTTCCGGAGATATTCAAGTTTTTAAAATATGCAAATTAGCCAAGTGATGACATCATAAACTCAACCGAATTTTGATCAAATATTATGAAAACAGATATCTCAACCAATTTGTATCAGAAATGCTTGAATCTTTGCAGTTACATTGTTCCAGGTGCGCTTCATAATATGAACTTATCAGTTTTGTTACCATGGCAACATACTGGGTTCCAGTCCTCCCTGATTGACTTAAGGCTTTGCTGGCCACATTTGCTGTCTATTTTGATATTTGCCAATGGTGCCTCATCTGCATGATCCAGCAAGCGTATAAATATGTTAGGTCGAGGTTTGGGCCTTGTTAAATGTTTTTCAAACTAAAAATCACTAAAATATTGAAATCAGGTTGGAGGGGACTGGAAAAGAGTGAGTTGCCATGGGAACCGAATTTTTTATAGCCGTAGGTGTATTTCCTTTAGAACTATTAGCCTGCCAGGTTTCAATGGTCTCTGCTGTAAATTGACTGAGATAGCTCTATTTATATACTTGATGTTATATTGAGTTGAGAATATGACCTCATCAGTCATCTCATTTACATATTTTACACATTTTTCAAACTTAAATATCTCCGGAACCAATTCAGATATTTAGAAACGGTAAACGGCGTTTTTAATCTTTCCTAGAATTCTATGTGATAAACCTTAAAATTCAAGAGGTAAAAATTTGATCATAGTAGCACTTTAACTCATGAAATCCCCAATCTTTCACATACCTCCAGCCTGACAAAGGTTCCCCTTTTGGGCATTTTAGTTCATTATACAGAGTACCCTGCACCCCAACATGATTTGACCATAGCCAGTAGTAATAATTGTTTATTTATTTATTATTATTATTATTATTATTATTATTATTATTATTATTATTATTATTATTATTTGTTTGTCTGTTTTTGCTTATACTGAACTTGCCTCTCTTACTCCTTCTTCCTTCATTTCATCACTTTCTTTTCCAAATCTACATGTACTCACTCTATGATATTATTATTTACAGTAACAACCCTCTTTCGTTTCTGACAGATCAGTGTGGTCATGAACTGCCGTGCATCCATGAGGCCGTTCCGGGCATCTAAAATGAACCTGTTGTTCCTGTTTTTACTTGCTGTGTCCTTTACCTTGTCACTGATTGTCATTGGATATACCATCATGTCGGCAGATGTGTAAGTGTTAAAATTGGTGTCTGTGCATGAATCAAAGCAACTTGGAGTTTTCTCTACCCTGGATGGGATGCTAGTCCATCATAGGATACCCAGCATGAAGTGACTAGGAGTATTACTACTCACCCCTGGATGGGATGCTAGTCCATCATAGGATACCCAGCATGAAGCATTCAAGAGAATTCCCCCCCCCCCCCCCCATCTCCCGTCCAATGCGTCAAAGGACTTTCATAGATTTCTAAGAGGACTGTTAAGACTGTTTACAGTCTCCAATTTTTCAGTGTTTGGTCATTGATTGTGGTACGCTTTAACTAAATAGACCTTTAAAGTTTAAGATTTTGATAGCCAGATAAGGAAAAACCATTGACACCGCTGAAAAGAGCACATTAAAATTAGTATTGAAGGCCTGAAGTTTGAGAGTCTTGAAGATATAGTACAATCTGTAAATTCAGGGATTTTTGCATCAAACTGGGAAAACTTGCCTGTTGCCATACAAACATCTATAAAATTTTCAGACTAAATGAAACTTATATCATTGCTTTTTTAAACGACATCAAATTTGGCCTTTTTACTAATTATTGTAAGGTGCTTTTTCTAGCAGTGTCAATTATTTTGCATTACTGAGCCTGCATCAAAATTTGAAATTCCTGTGATAAAGGTGAATGGCCAATATTTTGGTTTGTAATGGTAAGTTTGACCTGGGAAGCAAGAGTGCCAAACATTACTGAAAGGACCCTTGTCCAGGTGTTTAGTGTGGTGGTGTCTTTCCCCACCCCCAGTTAGGAAGTCGACGAAAAATTTGTTTCGGTTGCCAATTAATTAATTAATTTAATAAAGTTTCTTTTGTCATGTTTGTTGATTATTTGCAACAACCACTTGGCCATCAGTTCATTTTTTGCTGACATTTGTCTTCATTTTATTTCTTTACAGAACCTCTCCCTCTGCGCTGTGTGGTCCTTTCAAGTAGGTTTCTCACTTTGAAGCTTTTTTCTAACTCATGTTTCTAACTCTTTTTTTTAACTTATGTTTTGGTAAATCTGAGCTGGTTGGTTATGTACTGAGACCTTAAATTCTGTGTAATAGCCAAAATAACAAATCCTAATATTTTTTGATATTTTTTTCCTCAAAAATGTTAGTGTAAAACGTTCTCACAACAAAAGCTTCAAAAAGTTAAATTTCATCAGTTTTATGTATGAAATGTCAAGAAAAATGGTGAAAGGGTGCAAAAAATATGCTTTACTCTTCTACTTTGTTACCATGGCAATGACCTCTAGGACATCGAATTAATAAGTAGATCCCATTTTCCTGTGTATCTGTATTTCATAATGCAGAGACAATGTTAAAACATATTAAGAACAAAGAAGTACCCTACTTGTACAAGTGGCAGGTGAGTAGTACATGCATGTGACTGATGTTCTTACCATGCTTTGATGTTCTCTAGATCTGTGCGTTGTCAGAGTACAGACCCATGACAAAATGGAAACTATTATTTTGTTTTATACGATAATAAAGACATCGTGTTGACTAAACTGAGGCAAAACCTTTCAAGCAAATGATTAGACAACTACATACATACAATTGTGATCCTCTAAATTAGGAATTAAAAATAATGTACTATGTTGTTGTTAATTTCCATGTGAAGAGGTCAGAAATTCATGTACCAAGTCATCACAACCACTGTAGCTGGATTTCCCGACTGGTTGCAACAAGTCATCAATTATGCATCATCAGCAAGCATTATTGCCATGGTGTTTTGTATTCTTGGGTAAGTATCAGTCAGAATATTTATATTATCAAATTGTATGCAAGGAGGATGGGGTGGGGGTCAATAATTATTATAATTTTATCATTGCCTAATGATGAATAGTAATATTTACATACACATACACGTAGTTGCAGAAAATATCCATCCATACCCTCCCCCAGAGGTTGGGGTTTACTCCCTAGATTGGACTATATGGGGATCCCTTGCCCAAAAGTGAGACCATTTTCAAGATGGAGGTATATAAAAGGGTAAGGTTTTCACAAATGTAGAAAAGGGTAGGGTTAAGTGTCATTTAGGTGACTGTTTAAAAGGGCCTTTCCAAATATCTCGAACAGACCCAATGAAAAAGGATAGTGTTTCTACTATAGGTGTGTGAAAGGGGTACCATCTTCCTATGGAAGGTACATGAAAGGGTTACTCTTCCTGTCAAAAGTGGTTTATAAAAGGGTAAGAGTTTGGACCTTGGGGTGGAGCCTCTCCATATAAAACTTTCTTGTGTACCCCCCCCCCCCCCCCATGGCAGGGATTTTTCTAAGACGTCCCCCACCCCTATGAAAATTGCAATCTAGCTTTGTTCTTCGTTTAGACTCTAGCCTTTGTCTTACGAAAACTGATAATTAGATTATTTTATCCTTCCTCTCCCCCCCTCCCTCTCCACCCCATACCCTGAACATACACCTACACACTGCACTAAGTTTATGTTGATTTGTATTTCTTGCACTCACAGGATTATTGTATATTACCACAAAATGCTGAAGGATTCCAATGAAAAGAAGATCAAACTACTCAAGGAACAGATTGCCCTGGTTAGTAATCATTGCATGTCATTGAATGATAGAAGTATCCTTTTCTTCGTGTTTGAAGGACTTAAGACTGAACCCCTATTCAACCCTTTCAACCTGGCTCTCTTCTTACCAAAATAAAAAAGTATGAAGTCTATACATCAATTTCAAGTACACGTTATCGGATAGTAATCTTCGGTTGCCTTAGTATAGAGCGTTTTCGTTCACGTGATTACCGGCCATATTGGTTTACTGAAACAAAAGAAAGTATTAGCATAAAAATAGAGTTCAAATCCCAGAGGTTTAGTTTAGGACACCAACATGGCCGCCGTGACGTCATGTGAAAACACTCTATTACCAAGTATTCCGTAGAAAAAAAAAATTTCTCTCTGCCATGGCCAGGACTCAAACTCCCAAATGTTTTGACCGAGCATTGCAACCGGATATCTGGGGTAAGTGATGGGTGCGACGACAAACAAAAACAAAAAACAAACAAGAAAACCATGAAGGCTTAATAAGTGGCTTCATTTATTCTCATTGTACGCCTCGCAGTTTTTTTAAACCTATCCTCCCTTCGCGATTGAGCTAATTGAATAGTTTAAGTGAGAAAGATAGCGTGATATTGTTTTGATAACCTCCCGTTACGATACTTGGCGTCATACCGTAAATTGCTTATGATGATGTAATGACCAAAGTGTCACAAAGACCTATCTTCCGTTACTTCCTTTCTTGAAGTGAAATCTAGTATTTTATTGCTTTTGCAGGCTGGACGTGACAAGCTGTATTTAATCAAGAGAATCAAACAGGGGATAACTCTTCCGTTGGATCCTGATACTGGAGAGTAACTCCTGGCCACTTTAAAAAGCATTCATCATCATCCTCATCATCGTGTTGAGGCAAAGGCAATGTAGTGCAGTGCTTCATGTAAGACTGTCTAGTTTAATGGCCTAGCTCCCCGAGTCTCTGTGTTAGAGCATTTTTATTTATCATTGTTAATTAAAAATAATTTTCTCCCATGTAGAATTTCCTGTAACCTTCAGAGGAGAAAGACATTAAATGAATACTATTGTTGAAAGGAAACGTAGGTAGTGAACTCAGCTGAATTGACCAGTTCGTACTGGAAATTCTGCTAATAATGTACCATATGTATAATAAAATTCTTGTAATCTAGTGTAAGTATTCATCGACCGTTTTGTAAGTGCTTCATTATTTTTTCTTTTTTTTTTTACGACTTTGTGATTATAAATTATGGCTATAGCTATTAATTATTTTGTTTTTAAGCAGGATTTTTTTTTATAAAAAATGGGAATTTTAAGAAGAAATCAGAGTAGAAGTAGATTTAATAATTATAAAAATCATTTACTCATTACAGTCATTTTCAACGTGTATAACGACTATCTGTAACCAGGCTTAAGTCTAAAATAAAAGAACAATTGATATATTTAAAGTTGACCTCGACTGTTGTTGTTGAAGATGGGTGTATTTGAAAGAAATGTGATGGTATATTTCCAGCCTGGTGAATGAATGAGAATGATGATTATTCTAGAAAGTGACGCAGGCATACTCGGAAAAAAGAAATCCGAGTGCTCCTATCAGGAGTCGAACCTAACACCTTCCGCCGGATTACTAGTTCGGATGCTCTACCACTGAGCTACAGGAGACTCGTGGGAGCTAAGGCCATTAAACTAGGAAATATACCATCACATTTCTTTCATATACCACACGTTTGACATTCAAATCCTAGCAGTATGCAGAATGTGTGTCCCAAGAACCTAGTTTAATGGCCTAAGTTCCCACGAGTCTCCTGTAGCTCAGTGGTAGAACATCCGAACTAGTAATCGAAAGGTCTTAGGTTCGACTCCTGATAGGAGCACTCGGATTTCTTTTTTCCGAGTATGCCTGCGTCACTTTCTAGAATAATCGTCATTCTCATGGGTGTATTTATTTTCAAACTGAGGTGGGGAATATCAAATCGTCAATCCGAGATAGGTAAATCGACTGTTCTTAACTTTAACGCCTTGCAAACAAAGCGGCCAAATTCTAACTGTTTATGGACCAGAGCCAATCCATAGCAGTCAAATTGTTTGAATTTTCCCGTAAACTGGACGACATGCAAGGTTCATAACACATTTCTTCAGCCATTTGAAGTCATTAGTTCCAGCTACAGTCGAACCTGTATTAAGCGTCACCTTATTCAGTGGTCACCCTCTATTGGCTCGAAGATATTAGCACTTGAGTGCTACACTGTAAATTCGAGGTTAAATAAAGTTGATTGATTGATTGATTGACTGATTGATTGATTGATTGTCAGTTGTCAAAGTCCCGAAAATTACGTCCATTAATTGCTGTAATTTTGACCTCTATTTTAAACAGTCACCTCTATTAAGTGGTCGCAGTCACCCTTTATTAAGTCCCAACGAGCTGTTTCTATTGCCTTAGCCTGTTTTTAAACAGTCACTTTGTAAAAGAAACCACTCAAATATACTAGTAACAAATAGTGTGCCAGGCAATTGAATTTCTAACGAGCTACAGTCAATATTGAAGGTCGTTAGAAATTAGGCGTTTTTTATTATTAGAAAAGCCCGTTTGTATACCATGTTTCTCGTTTGTCATACCATGTTATCGGCTCTGCAGTTTCTTAACCAAGTAAGTGATTTGTGAGCGCTTTTGTGCATAAAGTGTACACTAAGTTATCAAATGTTATATAAAATTTCTTTTTTCTTGTGTTTGAACCTGTATTAAAGTGCCTATGAAGTAAAAACTAATTTATGCATATTTGAAAGGCCTTTCAAAGAGGACAAGAATGGCGATTTTAGTTTGAATATATCTCTCTCGTTCCGGAGATATTCAAGCTTTTTACGCGGGATGCCCTGGGGCAGACCGCGTCAAGGTTTCGGTGGAGTATCTTATTTTTTTCTTTTTAATGGTCGTAGTCACAAATTGTAATTTCTTTTTATTATGCGGGATGCCCTGGGGCAGACTGCATCAAGGTTTCGGTCGATTGTTCCAATTGTCTGCAGCAATCGCGGCCCAATCAGGAGGCTTTTGTCCTACGCGTAAATTGGATTTTTCAAATTGACGGCCATGTTGTTTTCACGCTTCAAGACTCTAATATGCCGTTTTCAGAAAAAACAAACCTTTTTGAAGTGGTAAATCGATCGAATAACTTCTTAGAAGTACTCGACAGTTTAAACGGTGGAAATTGGAGAGTTCAAGGCGACGAAATAACGCTTTGAGGGACAGATTGAAGTAAAATCATCGCTGGCGCTGCAGTCAAATAATGCAGGAGTTCGAGTCCCGTCCGCTATAAAGCAATGATGGAATAGTAAACGAGAGTCAGGTCTGTATCTGTGTGGCTCGGTCATTATGTTATCATAAAAAAATTTCCGGTATGACGTCAAGTAGCCTAACGGAAGCTAGCTAAAATAGCACGCTATCTTTTTGACTAAAAACTATTCAATTAGCTTAATCGCGCCAGGCGTACTATGGAGTAAAAAAGCCTCTTATTTTAAGTTTTTATGGCTTTCTTGTTTGTACGTATAAACAGATTATAACTGTGGGTAGCCATTCAAAGTTAATGCTTGCATCGACCAAAACATCCCGCGTGAACGCCTCCAGGTGCCTTGTTGTTAAAAAAAAAAAAACTGGTGACGTCACAAATCACCTCAGTGCAAAGATAAATCACAAAATCAAGAATCTCGGGAAATATTGGAGTGATGCTGTTCAAACCTGGCACCAGCAATGTACCTCATGAGACCCAAAGTCTCGGCCCCAGTTCATTTCTGCTATGAACCAAATATCTTCATTTTCGACCAGATACCGAGAGGCAGACACTCCTACAGCAAAACTCGTTGCCATGGTAATAACACAGTGAGCGTAACTTTTAAGTCTTACTTATTGATCTACAAAAAGGAAAAGTACAGGTATCGTATTGTAGGAAGGTTTCGCGACATTATACAAAATCGGTATGAATGCGAGTGCATTTTATGATCTATGGGTACCAGTGATGCTTAAAACGGTCTCAAAATACGGCTTGTGTGATTTGAGAACTTTGAAAACATCACGAGTGAGCAGAAGCCTTCTTGCCCGCAGCTTATACAATGTATAATGGTAATAGGACTGTGTGGAGTGCAATTCGGTCTGTAATCATACGAGTGATTAACAACATCAGACGACTCCGCAGCGGGTCCGATTTGTTTCACCACTCGAATGATTACAGACCGAATCGGATGACATGAAGTCCTGTTACGAATTAATCATAATCATTACAATATTCCGAGAACAAGTGGATGTGACAAAAAGATTACCCCACGAAGCAAGTGTTTCCGTGGAGTTTTCTGCACTAAACAATCGATTTCTACTCTCGTCCCAGTTTCCGCGCGGTCAAACGGAAACGCTTGCTATGCATGGTACAAAAAAAGTCAGTCCGACACGAGCGAGGAAAACTTGATGATTAACGTTTGATCAATCGAAAGCATTACAGTGCAATTTCTGAGAAAAATGTTTTCAAAATAACTTATATTAATTGAAAGCATAACAATGTTGGAGAGAAAAAAATGGAGAAAACTGTTGGTGAAGAAATGCTCCATTTTGACAAAGAAAACCTTGTGAGTTACGTTTGCTATGGAAACTGTAATGATAAATGTGATTGGTGGATTTAGTGCAGAGTTTTTAATGTGATTGGCTCATAGAACTGTCTGATAACACTATCCATTACAGTCCACTGTCCGATTGCTCTGTTCCGTTACAGCTTCAGTTTACAAGATAATTAGACAAAAAAGAGCAGCTGGTGAACCAATCAAATTCCAGGACATTGTAACGATTATAATTAAGAATAAAATTGGTTTTAGGCATCTTGCACGTTATTTCCGTTATTTATATAATTATGTTATTGAACTAGCGTGAGCTCCGTATTGGTCGATTGGTCGAGTTTTTTTTTGTTTTTGTATTTTTTTGGCAAGCCTATGGACCGAGCCGAATGTGAGGTCCATAAACTTGCAAAGAAAGAACAAGGCAAATATTTGGCCAATATGGACTGAACAAGCTAGTTCAATAAGGTTTATATTAATACAGACTTTCCCACTTGTTTCTTTCTTTTCCACGTAAAACTTGTTTATGTTCAAGCAGTGCGAGAAAAAAGTGCAACAAAGAAAAAACTGCGACATGACGGTTTGAACAGTTTCTACTTTATAAGATTAATTTAAAGCATTTTTGCTTTGTTTTTTGCCAGAATTGAAACGCTTTGTTCCTATCAAACAAACGTTTTAACGCAAGCGGTCAATTTTAACGGTCCGTATTGGAATATTCGGACCGGTCGGGGAGCCAATCAGAATGCTCCTTTTCAGTGGGGACCACTGCAGCTATATAATAAAACATGTTACTGTTGTTGTTGTTGTTGTTGTGTTTTACTTTCGGGGACTAGAAGCCTTGAATTTTCCTCCTATTTGTACGACACTGTTCAATAAAAGTTTTTCGGCGAATTGTCTATGCGAAGAAAAAGAAAGGACTGAGGCGGTAGAAAATTAATTCATAAGTATATCAAAAGGCATACATTCTTGTCAAGATATGCACTGATGCCGTTTTTAGCAGTTGTTGATTGGTTCCAGCAACTAATCCATATTCATTACATCGTCGAGAATTTCGCTTCAAACTAACGAACTTGCCGACAACTGAAGACGTGTGAAGACGAACTCCGTCCTTGAAAATATGCCGAAATGGAAGGAAGACTTGGACATATTAAGAATAAGTCTCGGTTTCCAACAAACAAATGGTGAGTACATATTTTCATAGGACTTCAGCCCTCAAACTTTTGAATTCTTAGTAAGCGAGCAGGTCCTGAAATTATTTTGGTTTGCCATGTTGAACAAATTCAGTTCACCGTATTTTCCGAAGTACAATAATATCAGAATTCGCAAACGTTCAATTGCAGTTGCTATCACACGAAATTCTATCCGGAGAAAGAGAAGGAAAGAAAGGAAATGACTGCGGGGAAGCTGGTTTTGTTCGCCGTTCAATGTTCAAGCGATTTTGTATCAACTTGTTCGAAATACTGAGCACGTGCTTTGACGTGGCCTTGGTTCCTTGCACGGACTTTGTTGCGATCAACATATTTCGTATTTTAGTTTCTCAGACGTTCTGAAAGCTTGAAAATATACTCCAGAAATATTTGTTTGAGCTAATTTAAAGCTGCAATGAAAATTTAGTGGTCAAATTCATGTCGCGAATTTACCTCTAGAGGCAACCTAAATAATCTCGGCAGCAAGAAAGGAAAGAACTTATACCTTAGCATAAATGGGTATATGTCGTATTGTCTGACAAATAGCTCACGAGTCTTTTTTATCTCTCCCTCAAAGGTGAAGTTATCAGAGGAAGGAACAATAATGGACAAGAAGACGAAAAGAATCGCAGAGCAAGGAATGGACCGCAGGAAACGGGATTAAAGATAAGCCAAGAAAATTGATTGTTTATTTTGCTAAAAAAAAAATACCTCTGATGGACGATGATCGTATGTGACAAAGCTAAATGAAGTTTTTGGGAAGTTACACTTAAAATTCGTTTTTATATTGGTCGCGATCGGGAGGTTCTAGGCCCTTGAAGCAAATTTGAGCCAATTTGAGCCAAAACACTTCAGCTCGCAAAGTTAAACGATTCTTTTGTTGTCGTCGTTGTTGTTGTTAAATCATTGAAAATATGGGTTGCGTTTCTTGTTTTTGTCTAAATATACCAATCGTCCATTAAGAGATATTTTTCTTATGGAGAACACTTGGCTTCAATTTTAAGCGATCTTCTACATTCACATAATATTTTCGCCCGGCCAGTTAAATTTACAATTCAACGTACATTTCTACATTTGATACAACTTGAAACTTCGATAAGTATCTTTTCATCTAATTTATCTTGGCTGATTTTCTAATTGACAACAAAAGTTTTAAAAGACAGCGATCGCTCAAAGTTGGCGGGTTGCTTATCAAATAGTTATATTACAAGGTTAAACTGCCAGATACCGTGGTTATGAAAACGAAAATATTACTGTCATATTTGACGAAATAGGATAAACGTTTTCAAAACTGGAGAAAGCACAATTTTAATAAACCGAATTTAAAACGCCGACTGTCAATGACTGAGAGATTTATGACAGGGTGGGGGTTGGGTGGTGGGCGGCACCCCTCCTCTCTTAAATCAGTGGGGTCTAAATTTGGAGGATAGTTGTTCAAAATGTAAATAGTGCGACTCAAAATTCATCAAAGAGGATTAAGAACCACAAAAACGACAAGAAATGGTAAAATTTGAAAATTATACAAAAAAAAACATGTGATTGTTACTATTTGTCTAGCCTTGATATCAAAATCCAAAAGTTTATTCTCCCATTCAAACAACAAAATCTGGCTACTAAATTCCACTACGGTGAAAACTGATTCCCGGAATCTCTAGACTATTTGAACGTTTTTGGTGTCATAAACGTTTTGTGTAATTTGGAATACCTTGACCAGAGGTCCTGTAGGGGTGTAGGTGGGCTACCCAGTTCAAATGGGGTTTTCAAGTTTGTTCTCAATTTGCTGTCTCGCTGTACTTATAAAAACTGTATTACCTGGATTGGGAGTTATTCAATTGTGTAAAAAGTGCTTTCCGTACGAGTTTTGACGCGGAGATTTTGTGCGATGTTTAGTTCAAATTTTCATAAGGGGAAGAAGACAACGAATCATAAGCATTGAAAATATTTCTTCTGTTTTGGATGTTTTCTAATCATGGCTCTCAAAATTAACTACGAGTCATAAAAGATTGATATACATGGAACCTGGCAGTTGAACCTTGTAAGTGTTTGTAGTTGTCAAGGGAACGTAAGGCTCCAAAAGGAATCCTTGTTCTAAAGAAAAGGGGAAATTGTATTACCAAATTGTCGTAGAAAAGCTAATGCACACGAGCATTTCTTTCTACATTTCTCATTGTACAAATTTACAAAGTGAGCAATTAATTGAAGCGATTTAACCATGCAAATCATTTCCATTCTAAGCAAAAACTTAAGGGGCAAGGGGACAAATTAAAAGCTTCTTTAATCCCTTATGTTCTCTTGACATATTACAACAGATAGTAAACTAGTGTCTGGTTGAGGTAATGTTTACAAAAACACTTTAAAACGCCTTCCGCATTCGGGAAATAAGAGTTCAAAGACCGCAAAAGACTATTAAATCAAAAGTGCTATATTTCCTCCAAATTTATTCAGGCAATTGGAACTCAGTTAGGGAGCATCTAGTTATTCAATTCTTTGAAAATAGCCTTTATGCTGCTCCCTATTTTGTTCTTTTAAGTACTATGATTTGACAGGAAGGCTAAGGACAAAATTAAATTTGGAACAAATTAATTTGACTTAAACATTAGTGGAATAAAAGATTATGCATTAATTTGTGTTTATTTTAATTTTCAAACGGCCGGCCAATTGCAATAGAAGATCTGAAACTTTTTTTTGCAGTTTTCGTGTAGGCGAAATCTTCAATTTGTTTTAAAAGTTCGGAAAAACAAACTTATTGACTGACTAGGTTGTTTGGTTTGTTGACAACAATCGTTTTAGTTCTCGGCATAAATTCCTCTGGAGCAGTCAAAACTTACCATTGAACAATAACCACAAGTCAATTTTTACCCACTCTTTACATTTGAATATTTACTACTTCTATTTATGAAAAATTTCAAATATTAAGATATCAAAATATTATTTGAAGGAAAGCGGGGTCCTACTTCAGAAATGTTTTTCAAAACTCTCAAATTTAGTTTATATCAGCTATTTCTGGTATGGAATTGAAGGAAGATTTGTATTTTATTTTCTTAACTAAAACGTTTTTTTGTGAATCCTTAAAAGTTGTACGTTGGAATCACGCGGTGGATATGGCAAAGAGTGTGTTTAAAGTTATTAAAAAAGATATCTTCTCTCCTGAAATTCGCACTTTGAAATGAGAAATTAGAAAATGAGAAATCATAAGGGTGAAAACTTTACACAATTTTTTTTTTAATCTTTCGGTCGCATGTAAGGATCTTCTTGACGTTCAAATAACGCAGATTTTAGTATTTTTGTTATGTTCCATTACCTCGAAAATTGAGAAAATAAACTTCTAACAAATTATAGATAAACAAACATCATTCTAACTTACAAATAAGAAATCTATGCAAATTTGTTTTGGCGTTCAGGCGTTGGCTCTCTCTCTCAATGTAGTTTTTGTTTTTTAGGCTTAAATTGTTTGCATTATCTCAACCAGACATTAGTTTTAGTAGTTTACTGGATATTTAAGACCTTGTTTAACTATATATAGTGTTACACTGGACAAGACGAATGAGTGAAAGCTCAAACTTTTAATTTTCAATAACAATTGAAAAAGAAACGAAAGGACATACACAAACAGAAATTGTCGTAAATTAAAAGAATCGCTAAGGAGCAGCAGTGTTGAAATTGGAAGAAAATTGGCTGAAAAACTGAAAAGATATAAAAAGGAGATAGAATTCTTTGATCGATAGTTGAAAAGAAATTGCTAAAACGTAAGGTTTGCCAAACGTACAAGCAAGGTATCCATTATCTCGATCAGTGAAATTAAATAACCAGAACTACAGATTGTTTACCTAAGAAATGTACTTTCAGTTTTGATATTTTGACCAAAAAGAGTTAGAACAAGAGGACTGAATTAAACTATTACCAGTGAAAATTGTCTTTATTAATCACAAAAGTAAAATCTCAGAAACCAAACCAACAATAGAGGGGAAATTTCGAACAAAACTTAAGACGAATTGTCTTAATACTTGCAAATCAGAATAGCTTTCACATATCATTTTCTAGATGCTTTCACTACAAATGTGTTGTCCTGTGTAACGCTGTATATAGTCGTGGAGTTTAGAACTCTGCCGGTTGAACAAGGTCACAAGAAGCGACATTGCAAGTTAGACAGTTTTGCAACAGCTAGAAGGAAAAGACATTCAAATATCAACTAAATTTCAATAAAACGTCCTGAAACAATCTGTTTTCGCGGCAATCCAAAAACGTTTCTTCTTCTGTTGCAAAATTTTGTCTTGAATTGCCATGTCGCTTCGATATTTCTAAAGTCACCTTCACTTGGCAAAGTAAGGTTTCCAATCTCCTGTTGTCAAATAGAATTTGGCGTGTTAAACGTTGCAAAAAGAAACGAAAAGAAAAGAAACAATTTCTCGGTTTGTTTGAAAGCCTTAATTTTGTGCATGCAATGATTATTCGTGCCAACTTGTATTTGACAACACTAGTTTGCAAACTTTATTTAGCCTTGTGAAAGTGACGTTAGTTTGTTTAAACATAAACCATCTCGGAAATGAAACTTCGCTAAAACGAACGTTTCGTTCAAAATTTCAAACGTTCGCTTTTTAAATTGCCCATTGCTTGGAGTTTCTTTCCGAGATGGTTTATGTTTATCTGGCGGGCAAAATTTGTAGGGGTACTCTTTGAATTTTTTGTGAGCGAAAATTGTTCAAAGAGTACCCAATTAATATTTTTGCCAAATCTGTTGCCAGGGGAAACGCTGTGCAAATTTTTCCAAATTTTCCCGCCAAAAGACTTAGTATATATAGGAAAAAAATTTCTACACACCTTTTAATTAATTAATTGATTTTAACTTAATTAATTAACTAAAATATTCATTGGATAAGAAGACAAAGAAAATAAAGGACAATGAAATTGAAACAATTGTTTGCTTGAATGTGACTTTTATTATTGAAATTAAGTTCTTTAATTATATTGTTATTATTACGCTTACTTACAGAATGCAATAATATAAAAATTGGATGTGAAAAAATTTTTTAAAAAAAACGGCGCATGCGTATTTTGGGCGCCCGTATTTTTTCTAAGTCTTTTGGCGGGAAAATTTAAAAATTTGAAACAGATGTTAACAACATGGAAAAATTTTTCAAAAAAAAAAACGGCGCATGCGTATTTTAGGCGCCCGTATTTTTTCTAAGTTTTCTGGCGGGAAAATTTGACAATTACACAGAGGTTACCATAAAAACAAACGAGAGACAAAAGATATTAAGTTACGCCAAAATTTATTAATTTTGAACATGCGTTAGTCAATAAAATTTCATTAAAACATGAACTATTGCGGTATCTTAAACTTTGCTGAAAATTTCCTTTCTACGCAAACTAAATTTGTCAAAAATGTCTTGCAATTGCTTAATAGAAAAACTGTCAGTATTCGAAACTTCGCAAATGTAAAATAAACACAAAGACGCACTATAAACAAGAACTTTTCATGAAAACCCTAGTTTCGCTAATTTGTTGTTACAACGAGCGAATCAAATATATTGCAAATGCTTTAGTCGAAATCTTCATTTTGAAATGCGTGGTTTTAACCGAGATTGCACATGAAAATGTTTTGGACCGCTAAAAAATAAGCAAAAAGTATATTTGAAATGTTTAAAACTGACTATATTCACCGGTGAATACAACTTTTCACGATTTTTTCCATCAAATTCGGCTGTACACTAAAATTTGAAATTAAACTTCAAGAAAAAGGCTTGCGAGAAAATTCGAATCCAGTTTACATTGACACGCAGAATTTTGCTTACGATCGCTTGGCATGAATTTGTTTTATATATATATCAAGTCATTGTTCAAAAGAAAAAATATTTTTAAAACCCGACAAAACCAAAAAGACTTAGAGAATTTCAAAGTTCTGAAGTTGACCAAACCTGTAGATAATTGCAATAATTTTAAATTAAGGAGGCTCTCAACAGCTTTTCTGGCATTGGGGTGGATCTTTTCGAAATTAATATTTCACATGGAAGGCTTGTTTCGATTAGCGTCTACTACACCAAGGTCACTGAGAAGTTAAAAACGTTTCTTACTGCTATTGTTGTTGTTGTTGATATCACAAGACGTTTTATTGTAAGGCGTGAATGATAAACCCGTGAGTTGACACAAGCGTGGTGTGCATAAATATTGATTGGGCGAGAATAGCAGTGAAGTGGACCAGGAAAAATAAAATAAAACTCATTTTCAGAGAAAGAGAATAGCGACTGAATCAAACTTGACCGAGTTTCAGCCGTCTTATCTAACACCCAAAATGGTTCTTAAACCTAAAACTTGCTCAAACATCAAAACAAATTATTATTCTAACGCCTCAGGGAATTTCTGAAATATTTTGATTTATGCAAACTACAAGCTTTTCGACTTATTTTAGCCGTTTTAAAACGCAAACAATTTGACATCGCAGCCACCTAAGAACCTCAAGGTACTTTTAGAATGTTTTGCTGTGATAAAAGACCTTTGGACAGAAATGAGAAGTTATAAGTTTTATTTTTCTTGCGATATTGACAAAAAATCCGGCAACAACTAATGATTCTTTAGTGACTTGAAAACGCTCTTACAGATTTTTTTTTCTAGTTTCGCCCGCAAGTTGTCTAGGTTGAGTAGTTTAAATCCGGTAGAGTTTTGTTGTAAAGTGTCGGACTAGATTTCGTGATAATCGACGTTATTTAAAATGAAGTGCTTTATGTCACCGTTGCTATGGTAACAGCCGCTGCTTGGAAACCAACAAAAGCATACAATTTTATTCTAGGTGAAGTATGATGGTAATCGAAGCAAGTCTTCCATGCGAAATATTGATTTGAAAAGATCCACCCCAATGCCAGAGAAGCTGTTGGGAGCCTCCTTAAAGCAAACATGCCTCAGCTATAAAATTAATAGTTTCTTGACACCGAAAACAACATTTCTCTCTGTACTGTCACGAAATCCAGGAAATGTGGCTAACCGAAGAGTGAAATTTGTTGAAATCGATAACAAATACAAAAATGTGTTGAGAATTCACGTGAAAAATTAAACGATAATCGAAGCCTTTTGATACAGTGCGTCTTCGCGTGTACAGAAAATTCTTTTCACCGAAGAAATAAAGTTCGATTTTAGTCGGCTTTTGAAAAAGAATTAATACTTATGTTCTACCTTGAATAAAAAAGTGCTTGACTTGCTCTTGTTCCCATGCTTGTGTTGTCAAGACTTGTCATCTTCAAGGCGCCCTGAAAATTAAGCAAAATCTGCAATTAGAAAGTTACATTTTTATCACCTTAAGTTAAATAGGTTCAGTCTACAAGGTCAGCCATTCAAGGTTCAAAATCTTTCGATGTTGTGACTAAAAATATTAAAAAAAACTGGTCTCTTGGATATACTATTTACTTTTTGCTTAGCAGGGATGCAACTGAATGTACTTTAATACTTGATTTTGCTACGTGCTTTGGTAGGCGAACGGCCAAATTACATTTAAATATGGGCAGCTATGGATAAACCCTGGAAACCCAATAAGGACATTGTTCATGTTTAGTTCTCGGTTAGCGTAGGGGTATTAAAGGGTATGTGGGATGTTTTCAATGGCTTGTACAGCTTGGTTCCCAAAATCTAACGGCATACTCCTCGTTTGTCCTTCAAGAAAGGAAGAGAGAGAAGCCTTCGAATTCTTATGCTCACCGGAAAATGAACTCTAACCAATTGTGCGCAATGTTATTCCGTGTCTCGGTTTTACAGCGATATGAAGATGGTAAGCGATCGGAAATAATGACGTCATCATTGTCAAATTGCGACTTTTGAAATAAAACTTTTCGAACGACGTTCAATCACAAAATGTCCTCAGCCTGACAAACCCAAATTATGTCGCTGTGTTAGTTTTAGGAATGACTGGCAAACTGTCCTTGATTTTATTCATTAAGTAACTTTCAAGATACAAGGCAGATCTTGCAGCTATCACTGGAATACGTTTGCCCAATATTTCGGTCAGGCAAAAAATAGACCTAAAAACTAAGAGTAAACAGAACTGCAAGTTCCTAGTCAAAAATTAAACATTTTCTATAGCAAAATTTGACGAAGTCATAAATGGGATAACTTTAAAATCTACAAACTCCGACGAAATCTGTGCTTTAGGAGTAGATATAGAGCTCTACGAATATTTGGTCGCTGGTGGTTTTGTTACTTTTTTTTTGTTACCGAGTATAGACACGCTTTTTTCATATTAAAGGAAACGGCATGACCTTTGAGTACTTTTTCAGAAACTTATCTGGAAAAACTTTGATGTGGCCGGTTAGTATTCATTGACTTTGATGTTACCATGGCAACCAATTTTTGACAAGCAGTTTTCCAGAAAATGGAAAATTCCTTTTTAAAATGAAGAAAAATTACTTTTCTTGCCGTAACTTTTATGCTTTTAGCTCATATTAGTGTTCCTTTGTTGGTTTTGATTACTTTTAGTTCGATTTCGGCGCTTTCCTGAAGTTTTGGGGAAATCCAGAAATCCAAGATGGCCGCCATTTGGTAATCATGACTTAATTATGACGTCATATGGCTCCATCATTTCCCTTTGCGGACTTCCAAGGAAACACCCTTCAGCGAACTATCTATCCCCCAATCCCCCTTTGTCATTGCTCTTATATTTGCGAAGCTATGGAGGTGGGGGGAGCGAATCCCCCCCGGCCCAGAAGACAAAAAAGCCTAGTGTAACTACTTGGCTGAAATCTAAAAGGTATTAGGGTACGTTTCAGGGGCCCGTTTCTCGAAAGTCCCGGTAACTTACCTGGGGCCCGATAAGTGATTTTGGTAAGTCAATTTTTGTTAGCTTTGAATACTAAATTTTAAAATCTTATAATTCTGTGAAAACATCGGCCAAGTACCATGTCTGTAATCACTGTGTAAACAGCGAAAAAACATTTAAAAATATACTTATCGGGGTCGGTAAGGAACCGGGACTTTCGAGAAACGGGCCACAGGACGCCTTAGGCAATTCATTCGCAGATCAAAACTGTCATCATATTACTTTGAGTAGCTGTTCAAAACACACAAGTAGGGTTGCATGAACTCTATCCCGTACTTTCGGTCGTTCACTCGACACACTTCTCGACAAAAAAACAATTTTTACACTCGAATGCCGTAGTATTTTTTCCCGCGAAAAATTTACAAGCCTGGTTTGAGTGATTTGGGGAGTTCTTCCCTTCCTCTCCCCTCCCCTCCCCTCCCCTCCCCTCTCCCATGTCCATTTTGCTCCTTCTCTCCAGTAACTTTCAAATTCTCTTCTCACGCCCGCTTGGAAGAAAACGACTGCTACGTAGACTGAGAACTCTCGTTCAAGAACTTTCGCAAAAAATTTTGCCTAATAATGTTGAAGGAACGGCACTTAATTGAAACAAACACTTATTTTCTGAATTTCGGAGCATAGTTTAGACGATTTATCCCAAGTTTACCTGAATAGCAAACAGTAATACCATTTGATGCTCGAAAAATTGTCGAGCGAGTCGAACTTCACTCGCTGCGCCTTAGGGGCTCCTCATTTCAAACTTCAATTCAATTCTATTTTGTTAGTTTTAAATTTCATTTTTAAATTACATGATGCTTCATACTAACAAGATTTCGAAAATTATAAAAATTTCCTCATTTTTCTTGGGGTCGAGACACACGGTGTAAACACTGAGGCACAATTGGCACAATATCGCGCGCAACAAAGTTGGAGCGTTTGATGAAGGGAACATCTACTCCTCCAAACAAATTGCTAAATTTAAGTGGAGATAACATTTTACTGTTCTAGAAGTTGAATATGATTATCGCCCATTTTCTTGCATTTATAACATACCGGGTAAACTAATGAATTCTGATTGGTCGAAACAGAGGGAATTTTTTTCTTAATTTTCCTTTCACCGAGGGCAAAATTACTCACTCTTGATTGGTCGAGAGACGGAAATACTCGCTCCTGGTTGGCTACGCACGGCATTTCTAAATTTAGTTGGTTCTTCATTTTGTGCCCAACAACAACAAGTTCTTTCAGGTCGTTTAGGTTCTTAGGAGTTTGAATTTTTTAATAAGCCGGGTTGTTTGTGCCAAAATACATGGAAATCAAGTGCTGCAGCTAGAAAGGAAATTCCTTAAGATGAATTAAAGTGTCTTACTAGAAACAGCAAAAGGTATTATTCGTGCCAAACGCTAAACACTTGGATCGGATTTTTATTGTTTGAAAAACTGGAATCAGTCATGATGATCATGACCAAGTGCTTTGACCTCGCTACGGCTTCTTCCAACGAACGATAACCGAACATAACAGTGTCCTTTTGATGGGAGGAAGGAACAGGTCAAATTCATTGGAAGAAATTACTCTGCAAGTTCCTTCTTTGGATCCACCGTTTGATATATTTATGGATCTGTGTTCGTGCGATTTTGAAGCAGGTGAATCAATTAATTGATGCCTAATATTTAGTTTCATCGTTGTTAGTTTGCCTCTGAATTTTAAACTTGTATTTTCTCTTAATTACATGTGTATAACAATCAATTTTCTCGTCAGTTTTGTCTGTTTTGTACACTACGAAACGAAAAAATAATTTGTTTGTTTGCTTTGCTTACGGACGAGTATTTTTACTCCAGGACTGACTGTTTTACGAAGTGCCTCGATGGTTTTAAGAAATTTTGCCCTCTATGTTATAAACTCGTTATCGCATTGAGTCCTCGTGGAATTAAGGATTAATTTTCACTTGTATTTTCAAAGTTTTCGCAATTGCTCTCGTCGCAAATTTGGGAAAACTCTGAAAATACGCGTGAAAATTAATCCTTAATTCTACTCGGCCTCATGCGCTTACATATACAAATTTCCTGCGTGCCGTCATTTTGGGTTTTATGACGTCATACGGTTGCCACTTTTGTCAGGAAGAAACCGTATGACGTCATAGAGTCAGAAATTGGCGGCGCGCAGAACATTTAAAAGCAAAAATACGCGATAATAAAATCCAATTTTTGGAACAGTAAAATGCTATCTCCATTTTTTCACTGAAGCTTTGAAATTTAGACACCATTTCCAACAATTTAACGTCAATTTGTTTGAAGAGCGGAAGTTCTTTTTAACGACATTTGGCATTTGATACCTAAACCATAAACGGCAATTAACATTTTTAATACCCTAAAACAAGCAATCTAAATAAACAACAGAAAGGGGAACTCACCTTCTGTGATTAACGCTTTTTCTTTCGCTTTGTCTTGAACTTCCTTCTTTTAACCACAATCCGATGCATCATGCTCAATGTTGCCCTTAAAATTAAACGTAGGTTTGATTAATATAGTGCAGAGGTTAACTGGTGTAGACTGTCCAGTTGTAATGCACGTCAAAAGAATCAGCTGTGTCGCTTAGGAAAGCTTCTTACACTCACCCAGCTTTTAATTTCAGTGGAATTTGTGCGTCAGAAAAGATAATTTAACGGCGCCTATGGCAGCTCCATTGAGTTCAGGTTTTATCTTCACTTTAATTGGGATATATTACCCAGCGGTTATGCACGCCAAGTGAAACAGTAGTGTCACCTCGGAATGCGTCTGAAATAGAGTTGGCTCAGTCAGCTTCCGATGTCAATGGAATTTGCGTGGCGCATTCATAAAGTAAGATAACGTCAACAGGTTAAGGAGTCTACGGCAATCCCCTCTAGGTTCATTCGCTCAGCCAGTAAAATGATGTTCTTAATTAACCCAGATCAGTACAGTGGTCTTTTCAGGCAATGGTGCTAAATGCTGACTACCCCCTACTAGATATAAGACAAGCTATCAAGCACCAACAAGCGACAATCTTACCCTGTTTGGTGGCAGGTAACAAATTAAATAACTAATTACCGTTTAAATGGCCCAATAGTTCTTTCACGGCAACCTCTCTCAGTTCATTTGGTTCCGTCTCTCAACCAGTGGAATGATGTTCTTATTTAACCCATGCAGATTGGTGAACTGGTATAAATACTTGGTCTTTTCAGGCATTGATACTAAATATTGAATACACCCTCAAGAGATATAGTTTAGTACAAGACAAGGCCTAGTAACCTTACCCTGTTTGGTGGCAGGTAACAAATGAAATAATTAATTGCTGTTTTAATGGCCCAGTTATTCTGTCACTCATGCCAAGCAATTAAAATACTTACAATTTTTGTCAACAATGATTTATCTTGCTCTTTAAATTGTACTTCTGATTAAACTCCGTTCTGTTGCATTCACTGTTTGCCCTAAAATTAAAAGCACGTGCGATTAATATGTTGGACAGGACATTTTACTGCTATGGAAAGACCGCAGAGTTATCGCTGTAGTCATTTTCTTTTTGACTTCTAAATGGGCATACCCATCCTGTATAAGAAAGCTCTGAAACTGCTGAATGGATAGCAACATCCCAAACCATATTTCGTCCAAACTCCTAACATTTGGCAGCTCCATGCATATTTTTGCCGGAATTTGAGATTGGTTATATCACTAACTGATAACAACAGAAAAGTTTCGATTACGCTGATTGAAATCAAGGCTTCTTAGTTGCTAACATAACCACTACCTTAGAGAATATAAAGTAAGGTATCACTTACTTTGCTTAAAATCTCCATAATTTCATCCTGCATTAATCACCTTCAAATGTAGGATCATTTGACATTGCTGATGCATACCATTTGTGCTGACGAGATAACTTGTGAGTTGCACTAAGAAAACAGGGTTGGTAATATGCTGCTAGCTCCATTGAAATCCTGGAACCTCTTGTAAACGTTCATCCTGACAATTGAGAACATAATTTAGGTATAAGCTGATGGGATTAAAGACTATCAACGGAGCTTTTTGAGATTTTCTTAGACCTTGGGGGGAAGGGAGTAGGGTGGATTCCTCCCTCCAGCACTGTTACCCCCCCCCCCCCCCAACTAGATTACAACTATGCAACGAATTTTAAAGGACAACATTTTCAAGATTGCTTTGTTTGATGTTCTTAACTGAGAACTAATCACGTCCTTTGACACTGGGATGATGCCAGCTACTATTTCAAAATGTGGGCCATCTTGGAATCCACCAAAATTGACCAAAAGGTAATTAAAGAATATTAATGTAGACTAAAAACGAAATAAGTTAAGAATTTTTATTTAGACTGTTCAATACCCTGCTTGTCAAAGAATGGCTTGTAACTTCCATGGTAACATTCCATTTCATAGCATACTGCTATTTCCGAAAGCCTACCCGACAAGACCGCAAGTGATGTGGGAAATTCATTACTCAGCTACAGTTGACCCCTACAGAAAATAAATCACCAGGGAAAATTTTAGTGGTATTTTCTTCCGTCCCATCGCTCTGCCAATCGTAAAACTGCAGCCAAACTACGTGATTTACTGTTACCCATGCTACCTTTCGGTCTTGTCGCTTAAACTTAGGCTTTGAAATCCGTCAACGTTGATTGAATAAGCTGTAAATGAACAGTGGCAGATCATACCTAAAATATGTTTGGAGTAGTTTTTACTTGTATCTAGACGTCCAAAGTCCATGAGGACAGATTTGCACCCCTCTCCCCACCCCTTTCTGCTCCCCCTCCCCCAAGCCCCCCACCTCAAAATGGATTGAGCCTTTGGCAAACTTTAATCTAGATTTTTTCAATCACCAGGCTCCAGTTGTTCATCTTGGATAAATCACTACCCAAGAGGGGATAAATAAAGTAACCACTCTTTGAACAACTGGGGCCGGTCCTAATTCTTGTTTATTTGGCAGGATTTTCGTACTTCCCCATACATTAATTATGACCCAAAAGCTAAGGACAAACGGTTTAGAACTCAGTTGTACGTTGATCAATTAATAAATGTTACGACCTGTGTTTAGCAAATGTAGAACAGTTTTAAAAATGTTACATCATGGACAATTAGAATATTGTTGAACAAGTTCAAAATATTCTTTGACCGGAAAAACAAAAACACTAAACAAACAAGCAATCATTTTGTCAGAAAGAAACTAAAATCGCCTGGCTGTCACTTTCTTATAAACTTAAACAAAATCAGGACTCATCTTCTGCTTTAAATTAATATTATTGAAGCAAAGTTAAACAACTTTTAGCGAAACAAATGACCGACGACGAAAATTCAACTAATTTCATACTTGAAACTTGACTTTCATTCCAAGTTTAACTCACAAAAAGATAATAAATCGTAGATAATTCACCTGTCTTAAAATGCCGAACGTTCTTTGAAGTTTCATCTTCGTTAATCCACCATTGATGAACGTCAAAGCCTTGCTCTCTGCGTCGTTTTATCTTCAGTGAGTTTTGTAGTCCCCCAGCGTTTTCCTGTCGCCTTGAGGTTCATTAGTATAGATAATACTCCATAAAAGCTCAGAAACAAGGATTTAGAAACTGGAAGGTTAACTTTGCGAACGGCACCATGTGCGTGAAGATGAGAGATGAATTAAAGATGAATTTCGCAGTATATTTGCAATTCAAATTGCATGATAAGAAATGCAGATTACAAAGACAGTAAAAACGTACAACGATTGAATGGAAATGACAAGAAATAATGAAAACTGTAGTTCAGGGACGTAAGGAAAAGCAGAAAAATGGAAACTCGAAAAGAAACTTAGTTTGCTGTGGAAAACACTAAATATAACTTGCAACCTGCAAGCACTAGTGCCGAGAGCTAGGCTCCGCTCGCAGGGATAGCGAGAAAATTTAAAATTTTCAAACTGGCAAAATGCACGTGCTTTCCGTTCCGTTGCACGTGCGCTTATGTTGGTGGACGTTAGAATCGTCCGCTGCAAAACAACAAGCCATAACGGTCTAATGACGTAACTTACGAACCCCGTTTAATAACTTGATTTCAGTTAATCTACTATACAGTCTATACACATAGGTTGGACATCTGCGGTAGATCTCGCCCACCCCCCTTAAAAAAAGGAAAGAAAGAAAGAAAGAAAAATAAAAATAAAACAATAAATAAATAAATCACCAGGAGCGTGGACTCCTGGAATCACTTTATTTGAGCTTAAGGATGGAATTCTAGGGTGTGACCAATCAATCGCAGAAAAGCTGTTGAACAGAATTTTCTTTTCTGTGACAGAAACGCAACAAAAATCTCGGAGATATACTTTGAGCAAACACAAAATAAAACAAAGCGAAGAGTATCAGAAGCACAAGAAAGATCACATTAAAATTAGTCAGTTTACCAAGTTTGAGGTTCTGTCTTTGATGGCAACCATGTAGAAGGCTTTCAAAAATCGGAAATCGGGGACGCCATCTCAGAATTAGAGACATTTGGATGAAATTTGGGTGACTTCTGACAGGTCACAGCCTGGTTACTGCGCAATGAAACATAACCGAATTTGCCAAACGTACTAATTTTTATATGATCTTTCTGGTAATAGGGTTCATTATTTCATATGATGCATTTTAAACAATGTGTCAACTAGGACCTAATCCCTTAATGACCTTCGGAACGGGTAATTCCCGGCTATGAATACAACACTGAAAGTCGTTGTAAGATTTGTAAAATAGTCAAGCTCTTTATTTTTATAATGCAGCAGTAATTACACTACGTAGCTCTTCCAATTTGAGGTCAACTTTGAAATAAATTAAACATTAACAATTCAGGTTCGCAGTTTATATTAAAATTCCAAAAAAAATTTACCAGTACTTGTTAAAATCAGTAAATAATCAAGTTTTAATTTTATAATACAGTAATCACTTGTCTGGATTTAAGGTTAAGTCTTATTAGTAATTAAGTATTAAAACTGCATTTATACAACCAAATCTACACATTGCTAAATGCACATTGCCACTATGTAGCACAACATTATCTGTACTACAGAGGCACAGCCTACGAGTATTCTCTTATTTTTGTTAGATGATTGCACGTAAGCATGAGGAGATGCAGTGTAAAGTTATTTTCGCCTGCTCGTGTGTGTTTTGCTCATTCTACTATCCCAGAGAAAAACAAGAGACTCTTCATAACACAAACTGAGCATTAAGTGACCATCTTGGTAGACTCCCAAATCTAACCTGACCCCAATACAACCTAATTTTTAACTGTACTTTTCTTGGTTAGATTGCTTATTTTGAATTAAAAACCTAACTACAACAGTCGTAGGTTTCCCCACCCAGAAGCTGATTTACAATAAACTCCCTTAAAAAAGAAGTTCCGCTATAAAAGGGCAAGCCCCTCCTTCATATCACACCTTTGAGGGTGTGAAATGCAAATGTAGACGCCATTCACTTGTGACAAGTTGCTGACTTGAGCGTCTTCTCAAAAAAAATATGCCTCAAACCTTCATAATATCACCACAGCAAAATAAGATAACAACTTCAACTTATTTTTTATTCTGAAAACTACCTAAGTCAATTTTATCGGTAAGGGCCGTAGAAAAAGCCACATGTTGTTTGTCAGTTGTTTACGCTCTGACGCTTGATTGTCAGCTAAAGGTAAGAATGGCCAGGCTGGGCCCCTTTTATACCGGAACTTCCTGTTTAATGACTGGGCACGTTATTTGACTATTTGAAATCACCAATCCATAATTAACTAAAATGCAGTGATAGTCAAGAAGAAATTTTTGTTGAGTCTAGAAAATAAAAATAAAAATTGTGAGATCACAACCCCTTGAAAACAGAGTTAATATGCTGAAGGTGATCACATTTTCAGAACTGCTTCAAAGCCACAGGCAAAAGCTAAGCTTGTCTTGCAAATTGCTGCAAGAGTAGCTGGTTTTGGAGACCAGTATTTTCTCAACTCTGCTTTTAACAGTCTACCATCATCAGGACTAATGTGCCAGCACAAACAGTCAAGATATGGCAGCAAATGTTCATCTTCAACAAGCTGCCGATTTCCACTTGAGTTCAACATGTGTAGCAGTGTAAGTAACCCAAGCTTTTGAGTTTGTATTGACCCAAGCATTACTCCTGTTCTGTCTTCTGCTACACTATACAGTTGAGCACTTGGTATGTCAACACAAGATGAATTTGAATTTCCAGATCCTTGTATTTGATTCTTGATGTCAACAGTTGTCTTAAAGGATTCATGGTTGCCCTTGATAATATTATCATTCTTTGCTATGATGACATCCTCCTCTGCAGTAAGCAGACTTGGGCCATCCGCTTCATCCTGACTTGCCAGCACAATGGCTTGACAACTCTCAGACATCCTTAAGCATTCACAAATCGCAGAATTTTCAAGTTCTTCATGCTTGTTGCAATCGCTTCGCACTGAAGAGACATCTGTTTCCTTGGCTTGCTGGCCTGAAAATGCCAGGCTAACAAATGGAATCATACTGACCCACACATAATTGTGGTTTTCTTCCCAAGTCGAAATATCATTGGGTTTGTTCTTGGCCAAGAAAGAGGCAATGATCTTATCAATGCAATCTGCTGTGTGAGGGTCCATCCAAACCAGAGGTGATGCTCTTGTTCTGGCCAGAAACAGAGTACAGTAGTAACTATGGCAAAAGAAGATGAAAATTCAATTGATTTATGCGATTATTCAAATCTCCTGCAAAATTCATTACAAGGGCCGTCACAAATACCCAAAAAAATGACCTCAAAATGTGGAGTTCCAGAAAATTCCATACTACCCCCATGGAAGGTTTTTTTTTTGTATCCCCCCTCCACAATCCCCCCAGGAAATTCCAGTTTAGTTTCATACTTTACTTCTAAAATTATGACTTTTAAGACCCCCCTCCCCCTAGGAATCTCTGATGACCTTCCAAGGGGTAAGTTTGGATTTTTTCTGGAACTGCACACAATACTTCTGTTACTGGTGCCCTGGTTATAAGCCCCCAGTATTTTTTTTTTTTTTTTTTTTGATATATTTGATGTTTTCACCATCTACTGCTGTTCTTCAACTGATGATTGGGTCAAATGGCTCTAATCCACTGTTTGCAGGGAACAAAACTCTTTCTTCCCTTTTTAAGCCCATTTCACAAGACAGAGAGTGAGAGAGGACAGTAGGAAACAAAACACATCAAAGTAAATCACTTTGAATTCAACCTTAATGAAGAGAACAAGACTTTTAAATTTGAAAGACATGTTTTGGCAACTCCTGTGCCATCGTCAGTTTAAGGATGGAATTACATTGATGAACAATATATAGTGCAAAATTAGAAGTCTTGTTCTCTTCATTAAGATTGTTAGAAAAATTGCTGCTTTTACATGTACGTCCTTTTGGTACTTTCAATTCATTATTAAACTGTCAAAGTATATAGCACCCTGCATTATGCTACATGTAACTGTAGACACTAAATAAAGGAAGTAATGTAAGTTACAAATGGAGCACAAACACTTTAAAAATGACAGTTTGTGCAAGGCTGACCTGATATGGTGTGGCCTGGGATTTGAACACAGACTACTGTCAGTGAAAAAATTCAAAGTGCTCAGAGAGGCCATGAACCTGACTTGAACCTTGGCAGGGCTGTCAACCTCACACGTCTTCAAATATGGAGAATATGACTTCCCCGACCAGCAATAACAAAGCCCCTTACAAAGCTTCGCATCAAGGCCATATTCATGGGGGTTCAGTGAGAGGGGGGGGGGGGGGCCTACATGAAACAGTAACAGAAACAACACTATATAAACATTTCAAATTTTCTTGTTAGAAAGTCGAGTCTACGACAAATAGCAAACTTCGTCAATTTTCCAGGAGATTACAGACATAAATATGGAGACCAGAATATACGGCTCAAAATCTGGAGATTACAGACTTAAATCTGGAGACCGGGAGATACGGTTCAAAATCTGGAGACTCCCGGATTATCCGGGAGAGTTGACAGCCCTGTTTGGGGAAAAGTCTAGGGCCCTAACCACTGGTCATGTCACCTAAACCTCCTTTTTAAAATTAACGGGGAAGTGTCATGAAGTTCTTTTAAAAGCTCTTTTACTAAAAATGGTGAAATAAGACCTTCACTTAGCTACAAAATAATAATAATAAAATTATACTAAAACAAGGAGAGGAAACAAATCAACTCCATTCCTGAAAGGAACAAATAAATTATTGTGATCTGTTGTAGCAAATTTTGGAAACAAACGTGCAACAACCTGAAAAATGTTAACCCAGGACATTTTCCAAGTTTCAATCCTTTCCGACCAGCTCTTGTCTCTGGCCGGAGGAACTAATCCCATTTTTTTGCACTGGGATAATAATTTATAACAAAACTAGACAATTTTTTTTTTTGTTTCTGTTGACAGACAAACATTTTGGGGTTGTGAAATGACATCAAATTTGCATGATACTTCCCTTTTAATACCACTGAATAACTCAATAATAATAATAATAATAATAATAATAATAATAATAATAATAATAATGGCGTCTTTAAGACGAATTACTAACAACACATTTACAAGAAATAAGAAATATTAACCGACTCACCTGAGTGCCAAGTCACCGACTGGCCACAGGTTCATAAGGTTAATCATTCTCTTGTGCATACCAGACTCAACCAGCACCTTTGGAGTTTGTACACTGCATGCACAGCAGAACAAAGTGTTTGCAGCAATCTGGGCTGAGTATTTATTGTATGTTGTGTGACTGTATGGTCCGTCTGTTTGGAACTGGTTGGCCACCATCAACATGAGTTTACCAACAGTTTCAGGATTCCTGGCAATAACTTCTTGACAATCGGGAAACTCTGCATATCTGCAGGATAAAAAGCACTTCTCTTGTCAGCTAGGAGAGTTAACTATTGACGTTTTTATATTTTATTATGATATTAACACTTAGATATTTTATAGATATTTTAAACTTATGAATTATTTATATGCTTGTGTACGTTGGGTCTGAAAAACCCTTAGAGTGGGAAGTTCAATAAACTTTTGCTGTGCTTTGCTTTGCTTTGCTTTCCTTTCCTTTACTTCACTCTTAAAAGAGGGCTTGGGAAAGAATAATCCATGAAGTCCTGATTAAGAGACTTATAATAATAAAAAGATAATAAAAGAGATTAAATCCGGTGTGTCAACTAGAAAATAACTCTATAATTCAATGAAGGTACATGTATGCTCATTTTGCAATTGAATGCCCTTAAGTTTTGCAAATTGAGCCTAAAGGCTTGAACTCTTTAAGCCCCATGCCAATAGTAATCAGTGTCTAAGTTATCCTTGTTTATCATACTGTATTTTCTCAAACACACTGGTAGAAGTTAGGGGCCGAATAAAATACAGTCAACTCTTTCGTAAGCGGCTACCCTTGGGGTACGACAAAGTGGTTGCTTACAGGAGGTGGTCGCTTACGGAAAAGATCAACAAAATGAGCCTAATACTAGACTGATTAATCAATCAATCTAGTATTAGGCTTATTTTATGTCATTAAAATTACATAAAAATATTACCCTATCAGCTAAAATTAGGCAAATAGTTACATTTTCTATGGAGACAATAACATTTCTATTAAGGAAAAGATTGAAACCACTGGCATATTTCAAGTTGAATAGTGCCTGGACAATCTATTCATTCTTATGATGAAACTTTGTATAACATTTTGGAACAGACCACTGTTATTATCTGTCAGCAGTCCGGGGTAGCGTCATTAAAAATTGAACTTTTGTTAGTTCAAAGAAATTATTTACTAACGATCATACGTGATTATGTTGAGTGGTCGTTTACCGGAAACAAAAAACAAAAGAATATCCCAAATTTCTGGCCTTAAAAGTGGTTGCGGTCCCTTAAGAAATTTGAGTGGTGGTCGCTTACGAGAGTGCTCTTGAAACAGTATTTAACTGAGAACCAAAACGGTTGTTTAGGAAGTGGTCGCTTACGGGAGGTGGTCGCTTATGAGAAATGGTCACTATGAGAGAGTTGACTGTAGTCCATGAATGCAGCCACCTCTCATTGTTCTTGGCTGCTATGGGAATTTGTGAGGAGAGGGCGCATGAGATTTACCCGTGGAGTTTTCATAATAATTATGAAAACTCCATTAAATTAAGAAACCACACAAGTTACATTTATTTCCTTTCAGAATGACAGATTGAATGGGATAACAGTTCTGGGCAACAGAATGATAAAATTTCATAATCATATATTGACCATAATATCGACTTTGAAGAAGAGTAACTGAAAAGACAGGGAAGATTCCATGTAAGGACCATTGTTTTGGTAAGGCTTGTTGGAGCTTCTCTAAAAATACAAGGCAGTCTCACAAATTTTTCAGACTTGTAAGCTTGACATTTTCCTGTCAAATACTAAATATAGAAAGATTGCATTTTGCTTTCGTCTAAGCAAAAGCCAAATGTTGCTCAGGGTTATGGGTTTAAATCCCCTGCAAGCCTGAATTTTGCTTCTTGTCATCTTTTCTTGGTTTCTTAAGTTGTATGTAGATAATTATTGCAACGGTCTGTCATTTAGGAAATTAATTTTGCTGAGTGTGAGGATTGTGAGTAAAAATGTAATCCCAATCAGTAAAAGGTGTTAGTTAGCTTACTGAACAAGGCATCCAACAGCTGTTTCATTAATGCCAGCGACTTCATAGTATTCATCCCCATTGTGTAAGCCAAGTGTGTACTCATTTGGGTCTAACATCAAAGCCTTGAGGACTAACTGCAGCCCTCCCTTTTGTAGCACCAGCCTTCGATCATGGAAAGTCTCTGAGAAATTCCACAGCAGGCTCAAACAATGCATCTGTAGAATCATCTGTTCATTGTTTAGCTCCTTGAGTATCTCTGTCAGTGTTTCGGATTCATTTGCTTTATATTTTCCAGATAATTTTCTAGAAAAATGTAAAGCATGTAATTATAAACAAATGTTGTTCATCTTGTGTGAAAATATACAAGTCATGGACATTAATTTTGTCCATAAATGCGATCTAAGTTTACATTATTAGAGATACAGTACACCCATAAGAATTAAGTTAAGTTAGTGCAGTACCAAACCTCAAAATAAAGCCCTGGTCAAATGGCGCATGGCAGTCAATGATAGTTAATGATAGTCAAACCATCATCAACTATTACATACCTGCCAACTTTTTCTGAGTCAAACGCGTGAGATTTTTGTCTCATTGTGACCGGGTTTTCCGAAAACGTCTAAGCCACTTCCGAAGATTTCCGACGATTATCCGAAGACTTCTCGTCCGGATTTGTGAGTCAGGCGTGAGAAATTGTCCTTGATGCGTGAGATCGATGTCTTTAGTCCACAGGCGTATGACTCACGCATAATGCGTGAGAGTTGGCAGGTTTACTATTATCAGCTATCAAGCAGGTGGTCAAACGGCTCAAAGAAACTCGTGATAGCCGACCAGAGTTTGCTGTGAGTTTCTAGTGTCAGGCACCTGCCGAGTCTAAACATCACAAACAAAACTTTGTATGGATGAACTTTTTGCAGCGAAAGTGAGCAGGAACCTGCTTGGTTTTCCTTCAGTTGTTAGAAGAACTAAATGGAAAATGAATCTAGAGAGCACTTGTGGAGAAAACGGGTGACCGAAAAACTATCATCGACTATCATGTGCGTGGTTGAATGAGGAAAAACTATCATCAACTATATAATGAAGAATTTGAACACGCTTAAAGAGAATGATAGTCGATGATAGTGCATGATAGTTGGTGGTCAAATGAGGGCGTGAGTTTTAACTATCATCAACTATCATTGACTATCATGTGCCGTTTGACAAGGGCTTAATTAAAGCCCCTAATAGGAAAAATATTGGAGGAACTAGGAAAGAAAGGGGAGATAGCTTTAACAGAGGGGGGGAGGGAGAGGAGGGAGAAAGAATTAGGGGAAGCTGAAAATAGAAAAATATTTGTAGCTATGGCAACAAGAAGGGGCATGTCCTTTCATTTTAAATTATAATATGTGCTTTCTTCACCATCTAATGATCTTTTTTTTTCTCAAGAAATTCTCTCTTCTTGCGTGAAATCTATTGGAATGTCAGGCCTAACAACCAAACCTTATGGTGAAAAGGAAATTGTAAATCATGTCTGGAATTGGCCTGTGGCGGTGTGCCGCTAAGACTCTGAAACCCTTTCACCAAACCAGACCAAGCTCAGTTGTATTTTGCAACCCTATACTGGACTAAAGACCAAAAATCACTACCCTATCCCACACTTGCTTTTTTCCAGAAACTCAGTCACTATCACATTCCAGCCAAAAAAAAATCTTCTGTGTACAACAATAACTAAAACAAGTTTTTTAGTGTCAATTCCCGGGAAACCTAGAGTGCTTTCCACTGGCCACACCGTCCAGCCTGTAAATCAAATGTGTCATTTTGAAGGAATGGTGCTGCAAAATTTTAAATATAATCACTCTGAAAATAATGCGTGCTATTTTTAAAGAAATTCGAAGGACTAGGACAAAATTTTATCCTTCAAATTGGTACATGCCGTTTACAAACTCACCGGTCTGGCTGGAAAGTCCTGACAAATGGAAAGCGCCCCTAGTCTAGAGTAAATTCTCCAAGCAATAATTATTGATCAGTTTGCTGGAAAATGATACCAATACTCTCTGATTTCTATACCCTATCCCAAAGTTAACTGCTTGAAAACCATACCCTTCATAGCGGTACATACCCATATAGCTGTTATATGGGAATACACTCCCCCTCCCCCTGGGCTGACTGGGAAAGGGAGGGGGCCCGGGAAGGGGGGCTTTACAAATTTACATGTATCTAGCTTAATACCTTGAATTTGGTTTGTCTTCTATTCTGTACCTCTTACCAGCAAACTTCAATACCTCCATAAACGCATCAAAACCACCTTCTTGCACAAAGTAATGACGGTGTACCACTGATTGAGCATTTTTCCACGGAATAAAGAAGGAGAAAGACAGATTTTCCAAAGCCCGGACTATATAATCATACGGCAGATAGTTATCCTTCTTCAAACAAACCGTCAATAATTCGATTTGATCCTGGCACGTTATTGCGTCCGAAAAGTGCTTGATCTCTTGCAGAAGACTTTTCATATCTGAAAGATTACCTTGCGCAGTGCACTTCACTGAAAGATCGTCGCCTTGACGTAGATAGAGTTTTTTGAGTGGAAATAAATCGTCATTGAGCGCTCTCCCTTGATAAAACAGCATTTGATCACTGGAGGGGACCTGAATCTCGTCCTGTAAAATATCCTTTAGTTCTTTAACACACAGACTGTTCCATTCCTTTACAGTAATTTTGATGCGATCAGTTTTACCTGAATCCAAGCACGTCAAAATAACACAGAGATCCATCTCCACACGACTTCCCAGATTTTTTCCGCCTTGTTTTCAGCCGGCTAGCTATGGATAGTATGAGTTCAGCACGGAAATTTTTTTATATCTTGAAGAATGTTCACCCCACACATTTCCGTTGAAAACATGTTCCTACTTGATCAACGTCCGTGGACATAAAAAAGTAGGAGAAAATATCGCCTGATTACACATGAAGGACAAAGCAAGCTACTCGAAGCGCCATCTTCCTCCGTGAAAACACTTCCCGGCGTTCCTAGCCACGAGAAAGTGAACTTTGATCCCAGGCTACGGGTAAGAACTAGATTGAAGTCTTAAATTATGAATATATTAACACACGCAAAAGTGATCTTGGAAAAGTGCAGGGATTGAAACAAGAACAGCTTTTAAAAACTTCTTGACATGTTACTGTGCTGTGTTACCCATTAGCGTGACGCCACCTGAAGTTTGCGTGATGTAGCGTAATGTGTTTGCGTGACATATACAAATGGTTCGTGTTGCCAACGTTTTAGTAGTAATTTTTATCACCTTTAAGGGGCTTCACCAGGCTTTTTTTATTTTTATTTTTGCTATTTTATTTTGGGAATATGTAAATTATGAAACGATTTTAGTTTTTTAATACGAAACAGAAACAAGCTCGCCCCAGATGCCCTGGGGATGAGGCAGGTTGTGTACTGCAGTGTGCAAAGTGTAGTGGGAAGTGTGTATTTGTCAACATGGCGGAACTGTCTGTCCCTCTGTAAGGTTTGGTAAAGTACTACAATGAACAATCCTGGAATCGATTAAGCCTATGCACAAATCGACATGGAATTCTACGTTTATTATAGCTGTGAAAACGAAAGAGAAACTGGCCGAACGAGATTAACCCTCTCTGACTTCGATACCAAAAGCATCAGAGATGTGAAGTACGCGTTACAAGATGCTATTCAAGCGCCTGTTTGCGATCAGAAACTCTTTTACCAGGGACAGCCGTTAGCAGACGATAGCATGCAGCTAAGCAGGTTGTACTTTCGAGCAGGCGACTGTTTTCACCTTCAGTTTCTCGCTGTGGCGGATATTCCTGGAATTAGTGAACTACTCGATGTGCTAAAGGTGGCTGCTCACGAGATCGTGGAAAATCTACAGAGAGAGCTGCCCAGTATAGAGGACCATTCTGGCGTGCTGTGGAGGTTCTACGATCGTTTAGTGTACGCAGTAGAGGGACTCGCATCATTTTTCTTCCCATGGAAATGTCGGAGATCCGTTGCTCAAAGGCACTATTTTGTACAGGAAGGAGGGTTTGACGCATTCCTAGAGGTGTTCAAATTTTCACGGCAGCTTTACTCGATTGAACGTCCTGGAGATGTTGCGTGAGTTCTTGTTTTGTAAATTAAGCTGGTGTAGATAAATCCTCAAAGGGCCTTGACAGACTAAACCAATTCCATTGCGTATATGTCACACATGACATTCCAATCCTAGCAGTATGCAGGATGTTTGTCCCATGAACCTAGTAAAATTAATGGCCTTAGCTCCCACAAGTCTCCTGTAGCTCAGTGGTAGAGCATCCGAACTAGTAATCAGAAGGTCTTCGACTCCTGATAGGAGCACGCAGATTTTTTCTGAGTATGCCTGTGTTACTTACATGTACTGAATAATAAATCATTCTCATAGACCAATATTATTCATTCAATTACTCCAGGGTGCATTCTGTGTACAGTCAACTCTTGCCTTGCGGACACCTCGCTGCTATGGACACCCTGATAATATGGACAGCAGCTAAATCCCCGGCAAAAATAAATTAGAGACATTTGACTGAAATAAATTCCCACTGTTACAGCCTCTCGCTATTAAGGACATTAACTCGCGGTCCTGAGGGTGTCCGCAATAAAGGGAGTTGACTCTACATCCCACACCAAAGTAGCCTGTGAACATGCTCCCAAGTGGGGCATAGGATAAAGAAAAACTGAATCCGCAAGCCGAGCGTAGTCTGGACACGAGAAAGAAAGGGAAAGGGAGGGAGCCTGTGCAGATTCTTTTGATGCTGCTGTTCCATGATACCAGGTTCTGGTATCCTTTTCTGATTGGTAAGATAGGTAATTTTTGACAGCTTTGACACATTGAATCATTTAAATGTCGTGTTGTGTAAATTAGTATAATTTGTGAATGAGGTTGGAGCTTCTTCGGCTTGCAGTTTGGAGAAGCGGAATTCAAGTGAATGTTGTCCTCATACCCTTAGGCAAACCTTCTGCTCTTTTTAAGGCCACCATTTATAGCTAAAAAGCAAGAGATTTTTTGGAATTTTTACTGACCTTTTTGGAGCATAGGCCACTGATGGTTTTCATGTGTATGATTTTGATCAACAGCCATGGTAATATGGCAGATGACAACCTGATTTTAGATCAACTGAGACATCACTTCAATCAAGGACAACTTGTGCTTCAACTTTGTTGTCTCAGCTTCTTGTGGAACTTTGCGGAGACACCTGAGGATCGAAAGTTTGTGTTGTCAAAGGGTGTCCTACCCTTGACAATAGATGCTCTCCTACTTCATCCAAAGCCTCTTGACAATAGCAACAGTCATGACATAGCTAGTATGATTGTTGGCGTAAATGAGACAGCTATTGGATGCTGTGGAGGGTGAGTTGAAAATAAAATACTGTAAAATCTTCCTGATAAGCCCTCCCGCTTATAAGCCCTCTCAGTTATAGGCCTATCTTTTGAACTTGTAAACAAAAATTTTATTCTGTGTCTAAGCCCCCCCCCCCCTCCCCTCCCCAATTACATTGTGTAAGCCCCTCCCTTCTGCATATAGGCCCACCTTCAAGAAAACATGCCCCCCACAAAAAAAGGTATGGTATTCCTTTATAAGTATCTCCGCTAATAAGCCCCCCCACCCCTTCTTTGACTTGTTGCCTAATAAAATCACATTCATAGAACAAGTCTGAACAAGTATAGTACCGACTATGATTTTTCACTTAATATATCTAAGATCAAAGTCTGATCTTAGACTGAAGGCGAACCTAAAGGCAAACCTCAAGAGCTGCAACATTGATGTGAACTCTTGGGAAGCAACTACCTTTGACAGAGCTCTTTGGACATACCAGTGCACTCAAGGCACAAAACACTTTGAAGTCAACAGAGCAGCTGCGATCCTGGCAAAGAAAGAGAGGAGGAAACAACACCCCGCTTCTGTGGCCTCATTCTCATGCAGCATCTGTGGCCGTTCGTGTGCATCACGAATTGGTCTTCATTCCCACATGAGGACCCACCTCGGCAAATGACTTGTCTGCCTACTCATCTGTCGTATCGACAGGAGAATTCATCATGTTCTGGTTACAGTTAAAGTTAGAGTTTTGAATTTGGTCTTGTAGTGAAATCAAGTACATGTATTTTGCTATCAGCTTGATCCTGAATGGTTTATAAACAAATAATTTAATTAAATGAGCTTGCATCACAGTAGGCCAGGGTGAAAAAAAGTATTTTCAAATTGATTCATGCACTGAAGCATGAAACCCTTCCCTTAAATTTTGCTAGTTTTATCACAAAAAGTAACAAATTAACCTACATTTTCTTTTAGATTAGTGGAGAGTGATTCCACCACCCAAGAGGAAGTGTCCAAAATGTCGGCATTGATTGACAAGATACTCTTCATGGTAGACAGACGTCTTTCAGAACCTGCAGACTATTCACTGTTCTCAAGCCAGGTGGCTTCTAACACTCTGTTTTACTGCACATTTAATGTCAAATCCGCATGGTCACTGGTCGAATGTGGAGCACTGTCAAAAGCAATTGACATCACAAGACACCTTCTGTTTGACAAGGAAGGCAATACACCTTTAAGGTAGAAATTTAAATAGATTGCTTGTGACAAGCCAGGTGCAGTTTACTTTCTTGGGCTTGCAATTAGATGGTGTTTTCCAAAAATTAAATGTCTTGTTAATTTTAGTAAATTAAATTTCATGGGTCGGACTATCTAATTTTTTTCGCAGAGCAGTGTTGAAATCTTGATTTCTTGTGCAAACCTAAGAACGTGGAAAATTGTTGGCTGACTGTCAGTGAACTGTCAACTGAAAAACATGCAACAATTTTGCAGGGGGGCTGTTCTTCAGAGTCTTGCACTTGCACGAAAAAATGCCAAATCTCACCTTTCCACAAAGTTGTGAATTGCTATTTCAATAGTTGGTACATGTACAGTGTAACTGTATGTCCTACTATTAATTTGTACTTTTGATTGTTAATAATAAATAAATAAAATAAAATAAAACATTCATGAATTATTGCCCATCCACTACCCCTACTACTACATAACTTAGGGCAATAGTCCATTTATGAGTTTCTTTGAATCTAGTTTTGAAAGGGAGGCTTTGTGCAAAGTTTTTGTCATGAAAAATTGGTTTTCATTGATATGCAAACAAAACTAATTTTCATGTGAAAAGCTCCGCATGATGCCTATCTTTCATAATGAGGTTCAAAGCAATTCGGAAATGGACTATTTATTTGCCATCTCATTGCCTTTATAATCATTGTGTGTGTACAACAGACTCCCAGAGCAGGGATGGCACAGTGGTGAGAGCACTTGTCTGCCACCAATGTGGCCTGGGTTTGATTCCCAGACTTGGTGCCATTAGTGGGTTGAGTTAGTTGATGGTTCTAATCCACTCCAAGAGATTTTTCTCCAGGTACTCCAATTTTCCCCTGTCGTCAGCATTTTACCGTGAGTCTGTGGCTCGGGAGATAGTGCAAGCACTCCCTGTATCATTGGCATTAAATAAGTCACTTTACTTTTCTCTACTCTACTCTACTCTACTCTACTCTACTCTACTCTACTCTACTCTACTCTACTCTACTCTACTCTACTCTACTCTACTCTACTCTACTCTACTCTACTCTACTCTTATCTACTTTACTTTACTTTGCTCTACTCAACTCAACTCAACTCTACTCTACTCTACTCTACTCTACTCTACTCTACTCTACCCTACTCTACTCTACTCTACTCGTATCTACTCTACTCTACTCTACTCTACTCTTATCTACTCTACTCTACTCTTATCTACTTTACTTTACTTTACTTTACTCTACTCTACTCTACTCTACTCTACTCTACTCTACTCTACTCTACTCTACTCTACTCTACTCTACTCTACTCTACTCTACTCTACTCTACTCTACTCTACTCTACTCTACTCTACTCTACTCTACTCAACTCAACTCTACTCTACTCTACTCTACTCTACTTTACTTTACTTTAAATCAATCATGAAGCAAATAACATATCAATGTGAAATCTTGTTGCTCACCATTTTTGCAGAACACTGATGGATTGATTTGTCTCTTCACTGTATGTCAGGTACTACTGTTGTCTATTCCTGGCCAGGATGCTTTCGGCTCCTCTGATCAAGCTGGACGCAGACACTTGTGTTGTTATAGACAGACTCATTGACATGTTCCTGGAGAAGCACGTTCCCAGAGAGATCTCTAGTTGGGAGGAGGAAACTTCGTTTGTATGGATGACAATGGTACCATTGGTGCATCTTGCTTTTGCAGCAGGAAAGAAAAGTTCCCTTGATAGTGAATTGGATGGTTGTAACCATGGTGACTATCTCCATGGTTACGAAAACAATGACTTAAGTTGCAAAACACTGCAAAGTGAGGGCGAGTGTTTTCTTGGAAATGAGCAATCTCAAAGTTCTACATCGCATCAACAGGCTTCCCAGGTTGTGCCCTGTGAGGAGGGCACAAGCACCATGACACAGATGGAATGCACTCTTGGTGATGATGTAACAAATTCAAGAAGTTGTGATTCCTCACCATGCTTTGAAAAAATGTCTCAACATATAATGTGTAGACGTAAAGAACTGGGAGGTGAGCTTGCTGCTGAAACTACTGAAAATGGCTTGTCTTTAAAGTTTGACACAACGCACGAGGCATTTAAAACAAGTGATGCTCCAGCGTTGAAAATTCATGGCTGCGAGATGGCGAGCCATGGAGCGAATTTCAAATGGCCAGGTTCGAAATCCGTACAAAAGCTTGGGATCTTCTCTCTTGTGCACATGCTTTCAATCAAGGAAAACCAAGAACTAGCATTATCAGAGAATCTTGCTGCATACTTGGTTTGTCTGTCATGGCAACTTAACAGTGAGGACAAGGAGAAAATATGTGCAAGCCTTTCAAATTTTCAGCCTCTTTCACCGCCTTCTCTGAAAGTTGCTGCCAAATCTGTCCTTGCTCGTGTTAATGGTTTAGACATGGTGTACAATTCCTAAGCTGCTTACCACTGAATGGCAGAACCATATATTTGCTTGCAGCTTTGAAAGAAAGTACCCTTTTTCCTGTCCCAGTAGGAGCAATTCTCCCTAAAATAAACGATCTTGGCCTCAACTGAAAAAGAAATTGCTGAAAATACATTGTAACTGTTTATCTTCAGCTTTACTACCAACCAATGTAGATCAAAAGAAACTGCTAAAAAACTGTTAATCTTCAGCTGTAATGCCAACCGAAGTAGATCTTTTTAGTTCCTAAATTTTTACGTTTTTAAGTTTGAAAAGAAGCGACCTCCTCGTTGAAAAGAATAATGATGCTGGTGGTCGTGGTGTCGTGCATAAGTTTTACAGTGCAACGAACTCAACCGGAGCCACCCAACATTGATCAGCCAATCACAGGTCACGTTTACAACAAAGGAGTCTGGCTTTGGTAGTCTGTAAACCAATCAAAAACGAGAACATTTCTGTAAATTTCAAAGTGTCGGTTTTTTCGTTGGCCCCGGTTGAGTTCGTTGCACTATAAGGACATTGTTTTGTTTTGTTTTTTTAATCTCGGGTGCGTTCTGACCTACTGCAGTTTCCAAGAAACGCAAATGAGAACAGGAACCACTAGTTCTAGATTGAGGACTACATTTTAGTGGCTGCCAAGAATGGAATAATCCGAGTAAGGTATTGTTCAAGGTTAATTCGTCATTGCTGTTATCTGAATCTGGGCCCTGTTGTTCAAAGCCCGATTAAGCTAATCCTGGGTTAACAAGAACTTTGGTTCGAGTTTAATTACACAACAATAAAAATTTTTGAAAAAGATTTTTGCCCCTTAGTTTTGCCGTTGACTTTTCTTTACCACTAGCTTAACATGAGTTTAAAAACAATTTTAACGAACGAGCTGAAAACCTCGGCTAACTTTTAATCGTGGATTACCGTTAATCGGCTTTGGAACAACCGGGCCCAGGAGAGTTAAAAGGAAAATCCAAATAATAGAGAACAAGATGGTATTATAATAGTGAATTGTTAAAACTTCTGGGATTCCAGCGCGCGAGAAACTGTTTAAACCAAGTAAAAACGTCTTTCATTGTGACCGCACGTATGGAACTTTCCTTTAATAACGAAAGAGTTGAGAGTGCATTACTTTCGATTTACTTTAAAATTATCGTCACTTAGAATTTTGACAACTGTCCGCCTTATTGCGTTCGACTTAGAAAGAGCGCACTCCTAATTGCGTTTGGAGTCGAGATTGTATGGGGCAATGGATCTTGGGACGCGTATCTGGCACCCCCTGCAGATTTTGCAGGGGTGGATGACATCAACACCAACTTGGGATCGAGATCATCGAACGCACTCCCTGATCTTTGATTATTACTAGTTAAATGTATAAACTGCTTGAGGTAGTACCACCTCACACAGATCTGTCTATTTTATTAGGATCAAAAAAATAAACTAAACTAATTAAAATTAAAATAAAATTGATAACTACAAGATATAAAAAAGAGATGTGTGCGTTTCCATTGGCTCGTTCAAGGTGTAAACAACTACCCCGGGGTGGGGATTTTGGTGGGGGGAGGGAGGGATGGGAGGGGCAGTCATGTCCAATAGTCACCACTTGTTCAAGTGTGTTCATTTCTCCACTGGAGAAATCGCGTATTAGCTATAAAAACTTACGATACTACGATACCTTCGGTAAGTCCGCCGTGAAATTTCTCGGTGAGTGTTTGTTTACCTGTGGCCATGTTAAAGTTTGCGATTTCCTCGACTTCGTTGAATTTTTTTTGTAAAACTCTCGTCGCGAATCTTGCCCTTGAAAGGCCCACGCAACTGAGGAAAACAACTTCGTGTAAGAAGGCATCAGAGTCGCCCGGCTGGCCCTCTTCGCTGATTGGGCAGAAAAATATTGTTTTTCTGCCCAATCAAAAGCGGAGAATTCCAACGCTTCTGGAACTGTTTCGGTAAGAGTAATTGCCCAGGGGCTCGTCTCGTTCTTACAATAAAACTTTCGCCCAATCCCTGCTACCCGACTAACTGCCCCTGGGTCTCCGAGGATGTTACAGCCTTAATTGACACACTTTCCAAAAATATGTAAACTCAAACTTATGCGAGAAACGAAAAGTTGATGTAAAATGAGTAAATGACGATACTTTCACCGAAATCTCTGATTTTTGAAGGTCCGTACAAGGGATAATCAATTTCTTAGAACTTCAGAATTATTCGGAAGGTCTTCGTAAAAATTTCAGGCGTCTTCGGAAGTCTCCGGATAAAGTCGTGTAGTCTTCGAAAACCCTGGTACTCCCAGGCATAAACCCCACGCCTTTGAGTCAGAAAATGTTGGCAGATATCAGATACTTCTCATGAAAGCAATACGACGTTTATTTTTGGTTCAAGTGGTGGGCTGGCATCTCATAAACGAAGCAGCCAAGTCGATTCGTAAACTGACAATCCTCGGGAGAGGGGTGGTTGGGAATTTATTAACCTCATTTCCCTTTCCAGAATTTCGATTAACGAAGTAAAAAGGTAAAAGGCAGGGTGAGTGGATATTTCCCGTACGATCCAGCGCGCGTTAAGTTCCTGGTTATCAGTCAATAATAGCCCTCCCTTTGATATTCCGAACCTTTTCGCGCTCAGAAATAACTGACCGAAAACACGAATCTACGGCGGTTGCATTCGTCCGTTGTCGAGGAAAAGTTGAGTATTAGTAACGTGTGACGTGCGCGGGTTGTTCTGGGAAGAGTGAATACCTGGGGTGCTTTTCCATTATATGAGACCGCCTGGACCAACAGGTGAGAAATGGAACGACATTTTCCGCTTGAAGCGACCGAATTGAATGCCGGTTCTTTCTTCCCCATTCTCCCGCTCGGTGGTTTCCTCAAACCATAATGGACAACGTAATGCAATAAAATTGTTACGATGCTCTGTGAAGATTCGGAGGAATCTGAAACCTTTAATGTGGTTGGACGGGAATGTCGCGACTTGTGAGTTTTAGATGCCGCTTCCTGCTTTATTATCAGGGATTTAAATCGCGTGCTTGGCCATTTTGAGGCTACACTTCCCTTGTGTAGTTTGTGCCCAATGTTTAAAGAATTACCACAACACTGAACGAATTTTCAGCATGTTTTCCTAGCACAGACACTTACCGGCAATCGTCGAACATGGGTGCATCAGTATCAGCATCAGTGCATCTTGTTCTATACTCGCAAATTGAGCATTAGTGGACAACTCAGTGCTGACGTCCGCATGTCGGCCATGATGGGCATTTGACAGGAGAGCGGTACTGGGAACAAAAAATTGGAAAATGAAAAGGAAAATTTAGGTCCAACCAATTAAAAAGGACCACCTCCAAAGGTGATCATAAATATTCCGGTCAGACTGAGAAGAAAAGGACCTATACATTTGACTTCATACCGAAGTTTCCGAAGATTTTGGCTTAATGGAAAGCACGTACGACTTTTTTTTGTATGTCACATCCTGACCACAAACCTACGAGAACCCAGAAATTAGACTGGTGCGAGTGAAGGTGGCAATTTATTTCCAAGTGCATTTTTCTTGGGGGTAGTGTAGCTGTTGTTGAGTATGATTGACCTAAAAAAGATGTTTCCTTCATAGCTATCTCCGTTTGCCAGTGCCATTTTAAAGTGCATATGACAATTTTTTTTATTTGTTTGATCAAATCTTCATGTTGATCTCGTAGGAAAATCGAAACACAAAATTCGTTTCAATTTTTTCCCTACGTTTGAGACGTATAAAAGTGTCAAATTTCTCTTCCATTACCGAGCAAGATGGGAGACTGGGGATAGTATAAGTGTGACGTCAATACAGGAACATTTCTCCATTCCTCGGTTGTTTTTAGTGTGCAGAGGAAGAAAACTGTGTGGACGTAAATATAAATGGAATTTTTGACCAATCAGAATGACGCAACTGAGGAATAGAGAAACCGCGAGTGTTTTGGATACAGAGCACACAACTCGCAGGGGAATCTAAGGATTTTATTCTTGTACTTTTCTGTGAAGTCAAACTAACCGGAAATGATACAATAATTGCTATGAAACTCTGTCTCTGATAGTATTGGTCCTTGATTCTGGCTTTCCCTTTGTGTTCATATCATGAACTTGATGTTTCTTGGCCTTCACTTGATTGTGCCGATTGTTGTCTATCTGACCAGTACTTGCGCCTACGAGCGTCCTTTTTTTTCCTTTTTTTTTTTTTGAAACCGCGTGGGTTTTTACCTTTTAAGCGACTTTTCCCGTCTCTTCGGATTGAGTTCCAGTCCTAATCCGGCATAGGATGCAAAATATAAAGCGTTCTTGTAGTGACGTCACAGCTCTACTAACCCCAGTCTCCCGTCCTGCACGGTATTGCACCCAATCGGAAGTGAAATTTGACGCCTTTACACGCCTCAAACGCGGGGAAGGAAAAATTGACATGGAATTCTTTCCGATTTTCAACATTTGATCAAGCAAAGGGAAAAAATTCTGTCATATACACTTAAAGAGTCTCGGGTCTCCCAACCTCTTAAGGATCCCACAATTCCCCAGAACTTCCCATAGTTTCTGGAGTGGGGGTGGGGGGCGTTCAATTTGTCGCGCACGACACATGTACGACAATGGAAGGCGTAGCCATTGTGGAAGAATGACGAGAGTTGTATACGATTTTTTTTCCTGACGGGAGCAGCACAAGCTACAGGAGTCGCATACGACATAGACCGCGGTCCAACGTATGGTCTAAATTGGTCGCATTACTTGTGAGGGGCGCTGGAAATGGACTGTCACAATAATCAAAGATTGCAACCAAGGCACTTCCGTAAATTGCGTTTAATGTCTACGTATGAAATTAAAGAATTGGTCATTCTTTACAGTGACTTAACTAATAATAGAACTTTGCAAACAAAATGCGGACAAATTCATTGAAGTTTATTTGAAAAATAATTAGGGTAAACACATTTGAGTAAATACATGTACCACTAAATGGTTGCATTTGTGCAGTTAACATTCTATTTTTTAAATTGTTAGATTCCACAAATTACTACAATTCCGAATATCTTCTGCAATCTATTTAAACTAATATTCACTACTTAAAGGAACCACTGCTGTCACCCTACAGATGGTGACAGCTAAATTTTCATGTCTTGTATTATTTCAAATTGCAATGCATATGATAACAATAGTAATAATAATTTACTCTTGTGAGGAAAAAAATTCCTACAAACTACAACTCATCGAATTGTAACATTACCCTCGGGGTGCCGATAACATGGGTTAACTCATATAATATCCCAGGAGACCATAACCTAGAGAATGCAACTAGCTCCCATACTTAGATTAAGTCACAACGTTTCTATTTTTAGATAGGTTTTAGATTACTTTTTCCTGCAAAAATGTAAGTTCCAGTGTGTATGTGTCTCAAACAGGAACACGATAAGGAAAAAGAAAAAAAATCGATCACAAGTTGTTGTTCTTTATGTTGATTGGTTAGCGGGGCTCATTCGCGGGAAATTCAATCTAAAAATAGCTACAGGTCTGTGAAAACGCCTCGTGACACAAATGGTAGTTGCACGCTCTGGGAAATGGGCTCTCTATATTCTTACAAAAAAGTAGCATCTAAATTTAACCCAAACACATTCACACAAACTAAAGTTACTACAGTAACTTCTGCAAAAGTTGGAAAAATCATTTAGACCCTACGGGTTACTAAGCAAAAGTAGTTCTTTCCAAGGGTTATATCAATTAAATCCCTCTTAATTTAATTACAAAAGTTAGTCTCTTTGAGCTTGTTTATGAGCTAATTCAATGCCACCAAACCATAATACAAATTTTTGTCAATAGTTACTTTAATCCAAATTTGTGCTTTTAATTCAGTATTGCATTGTGGAAACAATCTTGTCCATGAATTAGCGAATCCTTACTGTAGTCCATCCTACCTTTCTATGGAAAACTCGAAACTCTTTAAAAAGTGACTTCATACATTCAGAGGAGGAGGGGGCGAGATAGAATATCGCCTTCGAGGTTTACGTGTACCATGAATTACAAAGAATGCACGTATGACATTTCATTTGTTCAAACTCCAAAATACAAAAGTAGGAACCTTTTCGTTCATGTTAATCAACTATGTCATGAAAAACATTTTCATCTGCTACAATCAAATTGATTTCAGTAAATTGGAAATCAGACAACTTTTAGATACAAAATAGTGTTTAATCCTAGCAAAAAATGTAAAAAAAAGGCAACCAAAACACCTTTCACCTTCACGTGAAAAGAGCGATAGCAAACATTTCCATATTTTCCGTTCACACACGTTCGTCTGGTTGTCACGCAACTTATCTCAGCGCGACGACCAAACAGCGGCCGTGACGACACTAGTCTTAAACAATTAACGAAATTACACACTTATCGTCCGGCGACATTGCAATCTATTTTTACAATTTCCCAAAAAACACCTACGGTAAATTGGTTAACTTATCAATAAACTATGAAATAAATTCGAGGATTAATACTTGGTTATTATACATCACTATTCTTGTTACCCGCCTACCTTAAAACACCTTCCGACCTCTCGGTTGCGGGAAAAAATATCCGGAAGGCCACATTATTATAATTTATTTTCAATACAAATTTATTTACACATTTGATAACAAACGGATGCGACAGGAAGCTTTTTCACTGTCCACTAATTTTGAGCGGATATATTGATACCTTTTAAATTTCCTTCTCGAAATTGACCTTCCCGTGTGGGATAGACAGAGTGGAATCTGTCAGCTTCGGTTACACGATGCAAAAATCTATGAACTCCCAGTTGTGAGAAATATACGACTCCAACCCGCGAGCTTCACACCATATTCGCGGTGTTACTACGATTCTTAAAGTTTCAGGGTCATAAAGGCCCACTCTCGGTAGGTGCCAACATTGGTAGGGTCCCAAAGGCCTATCTTCGTAGGAACTCACATTCTTTGGACCTCTTGGTTGTTTCTGAGCACGACTGCCAGGCCCTGGCCCTCTTGTTTTGCGGACGAGTGCAAGGCCACGTATTTGTAAACGAGATTGGAAATTTCTTTGGCCTAAAAGAAAGAGTTACAATAAAAGTTACTTTAAATAGCTCTCAGGTCGCATGGTTCCAACTATGAGTCAGTGGATGGAACCGCAACTTACGTCATCCAACGAAAAACTACCAGGCATGGGCAAGCCTCTTGTGATACTGTTTATTACTAAAGGTTGGTTCTAACTATTGAGTCTGTGGAGGAAATCCTAAATCCTGACCACTTGATTGTGAACGCATTTTGACCACTAACGACACGAAAATAACTAGCAGTATTTAACTGTCACGCTGGTAACACAACGACAATTACTACAGCCATCCTGTCACGCAAGCTCACACGTGTTTATCCTTGGCTCACGTTACGCTCATTCCTAGAGAGGACACCAAAAGGAGAAACTCTGCTAGTTTTTCCTGTGTTTGTACGTATGCTTATGTCATTGCTGTCCGCACTATCTTCCATGCTAATGCTCACGTTGTCCAGCCTTACGACGGAAAAGAACAGAATGGGTGAAAATTTTAGTATACTCCAAATACCTGTGTTGTCTCCATCCTCGTAACCTTCTGCATCATGGCATTTCCAATCTTCAGATCTAAGAACTGTCTCTTCTTGTCCGAGATTAAAAGTCGAGTGGAGATTATACTGACGAAGTGCTCGCTCAGTAAAGTTTGCTATAAGAAATAATCAACAGCGAGTTTAATACAGGGTTAATGTTCATACCAGCCATTCTGTGTGACAGGATGAAATTGTCTGTACAGATAATCTGCTTCTTGCAATGGATTGTCAGGTATTCCAAGCCTGATACAGAGAGCATGCTCTTTGAATTAAAACACACAAATAGCTATGATAGCTAGGAGATAAACTGAACTTTCAATAGTGTGACCTTCCGTATTGGAAGTCGTGAAGCTCAACCGTCACTAAAAAGTCGCATTGCCGCCTCAAAATCGATTTGTGCCCAACTAGGTGGATTTCCACTGTCGCGTAAATTTTACATACGTGCAGACGTAGATTTAGCTGGCTTTACGTTCGTAAATAAGATAAGAAGCGATGGATGAGCCGCGTGCGTAAATGTAAAAAGTTCAACAGCGTTCAACTTTTGACGTTTACGCAAGCCGTTCATACGTCGCTTCTTATTTTGTTTACGTACGTAAAACCAGCCCAGTGTACATCCATACGCGACGGTGGAAATCCACCTTTACACGGCAGGCCAATGTTTCTTCACTTACCGCTGAATGACTCAAGAAATGAACTCCAGTTCTGTTGACTGCTAGAACACAGTCTCCTCCTACAGACGGGTGACTGCATTTCTGAAAACAAAGAAATACGCAATCAAACACATGAAGAAGACAGACAAGGGACCACAAGTTTTCGTGCGCCATCACATAAGTTTTCTGATCTACCATTACCCCTTTAAGCCCTAACAGTGATCAGCATCAAATTTCTCCTTGTATTGCTTATTAAAGTCAGGAAAATTAAGGATTTGATCACCCAAGGAGAATTTTCTTGATATTTTAATAACTTCTCCCTAGTATTTTACAAGAAAAGTATGGGGAGAAGATAGGAGAATTTGTTCTCTGATATTAGGGACTACATGGTTAAGTTTGCAAGTTTGAAACTGAAAAAGAGGGTCTTCGTCTAGACAGTAAGATGCCTTTCCATTTGACGTGGGAAGTTTCCGGACTCAAAATCGAACCTTTTGGTTAAATGGAATGCGCTCCAAGTTTCAGATGGTATGATCCATTCAGTGAACTTAGATCTTTCATGGTCTGGCACCTGTTTTGACACATTGCACAGCAAACGTGGATTGACTTCTTTTGGATCACACGAAACTCACCTTTACTTCAAAGAAGGTTGATCCAAAATAAGGCCACTTGGTTACGGTTTCTGCAAAGGGAAAATGTGTCAAAATACAATGTCAACAAACAAAATATCTTTGCCTTGGTGGTGCTGTGAAAATCACACAACATCTCATCTTACTAAATGTGCTTGTAACGGCTCAAAATTTAATTATCTTACAGACGAAATCAGCGAAAATGTCTTAAAGGGGCATTGTCACGACGATTTTGCTGTTTTTTAACCAAAACTACGCAAATATTTGACAAAGAACCGTTTTGCTAACATGAAATTGTTCTTAGAGCACCAGGAAGAAAATATCAATTGAATTCTCCCAGGAAGAACGAAATGTGACCAGTTTTTAGCGACTTCTCCAAAATACACAGGTAGAACTTGAAAAAAACTGGCTAATGATTTCAAGTTGCAATCCATTACCATCCTAGCCATCCGCAGCCAAAGATAATTAATACAAGTTTCTGTGCACTAGTAGGGTTATTGTGAATAACACTGAACCATTATTTTAACGATTCCACCGATTCAAATATGGTTTTGGGCCATTCAAAGTAAAGTTACACTAAAATTGGTTACACTGCCCCTTTAAGTAGAGTGCGAGGGGGGTGGAGGGGGGGGGGGGGGGGTGGTTGAACAGGTGGCGGGAAGCTGGGACTGCAGACCCTCGTCTCCCACCCGATTTTTGATCGTAAAGGTAAACGTACCAAGAAACCTTCGGCGTGACTGATGAGGCGTGAGTGTGTGACAACTCCGGAAGTGATCTTGTACGAGCATCATCCACTGTTGCGGCCGTAGCCTTTCACACATTCCTCTTGGAATCAAAGTGTCCACTTCAGCACTGAATCACAACAAAAACACAAAGTTAAAGGGGAAGTATCAAGGGAATTTGGTGTTTTATCAAAATCTCCATTCCAAAACGTTTAATTATCAAAAGAAATTTAAAAGTATTGCTCAAATTTGATGTTAATTATCACCCCAGTGTAAGACTATCGATGAGTGTCTCTGGCCACAGATGGACTGGGTTAGAATGGACTGCAACTTGAAAAAAGTTAGGCTAACTCTTTTCAAGTTCTCGCATTTTCGTTTCCAAAATACACCAGAGAAGGTCATGAGTTGTTCCTTTCAAGAATTCAGTTGATTTCTTTTTCTTGATGTTCTAGAATTATTTTGTAACTAAGTGAAGGTGTTGTCGCAACCATTTTCACGATACAAGGTCAGTGATTCCTACTCTGGACGAGAGTTAAACACAAAGCTCAAAATCAGCCATTTTGAGTCTCGTCAACACGAATAAACAACAGCAAACTTTTCAAAGAATCATAACCACACAGAAACAACACGAAATAGAGGACATACAGGTTTGCTGGAGGAATGGTTTCATCGCGTGCTCTGTACTGGAGCGCACCCAGTTCCGCCATCTGATTCTGAAACTGAAGAGGACAAAAAAAAAAATCAGTACCAATGAAGTTAGACTGAGAGCATAATAAATAAAAAAATGCTTAACCCTGTAAGCCCTAACAGTGACCAGCATCAAATCTCTCCTTGTAATATCAATTCTTATTCAATCACTGAGGTCCTGAGAATTAAAAATATGATCACCCGAGGCGAATTTTCTTGATATTTTCAGAACTTCTCCCCTGTACTTTTATCAGAAAAGTATGGGGACAAGATAGGAGAATTTGTTCTTTGATATTAGGGGTTAAAAGGTTAATATATCACATTACCTGAGCATCATTAAATGATCGCCCATGCGTTGCTAACAGATATCCGGCCATGTAATCCGGCAGTACCTACAACGAGATCAAGAGAAAGACAAGTTTTATAAAGACCTACACTTCGTCAATGTCGCTGATTGTGTGATTGATGTACAACAGTATGAGATGACACACCCTAATACAAACAAGAGGTACTTTTTAGTGGAAAGTATGTTTTACTAGTCATCTCATCTCTTATTAAAAACAGCGAGTGGAACAGAAATTTCAGGTAGGAAATTTCCAAACATTTGGGAATACACCGCGAGATTTTCATTGGTTTTCGGAAATTCGCAACGCTCGTGAACTCGGTCTCTCTATTCCTGCCTCCATCTCGGCCCTTGTCTCACCACCTGTTAATAGTGCATTGTTTGTTTTCTGTTTTCCATTTTTCTGTGTGAAATTTTCCAAATTCAAGTAATGTACCAAACGCGAGGACGAGTGTTTCATCTGGGGTGCTTACCATTTACGCAAACCACCAACATGGAAATTTTCAGCATAAATACGAAATGATTTAGCTTGTCTTAACAGAAGATGGATAACATGCAAAATGTATGAACATCAGCTGTAAATCCCAAAAGCAGTAATAAAAATGCATCACTTTGACCAGAAGCCCGTAATTTCAGAACTACTCCAAATGGAATGATGCATCCCATTTGATTTTCCAACTGGAATTTCCGGGTTTTCCATGGAAAAACGAGGCGCAGCCAAGTTCTTTTCAAAAATCAACTTCGAGGTGTTTGGAAATCGGATCAAACACTCTTTCGAGTGTTTGATATAGCTTTTCAATCCATTAACAATTCTTGAAGAAATTCAAAACAAAATTCACCAAATGTTATGATAATTAAGATCACATTTCCAACCCCGCTCCTTCACGGTAGTGATTTCATTTGTTTTCTCTTCGCGAACTGTTAATGAGTTTGAGAAACCAGATCCAAACCTGTCTGACCAGTCTTACCTGATAGTAGATGACGCTGACCAGCAGCTCGTTGTCTAGTCTCAGGCCCTGCAGCCATAACACGCGGCGGAAACATAAGCTGAACTTGATGGCCTGCCTCTCCATTGCGCTCACTACATCCATGATATAATCTGTAGTCTGAACTGGAACCATCATATTTTCTACAACAAAGAGAATTCAGTTAAGGACGGTGCCTTCTATTGTTACCGCGCATACGTTCTGCGCATCGCGAGGTACGTGGGTTTCCTGTGGGTGGTGCCTACTAATACAGGAATATTTTTGCGCGGTTTAAAACTATATGGAGAAAGCACAACTTACCAAATGCTTTTGGTATCTAAAAAAAATTGGGGGTAACCATGCATTTTTAAGAGATAATTAAGCTTCAATTTAGGAAAAAATCCCATATTCCCATATATTGCTTTATATTTTGGCGTTTTTTAGAGATATTAATGTTTAATTATCTCTGAAAAATGCGTGGTTACCCCCAATTTTCTTTTTGGATTCCAATAGCTCTTGCTAAGATCTGCTTTTCCCGTATAGTCATAAACAATAACCGTTAAACAAACAACTTTCTAGGACGGGGCTGGTGACGCTAAGTTTACACTAGAGGAAAAAGTTAAGGGTGGTGCTTTCTCATACAGAGGCATTTTTGCAAAGTTTAAGATCTTAGCAAGGGTTATTGGAATCCAAAAAGAAAATTGGGGGGTAACTACGCATTTTTCAACGATCATCAAGCAACAATAATTCTAAAAAGCTTGAAAATAAATAACAATATGAGAGTGATGTATTATTCAGTCAGCAATACAGGCATACTCGGAAAAAGGAAATCCGAGTGCTCTTATCAGGAGTCCAACCTAAGACCTTCCGATTACTAGTTCGGATGCTCTACCATTGAGCTACAGGAGACTCGTGGGAGCGAAGGCCATTAAACTAGGTTCATGGGAAAAACATCCTGCATACTGCTAGAATTTGAATGTCGATGTGTGGTATATGCGCAATGACATAAATATACCATCGCATTTATTTCATATAATAATACGTATGGAATTGCTTTCCAAATTAAAGCCTAAGAATCCCTGAAAAATACGTGGTTACCCCAATTTTCATTTTGGATTCCCACAGCCCTTGTTGAGATCTGCTTTTGCCGCACAGTTATAAACAGTGCAAAAGTACTTCTGTATTAGGAAATACCGTACTCAAGGAAACCGAATTTTCCATACCATCCCGAGATGTGTAGTCCTTAACGTATTTTTCTTTTGATTCTGGATTCGTTTTGATCGTTTACACACGCAAATGAAACACGGTCAGGAATGGTGCACTGCATCCAAACTCTAAAACAGATACTAAAAATTTGTCTCCAAAATCCGCGGAACTGTCCTGTTTCATTGACGTAGTGTAAACGGTACGAAACCACCAAATACGCTGAGATCCTTCAGTGTTTTTTGCTATATCAGAGCGTCGTTCAAACACTTACGTCCTTCCATGTAGGTGAACAGTCCGTATTCCTTGTAGTGGCTTTCTGACATCAAATCCATATCACCACATATCTCCTTGATCACATCATATCCAGTCTAAAACAAACAACGAATCTTTCACTCCTAGAGCCAATGATTTGGTTTTTACTCTTACACTATGTTGCAACAGTATGGCCGTTAAAACAACGCTTATTCTAGCTATAAGCGGCTATAAGGTAACTCCCATTTTTAAATACTATTTATATTTCGAGTCCTGGGCCAACCAAACACAATGCGAACAATGTTTTATACCTTTTAGGTCACACTTCATTCCCGCATGGCGTCCACGAATCCTTGTAGCGTAGTTTGATGCAAGTACTGCTTTGCGGTTACCACTATTCACCTCTGTATTCACGAGTTGGCTCACAGGAGCCTTTGATTTTATTATGGAACTGTGATCAGCATGTTCAGATACAACTTCAAAAAAAGTTTACCAAACATTGTAGGGCGGGGTTCAGAACCACCTTACATTTTCGAACAGTTAAGGTGGCTCTGAACTCCTCCCTACAAATTTCTTAAAGCTTAGCAACAAAAAAATGTACCTGAAAGTAAAATTTGAGATCTCTGAATACTTACTGAGCTGGTTTGAACCTTTAACATTCGAGTACATCCGGGAAGAAGGAAAACCTGTCGTTTGGTTTGTCGTCCTTGCTGTTAGCAAAACAGAAAAAAAAAGGAGAAAATTACTAGTTTAATTCTTTGAATGAGAGTTACACCAGAAAACATCAAGGAATGATGCAAGGTTTTCAATCCGTCATAAAATGGATTAAAATTCTTTCATCACATTCTTAAAACGCTCAAGATGTGTGACATACCACAAGCTGGTTGAGTTCGTCTTTACTGGGAGGGGTCTTTCTTCCACCATACTTGAATGTCTTCATTAAATTCATCTCGCAAGTAGCAGCGGCACCTTAAACACGAAGAATAACTTCACATTTGAGAAGCTAAAACATTACCGTATATCACAGTCAACACAGAGATTAACAATAAGCATCGCATTCTACAACAAACGGAAAACGTCTGTTGTGGAATTAACAATTGTTCCACGAGCGCGCGTTGGATATGAGATGATAGATAGCCAACGAGGCACGTAGCGCCGAGTTGGCTATAATCATCTCATATCCAACAAGCGTGAGTGGATAAAAACAATCAAGTAATATTGGTAGGCCTTGCTGATTTCCTTTTCAAGAGCAACCAGACAGCAATTTATGGTCGCTACTTCTCGGGCATGGTATAATGGCTCATATACCATGACCGCTAAGCCAATCAAAACCCAACACTTTGGTTCCTCTTACGTTGAAACCCGCCGGCAAACATTGAAAATGTCGAAAAAATCATCTTGTGGGTTTTTTAATTAATTAATAAATAAATTAATTAATTAATTAATTTGTTTATTAATTTGTCGTTCACGTTTGCTGTAAACGTGACTAGTTAGTAATCAACTTTTATCAACCGTAGAGCGGTTTTCAACTGACTGTCGTAAAACTAAAACCTGGATAATAACTCTGGCCCATCACAACAGACGCAACAGTGCACTGAACCAATCAGAATTCAAAGCCGGCGCAAAGGGCGGGAAAAAGCGTGCGGACAAATCACAATTGGTTTTGGGTTTGCTTCTCATTTTGGTGAGAAAGTGGCGCGAGTTTTGCTCATCAATCATTGAACTTAGTAAAGCAAAAGCGAATTACTTTCGACACAATTGAACAAAATGCTCTGCTTACCATGAAACTCTCTTTTGGGGTCACTCGCCGTGCTCTGTAAGAAGTGGACCAAGTAAGGTTCAAAACGCTCCGTGCATTTAATGTAAGCTGTGATGATAATCAGGAGACGCCAGCCACGACCTGCACTCTCGCTACAACAAGAATACAAATAACTATAAACCTTCAATAATTTTCATGACTTTTCCGGGCCTGGGGCCCGATTCTCGCCGATAACACAGCGATTACAGACATGGTCTTTAGCCAATGTTTTCACAGAATTATAAGATTTTAAAATTTTGTATTCAAAGCTAACAAAAATTGACTTCTGTTAAGAAACATCAAAAGACAGTTCTCGGGCCCGGTAAGTTATCGGGACTTTCGAGAAACGGGCCACTGGAATTCAAATTTCAAATTCCATGACTTTCCAGTCCATGACCGTGTACGGAACCCTGTAATTACTTCAGTTCAAAATCCTTTTAAGAGTTAATTAAGCCAAAAGATAACTCGCTCGACTTACGGTTTTGGACTTTTATTGCTGGTGACTTGTTTGATAAGTTGGCAATAAACCTCGTCGCTCAGATCAGGAATTTCACGGCACATCTGAAAACGAGAAACAGATATAAATAAGGGAAGACTGTCGATAAACGAGCAGCTAAGGCAACACTAGGGATAAGTTGCCAAAAATGACCTAAAGCCCGAAGCAATTCTCCTCTATAACGGTAATGTAAAATTGATTTAGCCCAGGTAACAATAGAACATCGACACTGCTGAAGAGAGCACCTTAAAATTAGTAAAAACAAAAATGCCATGATTGGGGTCTTGTCTGTTAAATTTGAAGTTTGAAAATTTTATAGAAGTTTGTAAGAAGGCGGGCAACTTCATACAAACGTCTGCAAAAACTCCTGAATATACGGAGCTACATCTTGTGTTAATCGGCGCTAAGAAAAAAAAATCGACTGGCGCCGGATCACAAACCTTCAACAGACTGAACACCAGATCCGTCTCCTTCTGATGTTTGGACAAAGGCAAGTCTCCCATGAACTTCATGATAACTGCAACGAGAAAAAACAAAACATTGCACATCAAGTTTTTATGGCCATGACTAAAAAGATGTAACTGCAGACTGTACAGTTGATACACGTTACATCGTAGAATACTTACGCTGAAACGTTTCCACAGAATATTTGCTCAACTGCGTGGATTCAAACATTAACAATGATGCTTGAAGAGGGGTCTGGACAAAAAAATACAACAAAAGAGCCATTAATATTCTGTTGCTAAGTGTTTTTAACTCTTTTGGCCCTAACAGTGATCAGCATTAAATTTCTCCTTGTAATATTAATGCTTATTCAACCCTGAGGTCACGAGAATTATTTGATATGATCACCCAAGGTGAATTATCTTGATATTTAACTTCTCCCCAGTACTTTTATAAGAAAAGTATAGGGACAAGAAACGAGACTCAATTTGTTTTTTGACACTCCTGAAGTTGTTTTACGAGCGCTTTCAATTTCTTGTTGTTGTGTTCTGTTCTTTCTTTTTATGACAAAAACTGTAAGTTCTTTCAGTTGATATCACATGAAACCAACTGCGGTTCCCGCGTGATTTTATGCACTAATAAACCACTGATTGGCGGGTTGCTTTGCTCTCAAGATGACTGAAAAAACAATGCAAGTTTTTATCTGAGGTCAACTCACCCTGCTGTACTTGACTAATTCAGCTAATCCACTCCAAGTCCAACCAGCGGACTTCTCCTTTTTGTGACTCGCTATATGCGAAAACAAAAAGAGTTATTATAAAAGAGTGAAAAAGGGAAAGATGGTAACTTTTAAACTAGGTCATGTAGTTAAGCGCACTGAGTTTTCCTCGAACGTGAAACAGTCAAACCACAGGGAAAAATCGCTAGCAGGAGGTAAACCCGTAGCCAGCTCCCGCAAACCAGTTTCAAAGCGACGCAGCGCGCGCGAGCTACAAGCACAAGAGTTGCGACACTCTGTTACTGGGTACTTTTTAGACACTCACCATTGTAGCACTTGCCCCTCCCCCCCCCCCCCCCCATCAATGTTGAACGAAATTTGTAATGACATTCAACCAAGCAAGCCTCAACATTGAAAGGGGGAAGGGGGGGGGGGGGGGGAGGTCTTGAAGTGTATCACATTTTTCATTGCCCTTTTAAGAGGAGTGCGTTATTTGAAGGAAATAGGAACAAGGCTGAGAGTATCTCAACCTTTTAGCAACTGCTTGTAGGTCATTGCCTAGGTTCATGTGTGACAGACGTCCTGCCTTTTCCTGCGATGTGGATTAATAAACACTTCACATCAGTGCCATCTTTCTGTTTGACAGATCTTGCTTTCAAGAAAGGAAAAGGTTTAAGTAATAGATGTATTTTTTAGCCAATGACAAAGGACACAGTCAGTGACGCATATGCTCTGTGTCACTTACTGAAAGAAATAGATCTATCCTTTATTCACCAGGGCTGAGTTGCTCGAAGCATGGTTAGCGCTAACCATTGGTTAAGAGGTATTAAAACCTATAGGTTGTCATGGTATTTAACCCGGGTTAGCGCTAACCATGCTTCGAGCAACTGGGCCCAGGCTTAAAATATAACATCACATTTCTTTCAAGGGTTAATCAGTTGCAACAGACTACCAGTAATATAGTAAAATTACGTACATTTTGATGAACGGCTCAAAGTTCCTTTCACCTTCACCGTACCCCTGATGGTCCCATCCTCTCCACGGACCACAGCCTCCCTGAGGACAGAAAAGAAAACAAAGCTGAATTGACGTGCCAATGGCCGTTTTAGAACTAAAGGCAGGTAAATGCTCACGGTGTGATAACGGTACTTGAAGGAAGACGACATTTCCAAATGAACCGCCCTCGAAATCATTGTTAATAGACGGATAACATATGAATATCAATCTACGAAAAATATATTTGAACTGCGGGTTAATAGAAGAAAGACCCTCGCAGTTATTCATGCAACTTAAACAGCTGCGAAAAGAAAGGCCGAAAAAAAAAAATACAGGCTTGAACGATATTCGAACCCATGACCTCTGCGATGCCAGTGCAGTGCTCTACCAACTGAGCTGTCAAGCCAACTGGGAGCTGGTCATATTGTGAGTTTGTGAGCGGATAACAAGAGGATGAAATCGGACGAGTTGCGTTATCTGGTAGAAGTGACAACAGTACCGTTTTCAGGCAAACACGGTCTGAGGGCCCAGTCAACACACATGTATTTTCGCGGCACTTTTTTCTCTGCTGTTTTATGTTCCGTTCACATGGTTTCACATCTAAAACGCTACTTTCTGAAAACAGTGTCAAGAGTAGAATTTCTTGAAAACGTGAAAACACCCAATCTTGAAGACATATCCTTGTCAACGGTAAAAAACGCAGTCTTTGCAATTCAAGCTGTTTTTGTCCGCAAATGCGTGAAAAGGTAAAAGGAACTGAAACATAGAATTTTTGAAATTGCACCAGTGTGCATGAGGCCATTCTTTCAGGTGAAAAAGAGCAATTTTAGAATGTTATGCTTCCAAAGATAATAGTGCAAAGTGAATTACTTACCTTCCAAATCTGAAGAATTTCATGGCAAACTCCATCATGGAGTATTTACCGGAGTTATCTTCCGACTTGTCAGACTTGGTAGACTTGACACTGCCCGCCCGACTGCGTGGCTCTCCTGGGAAAGGCAGATTCGGGTCAAGATTCATTAAGCTTCCGACAGAAGCAGCTTTCTTCAGATTGCTGGGTCGAACAGCTTGAGGATCCTAAAGATCGAGTAATAAAACATATAAGCGTGGAAACGCCCACCGCGGTAAAAACAGACAGAACGGGAATCGGAAAAGACTGAGCTAGTGGAAGGAGCGAGGAAACAAACAGCACGTGATAAGTGCGGTACAACAGCACGTAGATTGTGGTAGGCACGAAAAATCAAGTAACCAGTGGTTACAGTGAACAACATGTGCCAGGCGTTGCCAGGCGCGGGAAAACCAACAGCTAGCGACACGCGCGGGAAAACACATCACCCGTGGAAAGCGAGAAATGTGGCAACGCGTGTTACTAGTAAAAAACGCGGGAAAAATTTGGCCTGTGCGGCGCGGGAAGACACGAGGCCTGTGTCGCATAGCAGAGACCTGCAAACTCACGTAAGCTGAATACAAGTAAGGTATAGTTGGAGTATAACTATTGGAATGTGACAAGAATGATGACAAGGAAGACTACATACTGAAGTTTGAGAGACAGAAGAAGAAGCGGAAGCAGATTGCGGACGTCTGTCGAGAGCAATGAGTACTCTGCCATTCAGTCTGGGTTTGAACAGCTTACAAGAACAAGACAAGATGAAGAAATAGAAAGAAACAGACAAAGTTACGCTACCACAACAAGTGGAAGAAGAATACAGACCGAAGAAAGTCGTGCGATAACTAGATAACTTTGATTCTTCGTAGTCGATTGACCGGCAACACTGCGCACTATCACTGTCTATCGCGCAAGCTAAATTGACTTTTACCCGCTGAGAAACTGAAACAATTTAAACGTTTGCTTTCATTTGACAACGGAACTAGCTCTCCCAAGCTATCGCTGAGTTTGAACTCTCGTCTTTGACATGGTGGCTTGCTCCTTCAATGGGTCCGAGATCGTCCACTCTCCCTCAGCCTGCGAACGCAGACGTATTTTGGGCTGCCGACAGCCGGAAATACGTCTGCGTTCGCAGGCTAACTCTCCCTCTACTCTGAGAGAGAAAGCGGATCCCACTGGACCGTCTCACAGTCAGGCTATCAACATTCCAGATTTCTTACAAACCAACAACCTCGATCAAATCAGCACTATACCTCTTGAATGTGCGTCACAAACTCATCAGGAAAGTATCCGCCATGGTTGTTGAAGATGCCATATACCCAACCCTCTTGCAGATCCTCTTTGTGAACGATCTTAATCACGTCACCCTTCTTGAAGTTAAGCAGTGAAGGTTCGGGTGACACGTGATCGTACAAAGCTCGTACGTACTTCACTTCCTGAAAAAAATAGAAAATGAAAGAAAGTTAAAAATTTCCTGGGTCAATTACTGTATTTCGAGTCAGTGGATGAAATCCTACAGTGTGACTACTCGAATGAAAGATGTTGAGCAGTATGTTATTGCGGTGGTGATGCTGTTTGTTATGTTGTACAATGACGTTCAACGTTTGGGATCTGAGGATAAAATCCCCACGCGTGCCCATTAACAAATAGGCCGTTTCCGAGTTGCTGTGAATCCCATTATGAAAGTGAGGCTAACTGCAAATCTTTTCATACGAAAATTAGTTTTGTTTGCATATGAATGAAAACTAATTTTCATAATAAAAGCTTTGCACTTAGCCTCGCTTTCATAATGAGGTTAAAAGTAACTCGGAAATGGCCTATTACGTTTATGGCAAAAATGACCACGTGACCATGTTTACCCTTTAGTTGCCGCTCGCTGTCTTCAGTCTCCCACTAAAATCGAGTAGTTTTGTGTAAGCATCAAAACCCAGAATTATTTTTGCACTATTCTCATCTATGTACTCATTTTTTCAAGAAAACATAAACGCGAATGTCACGTTTGTCGGTTGCCGTAACCGCGATTTTAAATCTCTCTAATATTAGGACCGTTTACACGAGAGAAATTGAGGCGTGGTTTAGCTGAACCGCGAAGTACATGGAAATGTGCTGCCTACGCAAAGGCTAGGCTTGCTTAGCCGCAACATAAATGTAATTTTTCCACTTATTTATACGGTGACACAACTTAGGTCAGCCGCGGATTATTTCTCTGGTATAAATGGCCCTATTATTCAATACCCAAGCTTCCAATACCTTTTCCAAATGTCTCAAATATGTGTCGATAATCTGCTTCACTTCTGTAGCCTGAAAGCAAAAACAAAGTTCTGTTGTTGTTTTTTTTGTCGAATTGGTAATTGATAATTTTGACATACAAGGCTAAGAACCACAATTGCTAACAAAACCTGTTGGGCAAGTGGCCAAAACTACTATACTCGAACTGGACCCAACAAACCACAAAAAGATGGTGGCCTCTGCCTGCATCCCCCTTCCTCAACCTCAGAAGATGGCGTCTTTATTACATAGCCACCAATCCATCCAGCAGAAAAAATGACAATGAGATCCAAACCTCACTTTTCCTGTTAATCTATCTTTCTAGCTGAGCATTTCCGTGTCAACTCAAATTTTAAAGCCAATAAATTTTTTCGGTAATGTTCATGAGATAGATGGTGTCTTCGATAACCCCCCTACCTCAGACAAGGTGGGTCTTGTTCGAACAAACCTTTTATGACCAGTTCCCTTAAGAAAAAACAGTGAAGGCCCCCCCAAAAGTCAATCAATCAAACTAACCCGGACAGCATGAAGAACAACTTTGACGTCCTTTGTTAGTGTAAGAGTCAGTTTGTCTTTTACTGCCTTCGACTTGACCAGCTCACTGTACCTGGAAAGTTACGAGTCACAAGAGATAATAAAACATGAGCCACGTGAAAACGTCTCCCCGGCTTTGGGGAAAAGAATCTTTCTCTGTAAGTCTATGTTCACAATATACCGGGTCAATTTTTGTGCCATGCAGCCCAGTCGATATCGAGCAGATACCGGAGTAATAAACTGCCTGTCATGTGCCGAGCACGTTACCTGTTATCTGTTGCTTGGAGTGGCACGGAAATCGAACGGTACAATAATAATAACTATAGTGCAGACTAGAAATTACAATGAGATGCCGAACCCAGGGGCTTAAGCCTGGTTTACACGTACGACCCAAGAATAAGCATAAGCACAAGCACAAGGATGTTTACACGTACGATAAGCATAAGCATAAGATGACACACGCAAGCGCAGAAGCACGGCATAGAAAATTTGGCGCAATCGCGCGCGGCCGGGCTGCCTTTTGGCGCGAGATTTGATTTCAACATGGCGGAAAATGGCAACGCATGAGTAACTAGAATGTACGCTGACAACTTGTCACTGTTTTTCAACTTCCTTTCCTTGCGCTTGTGCTTATGCTTGCGTCGTCCCGGTTTACACGTACGACGCAACGACGCAAGCACAAGCGCAAGAGAATGGAACGATGCTTATGCTTGCATCGTTGCGTCGAACGTGTAAACCGGAACGACGCAAGCATAAACACAAGCGCAAGCACAAGGCGTTTATGCTTGCGTCGCACCGGTTTACACGTAGGTTATGCTTGCGTCGTACGTGTAAACCAGGCTTTAAATGGCACAGGTGGTCGCGCGAAGAAAACAAGTCGATGTTACAAGATTTCGTGCTATGTTACAATTCCAAACATAAATACAGTTACAGATAATACATAACACCAAGTGTTTCATTTTCTAGAGTGGAATGGCGCTGGGACTCTACGGCACACAACTCGTTCCGAAATCAACCTACGAATTCTATGGTCTCCGAGTATCTTCGTGCTTACAGAATAGTGGAAGCTGGAAGTACTTATCCGGACAAATTAAACATAGAAATGCAGCGTTACTTACGGAATGTTTCTCAAGATTTCCAGTTCATCTGTGATCTTCTCTCTTTTCACTAATTTGACGCCTTGTTCAGAAACAGCAAGGTAATGGACGTCTGGCATGTCATTCTGACCCTACAAAAAAAAACAAACACACAAATGAAATAATAACCGTGTTACGTCTCGAACAAGGCGTTTTAGCTTGATAATCAGATAACCCTTTAAACGTGCGCTAAACAATAAAAAGAAAACACACGGGTTCTTTTAATCAGTCACCGCAAGAACAAAGTCAATGAAGCTTGATTTACACGTGCTTGGCACCCGTCACACGTTTTCCCGCGTTTGGCATCGGTTGCACATTTTCCCGCGCTTGGCACCGGTTGTACATTTTCCCGCGTTTGGCATCGGTTGCACGTTTTCCCGCGTTTGGCATCGGTTGCACATTTTCCCGCGCTTGGCACCAGTTGTACATTTTCCCGCGTTTAGCATCGGTTGCACGTTTTCCCGCGTTTGGCATCGGTTGCACGTTTTCCCGCGCTTGGCACCGGTTGCACGTTTTCCCGCGCTTGGCATCGGTTGCACGTTTTCCTGCATTGGCACTGGTTGCACGTTTTTCCGCGCTTGGCACCGGTTGCACATTTTCCCGCGTTTGGCACCGGTTGCACGTTTTCCTGTATTTGGCATCGATTGCAAGTCTTCCCACGCTAGGCAAATTTGCATGTTTTCGGTATTTGAATTGTGATTATGTCCGTTTAAGACTGGTCACAAGCGATTGCTGGGAATACTTTTGCCACATTCATAAGAAAAATACTGCGCACACACACTGAAAGCATGACTTACCTTGACAACAAAGAATCTGCTGAAGTACAGCGGAAGTTGTCTGGCTGCCTCAATCACGATGCCTTCCACTGGAAAACTGGAGTGTGGCCTCTCCGGGGTGATACCGTACTTTTCTGCAAAACGTACAACAACTTCAATGAGACCTGTAACTTATTATATTGTCAAACTATCTGGGAAAATAGCGAAAATAGGCGACTGTAGCACTTACGCAGTAAAAGCTGCATTCGTTGACAGTCCTCGTTGGACATTTTACAACAACAATGAGAGTACGAATCCCGAACGATCTGCAAGGTAAAACAAAAATACTTCAGACGAGCACAAACAAAATACGAACAGAAGGTGGAAGTTTTGGTGTGAGATTCAAGGAGCACAACAACACACAGAAGAAAGGAAAAACTGAAAGAGAGACATCTCAGAAAGGCTTGAGGAATGCCTTGAAAATGCCCTTTCCTTATTACGCTGTAACTGCTCATCAGCACTAGGATTAGCTCATATACATACGTTTAATAAACTAATACGATAACAAGGGGGATTAGCGAGGGCTCACTTCCTTCAGCACTGAGCAAAATTTCCAAGAAACCGCCAAAGGGAAAAGAACAATCCGAGAAAAAAAGTCGAAAGGGGGGGGGGGGGGGGGGGTTGAGATTCTGTGCCAGAGCACCTCCCTCACTAGGACACACCAACTGTTGGCTACCGAGCGTGACATTCACTAATTAAAACGAAATTTTGCTAGCAATGGGGGCGTAAAAAGAACGAAGTTCTCTTGGGGTACCGGTACCAAATCAGAGCCAGTGAGAACTTTAAATCCCTAACCTGTAAGAATATCAACCGTTGAACCAGATTGTTGTTTACTTTCTCTTCTGCCATGAAGACCTGAAACGTAAAAAGAATGAACGAAAACAATGAGAAGTTTCATGTGTACAAAGGAGAAGGACATTGCGACGAAGGACAACGCGACGAAGTGTGTTCATCCGATATCCAAAATTCGAGAAGTAAGTTGAAAATACGCGGTAGAGCCGAGTGTTCTTCAACCCTTTAAGCCCTAACAGTGATCAGCATCAAATTTCTCCTTGTAATATCAATGCTTACTCAACCCCTGAGGTCATGAGAGTTGAGGATATGATCATCAAGGTGAATTTTTTTCATGTTTAAATAACTTCTCCCCAGTACTTTTATAAGAAAGTATGGGGACAAGATAGGAGAATTAAAGGGTTAATCGATTAAGACCTGTTTGAATTCATGATGAACCACTATTTTCAGTGTTTGATATAGCTTCTCAAGTCATTGATAATTCTTGGAGCGTTCACCAAATTTTATGGTAATTAGAATGACATAGCCAAACCTCCATCACTGTAGGGATTTCTTGTTTTTTCTTCATGAATTGTTTGGGTTTGAGTAATACAGTTCAAGGTTATTCTACCACATTTTGAGTCTGTGGATGAAATCCTGTAGTGCACCAATATTTTCCCAGTAGCACTCTGGTTGCTACTCTTAATACATTACTGACCAATCATTGGGTGAGCTTCACCTTACCTCTTTACGAATGTTGAATTTCCACTTCACATTGTTGTACGACAAGTAAGGTCCCGTACATCGTGGATGAAGAACAGTGTTGTTCTGTTTGTCCGACAATAACACAAAACCCATGGAAGACGAAGTTCTTTTGTGAAACCCTGGTTTCTCTTTTACAGGAGTCTCGAAGGTAAAACTCTCTCCACGTTTGATAGGCGAGGTGGGTCCAGGGGAGCGAACCTCATCTGACTTCAACTCCAAAGCAGCTACAGCCAGCGCCACTTTATCAGTTGACCGCCTCTGAAGCTCTGGCCTCTGAGGCGCATCTACACTATCTACTGCACCGCTGCTTTCGGCAATGGGGGATGGAGGAGGTGGAAACGCTTCTGTGACAGTAATGGTTTGCTCCTGGATGCTTGGGAATGGAGGCGGGGGTGGAAGGAGGGAGGACGTACGAGGTGGGACAGGCACTTGTGGTGAGTTACTCTCAGAATGATTAATGTCTGAAAATTCTGGAGGAGGGGACGGAACACCGATTGCAGTATTTCCATTTTCAACAGCGACATGACCGTTCACAGGAACACTTGAAACAGCAGATGTAGACGACTGCGCAGAGTCTGACACTTGAACGTACGCAGATGCACCGGCCTGATTCTGACTTGCAGGGGAAAGAGCCTGTTGACTGGAAGCAGCAAGGATGTGCTGCATCTGCTCCAGCTGAGCCTGCTGCTGCTGCGCCAGTAGCAACAGCTGCTCCTGCTGCTTCTGAGAGGCTACAGTCTGTTGCTGCTGAAGCATGGCCTGTTGCGCTATCAGCCGCTCAATAAGAATCTGCTGTTGGGCAGCTAGCATCGCAGCATCCATGTTAGTTGCCGGAAACAGAGGTCCATTAGTTTGTGGAAGGCCATAGAACATCCCACCTGGAATCATTCCTGGATAACTATTTCCTTGTATAAGTCCAGGAAACATATTCCCTTGACCCGGTGCAACAGGATACCCATTCCCTTGACCCGGTGCCACAGCATACCCATTCCCTTGGCCCGCTGCAACAGGATAACCATTCCCTTGGCCCGCAGGATGACCATTCATTGCTGCTGTCGTGGTTAAAGTTCCTGCAGCTGACGAGTTAGCCGCTGTTGTGTTCGGCTGATTCACTCCTCCACCGCCTTTCAAAGCTCCCTGGAGCGCTAACTCATTCGACAAACCCTCCACTCCTTGTGAAAGCACGGGGTCAAACAGACTGTCTACAAAATCATTCACCTCCTTTGGTGATTCTAGTTTTTCAGTGTTTTCCAGTGATTGTAAAGAATCATTGTCTCCAGTATCCCTGCTCGAAGAAGAGGAAGAGAAAGCTCTCGAGAATTTTCTCTCATTTTCGGCTGGCAACTCACCGTCCTCAATACTGACGTGCGTTTCAACAAATGCCCGACTGGCTCGCTGTGCTTTACGCCGCATCTCTCTCACCAGCTCACTATCTTCCTCCTGCCGCGGTGCCTGTTGAACATCAACGCGCCTGCTCTTCAGCTGTACCACACGGGCCTGTATCGCGGACTCAAACGGATCCTCGCTACTTTCTTGAGTTGCCGACGCGGAGCTGCCAGCCGACATAACACGCTCGCGAGCCTCCCGCATCTTCTTCGCCTGCGCCACAACTTCAGCCATCGACAGCTGGGGTCCACTATCCCTCTTCTTCTTGTCTCCTTTCTTGGTTGGTCTTCTCAGCACCACTCCCTGAGGCGGCGGTAACACTGGAGGCGGTGGGGGAGGGGGTGGTGGAACAAATGCTGGTGGAGGTGGGGGAGGTGGTGGTACAAACACTTGACTAATAGGGGGTGGACCAGAAGCACTTGAAAGACGCGTTCTCTGTACCAGTCCATCCTCTACATGTGGGGTATGTTGGCTTGCCTGTGCAAGTCTGGCGGACGTAGCAGCACTTAAAGCATCTTCCCGCTGCACATGCACTGGCGATGATACGTTTTGTTGATGATCAGCGAAAGAAAATTTGTACGCGATTTCGGCTACGCTTTTTCCACGAGGTTGTTGCGTATGAAGGCTAAAAGAAAATGAAAAACATTTTAGACCAAACCGTTCCAAGGTTGTTTTTCTTCATAAAAACAACGGTGAGGACACAGTGCAATAACAATACTTAAAAAAAAAGATCTATCGTCACATGATTTCCGCAAATTTCAATTTAGATACAGGACCACAGAGCAACTGCGCTTTTTAAGCTACCAAGCAATTGTCTACAAAAACTCTGCTAGCGCACAGAAAAAGAAGTCGATGGAAATTTATGGAAAAAGTTCTAGGACAGCTATGCCCCACAAAATATCTAAGTCAGTTCAGATCTTTTTGCCACTGAGGAATGTTTTCCAGAATTTTGATTGGAGAAAGGAATTACTGTACAATATGATTGCTCTACTCGTGTAGTCACATACGAAGGCCTGGAGTCTGCCTTCCTTACTCTTAACATTACTTTGCGAAATTGTCCAGTCAACTCAACAAATAGAATACCACAAACTGAACGTTGCCAGCCTAAAGGTTCTTTGAGCAAGGCTAATTTTACTTCCACGCCATCAAGCCCCTGTTGGTGTTTGTTTGCTTTATTTTGTCTTCTACAAATACGCAGCGTGGAACACCCCCAATACACGTCAAATTTCTCTTTGCCTTATCAAGTCTTGCCAAGCTATCAGTCGACAAGATAACAACAACAAAACGCAAACAGGTTAACAAACAAACATGCCAATTGAAGGAACTGGTTTTGATGCACCACCGAATTCTCAAAACCAAATTTGAAAGCAAAGAATGGAAGTAGTTTGGAGAATTAAGATGTTGAGCAATCACTTACTTGGACAGCGTCTTTAGTTGGCTCTCTGAGACATTATGTCCTGGTTTCACAGTTAATAGTGACGACGACTGAGATAGAGGGAAGGCTGGCGGGTACTCCAGTTCAGAAATAAGATCAAGAACGTAATCCTTGCCGCTAAGAGAAGAATTCCAGTCATTGCACTCAAGATCAACGCTCCAACCTTTGGGATCCTCCACTCCCCTAATAACATCAAAACAAAAGCAAACAAAGAAAGCTTAAATTATTACTTGGTCATCTCAGTATCTCAGTTAGTAATAGACCCTTCTCCAAAATGGCGGACACAGATTTGAATGAGTTAAAATTGAACTGAATGGAAAACTGATCCAGCACTGGAAAGAGCACCTTTACTTTAGTAACCTTGCAAAGCTTCAGCATATTAGGTGTTATATCAGCTTAGGAAATGTACGATGAAATTCGCCAAATTTACCGACGTTTGTATGACTGGGGGTATACGTCATACCCCCAGTCATACAAACGTCTGTAAATTTGTCAAATTTTCAACTTACATTTTCTCAGCTGATATTGCATCTGATATGCTGAAACTTTGCAAGGTTACTTAAGTAAAAGTGCTCTTTCTAGTGCTGGTATACATTTTTAATTTAAACTTACGTGAATTTTCGGCCGCCATTTTGGAGAAGGGTCTATTGAATGATTGACACTAAAGAAGAAAACTATGCAGAAGCTAAAGTTGGGCGGATATCGATACCACGTACCCGATATAACCGAGTTTCGATCCCTTTCGATACTATTCACGTGACCGCTCACTTGAATATTTGAAGGCTATTTCAGTGCCGACAACCAATATCATCCCGTTTGTGTATGTGCTGTTGCATTGAGAACGAAGAAAGTATCACAATATTAAAGTTAAAACTGTGTTGTATTTTTTGGTTTAATGTTTACAGAACATAAAGACTGTTTCCGTTTTAGAGTGGTGATATCATCACAAAAAGCAAACAGGAGAATGAACCAATCAGAATTCCAGACATGCCAAGCGCGGGAAAACGCGTGCGAGCAAATCATGATTGATTTCTTATTGGCTGAGAAACTAGTGCGAGTTGTGCTAACCAATCACAGAGCGCAGTAACGCAAAACTTAAAGCAAACACGACATTACTTTCGACACTCAATTGAAAACCGCTCCATTATTAAATGCTCATAGCAAAAGTTCTAGAAGTTTTATTAACCTGTCCTTGAGTATCAATCCAGCGAACTGTTCTCCTGTGGTGCAAGACTCAACTTCCGCTGTTCTCCTCTCCCCTACAAAACAGGAAAACAGTTTTGAGCCGACTTTCGTTGAGACCGGCATCATTCAACCAGATACTAAGAAAGACACGATTCTCAAACTACCGGGATTTTACAAATTATGGGTGGATTTCGACAACACCCTGGACGTAATGTCCTTTAAATCAAGACAACGCGTCTTAACTGCAAACTACGAATTGGTCGTTGCAAACAAAAGCTACATGAATGTCAAGACCTTTGAGAGTCGTCACTGCTTAAGCTGCCCATTATATATCACATACCGTCAGGAAAGTGACACTCGGCGGCCATGTTGGCCTTCACTTTCGCCGCTTGCCACTCCAGAAGAGAAGGAGGGTGAGAGCGAGCCACAGCAGACCCATCCGTATCCCAGCACAGTAGCTTATGCTGGCAATAACTCTTGAAGCCATTGAAGGCCTGATCAGAAGCATACCTGAGATAAAAGGAAATAACAGCACTTAGGTTTAACTATAATCAGGACACTAAATGGATACTTTCAGGGAAAAAAAACCCCAACAGGGACCAATCAATAACCCTTCAATCCCTAACAGTGATCAGTATCAAATTTCTCCTTGTAATATCAATTCTTAGTCAACCACTGAGGTCATGAGAGTTAAGGATATGATCACACAAGGTGAATTTTCTTGATATTTTAATAACTTCTCCCCAATTCTTTAATAAGGAAAGTATGGGGACAAGATAGGAGAATTTGTTCTTTGACATTAGGGGTTAAAAGTATGTTGATATCATGCAAGTCTAGGCTATCGAGCTACCTATCGATAGCATAAGATGCCAACTTACTTTACAAGATGATTGTAGAGTCTTGACGAGGGCGCAAAACAGCACAGAAACAAAGCCAACAGAAGCCAGCCCCTCTCATTGCTTACATCAGAATGGTTTCCCCAAGTTTGGTTACAAAGATGGCAATACATTTCTTCACGTAGTTCAGGCCTAAAGATTCCCTGAAGAGACAAAAAAATTGTATGTACATTATTTTCAGCAATAGTTATTGGTTGTGAAGCTATCAACTCATATCCAACTTGTAGGAAAGTACTAAAGGTAAACCATTTTATAGCAGAAATCATCGCAATTTCTATTATGGGACCTCCCAAAATGGTGAAAAGGTGTCACCTAATTAATTGATTTGACTGAAAAAAAAATGTGTATTAAGGTGAAGCAATACAGGTAACATTTCTGTGCAACCTGTCACACAGCAAATGTTTTGTTGCAAGTGGCGACTGTCTGTTGCCCTAGCTGTTGCTAACTGCGTGCGCAACAAATTTCGAGGTTCTGAAAAGTAGAAACGGCCTCTGCTTTCTGCAACATGAAAGTTTGTTGCGCATGGAAGTGACAATATGCGCAACGAACAATCGCAACTTGCAACGCAACATTTGGTGCATGACAAATTGCAAGAAAATGTTACTTGTATTACTTAGGCTTAATGGGACAATTGGTCATTTAAAAGAGTTGCTCAAAATAGGTGGAATGTTAAGAGTTTCTTTCAATGTAGTGACGTCAAACCACTGCTAACAGATACTTCCTGTACACAGATGGTTGACCTCTCTCAAGTAGACTCTCAGTCAAGATCCAAACTATCACGCAAACATGCAGTACAATTTCACCTCCCACATGAGTAAAAAACTTCTTTGAGGCAGAAATTTTAAAACAAGGTCCCAACGACACCCACAAATGTGATTTAAGCATATTTCTGCTCAATACTATGAGAAAGTTAGTCAACGTGGTGCAGATTGCGCTCGAAGACTTGGAATTCTGGAAAGGATTTTGTGGAACAACCATTATTACAGTCAATTAGGTAAACTCACCATTTGGGCCAAATAGTTTCCAACAGCAAACTCTTTGGGACCAGTAATAGATTCATCATCCATGAACCGCATAACCTACGGTAAATGAAGAAGACAAACCATTGAATAATTGTATCCTGGTGGGGGTTGGGGGGTGGTATATTGGGGCTCTGCCAAACAAAGGGTAAACTACCCTTTCATAGCCTGAAGTCTATGAAAGGGTAGGAAAATTCTCCTTCAGTTTTTAAAAGGGTCACCAAAATACACTGTGAAGTGGAAGGAGTAAGCAAATAAATCTAACAACAGGTTTGCCATTCATCAGGATAAAAGAAGCTCCCTGAGTTTTCACTGACGAGAAACCAATTTTTATTGGCCATCCAAGACAAATCCTTCGGTAATAAGTCTGGCAACGAAGCTGCAAAAAGCAATTCCTCCATATATATTTCTCGAAACAACATTAGTGTCAGTTACCCAAGAGGAAACTGCAAACCTTGTGGCTAAACAAAAATAAAATTCCAATAAATTGTTTCAAGTGATATCACGAGGAAATATGCAACAATAACAGACACTTACCAACTGAAAGAGACTGGTGGCCAGCACACTGTCTGAATACTTGATATGTAACAAGCTGGTTCTCAATGGAGACCTTAGCATGCGCCATTGATGCTCACTCTACAAAGGAAAAGTGGTAGTGTTAGATCATTACACTTTTGGAAATCTCACAAGGAAAAGCACTTCAAATATAATAAATTATTGTGCTATTACATGCCCAGCTGGTTACCAAGGACCCCGCTGATAACAGTACTCTATACTGAAGGGTTATCCTATACAAACATTCGATTATTATTATTATTATTATTATTATTATTATTATTATTATTATTATTATTATTATTATTATTATTATTGTTTTAATTACAGGGTTCGTACTCTTTTGAGCTCTTGAAATTCCATGACTTTCCGTGTCTTTTTCCGTGACTTCTCCAAGTTTTCCGTGACCTAAATTTGACCATTTTCTTGGAAATCATCTTTCCTTTTGGGTATGTTTTTACTATTTTCTTCACAAAAAAACCTAAGTTATTTTGTACTTTTTAATAAACATCATTTTCAATGACTTTCCATGACCTACACCTAAATTCCATGATTTTCCAGGTTTTCCACCACCCGTATACGTACGAACCCTGAAATAGTAGTTACTTCAGTGCATATTTCCCAGAAAATCCTTGGAGTTTCCAGGAGTTTTACAAGGGGTTTAATATACTGAATGTGATTTAATCAATCATCCGGACACATTAACTTGGAATTCCTTAGCTAGAAGTTTTATTTGAGGTCGGAATTTCTGGCAATTTTTAGGGATTTTAAAACCACGTTTTTTAAACTTGGAATTTCAATTACCAATTTACCGTGAAAATTCACACCTCTAATTCCTAGGAATTCTCGCTAAGAAAAATTCCGAGGAATTTCTCAAAGAATTTTACAAGGGTGCATGAGACGACTAACATACTTGAAAGTGTTCCTGGGCAAACTTGGAGAAAGGAAAATCATTGATGTCTTCTGGTAACTTTGAGATGGCATAATCATGCTTGATCACATCTCCAGTCCTTTCCTTAACTGAGTTTCCATGGGCCAAGGACCAGCCTGGTTTAATGAGACAAATAATAATTATTACTGATCAATGTGTTAATATCTGATTTACAGTATAAGAAATTCTCTGTGAGATTTTTTTCCGTTATAAATGAGGAGCTGGGATGAAGCAGTGGTGAGAGTACTTGCTTCCCACCAATGTGGTCTAGGTTTGATTCCTGGTGTTGTTATCATATGTGGGGTGAGTTTTTTGTTTGTTTATTTACTCTTGTCCCTTCTCCGAGGATTTTTCTCCAAGTACTCCAAGTACTCCCGTTTTCTTTTCAAAAACCAACAATCCCAAATTCCAATTCAACCTGGAAATAGTGGATGAAAGAGCCACTCTGTGGAAGCCACTGAAATTTTCATCTATTTAGTTCATAAACAACACACATTTTAAAGGTAAATCCCAGTAACTTGATCAGTAAATCTTTTGTCTGTTAAAAGACAACATGGCAAACAATAAACAACGAACAATTGTGTTTGATTGGTCTAGTGTTGTTTCAGCTCTTAGATCTATAACCAAAGTACAGTAAGTGTGCACATATCACTCAAATCCATTAGCTACTAGGACCACGGGCCATGGACATGGTGGAGGGATGACAAACCAAGTTCAAAGGAGCCGAACTATAAGCTGTTTTCTGCATAACAAACAAACTATGTCTGTACAGTGTATAATTATATGTAACATGTTCAGCAAATCCTCATGACAGTAGGCCACATATTGGTGACTACTTCAAACTGAAGTGGATTGGACAGAGATGCAATGGCCCCATCCACATATTCTGAATATATCTTGCATTTTGTGTCAGCTCAGAATTAGCTCAGATTTAATTATTGACTTCTCACCTTGGATGTTGGCAAACACCAGCGCCAAGTCTGCTGGAATCTCAAGATGGGTGACATCTGTCACAATCGGTTTCTCAATTTCCTATGGTAACAAAAATGAAAGTTGTTGACAAAAAATATTACATTCCCTAATTCCTGGAATGCACAAATTTGGGTTACCAGAAAATCCCAGTAAACATATGACCCATTTCACAAAAGATTCTTTCCAGTGGAGATGTTGTAGGTTAAAGTGAATCCAGGTCAAAATGATGTCAACCGAGGTTGATTGGTATTTAACTTTGTTAAGGTTGGGTAATTTACATCTGAGGAAAATAGTAAATACAAATATAGTTTACCTAGATTGAAATCATTTTAACCTACAACAGATACAGCGTGTAATGTGCACAACTGTAGGCCAATGACAAAACAGTTTTATTCTATTTATTTAGCTTCAACATTTACAACACAAACAAGAATAATGGACAATTAAATAACAACAAAAGAGAGCAAATAATGGCAGGGGAGCCGCTACAGCAATAGCCAAATGCAGTGCTCCCCTTACACCTAAAAAACTAAGTAAAACTGAATAACATAATTTAGAAGCAGCGAGATGGAAAGCATGCTTGCCCGCGGGCAATGTTACACTTAAGACTAATGGCCAAGTACGGAGGTCTGAAGTCCTGGTCATAATTTTAGTAAGTTAATTCAATTCCCATTACTTCAAACAAGGCAACAAAATGATACTAATTGCTACCTCAGAAGCATTTTTCACAATCACAGCCTCTTCTGCTGGGGGTGTAGTGGGTGGAGGCGCTGCCTGTGTCTCAGTGGCTTTCTTGCGGCTCTCATTCCGTATCTGTTTCGAATAACAACCTTTAGTTAGTATAAGATTTCAAGATGAAATAGCATTTACAGAATGACATTCAAGTTAGTGTAAAAACAGCTTCAAAACCATGTGTAACCAATAAAAGCCATCAGTCCAATGAAATGAAGAAGAACGAGAAAATGAGTAAGCCACATTAAAAAAAGGTCCATGGGATTAACCCTAGGAGAACATCTTACAACAAAAAAGTATAAATAAAATTAAAAGGTAGCTGGTGAATAAACGTTTGATCCTTTAAAGTGTGACTATGAATAGTGTGAACACTAGAATGGTTTCTGGAATGTTTATTGTGTTGGGAAAGAGAATTAACCAGATTCAAGACAAATAAAACACAAACTGTAATGGTTTTTTTTTTTTTGTGGTTTGTTCTTGCAATTTGATCAGCCAAAAATTTCAGTAATGTTCATAATTTTTGCATTTTCACTGTAATCCCCAAAAGTAATTATACAGAGAAATCTTCCTCGCTAATCTCTACATTTTTCTTACAGTAATTGTTGGGAAAATAATACCGTACAAAAACACCTCCAGAAAATTTCTATTCAATGGTAATTGTTCGCTTTTAATTCTTATGACTTGCAGTTAAATCATGCAGCAATAATAAATTATTTATTACAAGTTAAACGAAGATGCTGATGATAATAATCATCATAATCAATGTTTTTTTGTTTAATTGCAGGAGAAAACCACATAATTTTAGCCTGCAAGCAAGCTCTCAGGGAAGAGGAGAGTGCGAGAGCTTGCTCGCAGACTAACATAATTTATGATCTTAGCCCCAATTGAACAAATACTAAAGGACCTTCACATAAAAATGTCTGTACATGCAATGTAAAGTACAGCAGTATGCAGTATTTAACTACTGTTATGAATTCATTCACTCTAAGAAAAGTATAGACAACCAATAAATGGAAATTTTCCCCTTGATAATAAAATCTTAAAAATCTGACTGCCTGATATACAAAAGCAACATATTGCACTGGACTTAGATGGAATAAAAATTATATCTAAATCCTATGAGACTGAAACTAAACAGTCACGGAGAGTTTAACAAGTATGAGGCTATGGTTCATTGAACCAAGCTTTGACTGTCACACGTGTTGTCAAAACATAGCACTTCAACCTGATTTTTAATTCCCCTCACAGAATTAAGTTATCATTCATTCATTAACTAAGACTAAAAATACAAGACCAAGATTATCCTTCTAAAATGCTAAATACCTCGCTGGCATTTGACACATTCCGTATCACCATATTATAGACTGATGGTATTTTGTTATAATGCTAACCACGACAACAGTGAAACGACATCTGAATTACACACTGGAATATTCGGTGAGATGTTCACATGAAAACAATGTCACTTCTGATGACTTCTGTTTTATGGAACACAACCATGCTTAACTGTACGAAATACTTAGTTTACTAACTGAAATCTTTGGCTTCACAGAAAAGTATTATACAGATAAACAATTAGTGAGCTAATATACCAAAGCAGAAGTGTGAGGTTTACTTACTTTAGAATTCATAAAGGATTCCACCTATTGTTTTGGCTCAAATACACTCAATTTGTTTTCATCTAAAAGCCATTTAAAAATTCCCGATGGAATATTCCACATTCAACAAAACAATCTCATTCATGCAACTAGCCACCTTCATACAACTTTCAACTTCATGCCGTCAAAAATAAGCCAATATTAGTGGCTATATTGAACAATAACGGTGAGTTATTTTAACGGATGAAGTCATGTAAAACAATAATGTAAGGTATGCTAATGTGCACAGCAATTATCACCAGCATGTAATTTATTCAAAAAAGGTGTGAAGTTTTCTTCTTGAAGCAAAACTGTGATCTTAGCCAGTATGTGTGAATACAAACATACATTGTACGACTACATGTGATTTTGCATCATATCTTTGACACCATTTTAATGTACCTGCAATCATAAAATTTTGAAAATCTAACTTACTAAGATAAAACAAAATCAATAATCAATGGACTCCACCAGTAAAAGTGACAGGCCTTATTCAAACATTCAATAAACAAAGTTCGATTTATTAACATGTATAAACATGCACGGTGCTCAAATTCATCCTGTCTACTTAATTTTTTTCAGCAAGCACACCAAGGATAAAAATTTCTCAGATTGGCTAATCAAACATTTCAAATAATTTTGACAAGAAATAAATGGAGCAGAAAATAATAAAATGAAAGTTAATGAGTCCTGACAAATTTGTAGCAAATACTTATAAATGTTTTGAAGAATGCTTTTAGTCACAAGTGCACAAATCAATGAAATGCGGAAATTAGTTAGCAAATACTTAAAATTGTGGTTTTGTTAATTTCTCATAATTATTATTTTAAAGCATAATATTTTATAAAGAAACACTACACGTGTTACCCACGCAGTTTTATAACCAGTCTAGATTCTTTGGATGAAATATCTTAGGGGCAGGATAGATAGGATAAAATATCTTAGAGACAGGATAGATAAGATAAAATATCTTAGGGCTTGCAAGAATCTTGTTTGTTGTCTTTCCAAACATAATTTCTCAATAACTGGTCTCTGAACTTCCCAAACCCAAACCAAACTCACAATTATTTTCTTCTTCTGAAGCAAATTAAGCAATCAAATTGTTCCTATTCTTTAGCTAAACATCTTGTTTGCATAGGGACAAGAATCTTGTTTGTTGTCTTTCCAAATATCTCAGATTATGACCGGTCTTTTTTTCCTTTTACCCAAAACTCACAATAATATCTATTTATTATTTTCTCCCTCTGAAGCATTGTTCATTTTCCCAAGTTTGAAATGGCATGTTATAAAAATATAAACAGTAATTAACCCTTTAGCCTGAGTAATATTCCAACATCAAAATTCTCCTAACTGTTCGTCATATATTCTTTTGTTACGGAGCTCTAAAATATTAATATTAAAAATATGATAAAGCCAAATTTTGGTTTTATCAATTGGACTGCTGTAAAGAGATTTGAGAGCTGACGTTTTGAGCGTAAGCCCTTCATTAGAGCAAATCTGCTGAACTGAAGAGCTAGCACTTGAAATGCCAGTTCTCGAAACTCTTTGGAGCAGCTAAATTACCCTTGGCTAACAACTCCATCAAATATTTGCATTCACTCTTCCATAAATACAGCATCACAGTTTCTCTTAAAAACTAGTTTGAAGATTTAATTAAAACTACTTTATCCATGGTGATCATTTCCTAAATTCTCTCATAACCTGAATGTTTTCAAGATCACATAGTTAAACGCCAGGAAAAGCTACATGTAGATACCAGTCACTAACTGGTAATTAAAGGAATAGGGCCTATTAAACAGATTTTCAGACTAAAAGCATTTATTTATTGGCCTTGTAGTCAGAGAGCTATTTGAACAGTTCTTGATGTAATACTGCTAATAATGCCAATAAGACAACCTTAGTCAAGATCAAAACATTCAGTCACACAGACCAATATCAATAAATTAATATTCTTTATATATTAAATAATTTCTCCAGAGTTAATTTATGTGAACTCTTTAGTTAATTGTTTTTTGAGAGCAAATTCTAATGTTTTTTCTTTAACTGTTAAAATTACAGTAATTATAGTACTTTTGAAAATCTGATATCTGACAGCAACGAGTACAATTGAAATTGAGCTGCATGACTGTCACTGACTACAAGTTCCAAATAACCTGAAGTGTACAAGATGGGCACTTAAAAAAATAAATAAATAAATTACTAACTTTAATTGATATGAATGCCCAAGACTGCCCATTTGTAATAACCATTTGAAATAGGTTACTTATTATCAGTAAACTAACACCCTGCAATTGACTAAAAACATCAATAAAAACAAACACATCTGAACACAAGGATGAGTAACCAAGTCAAACCTTTCAAAACTAATGTGCATTGACAAAACCAGTTCAAAGCACTGTAGTGGTACATGCATCATATAATTTACTGTTATTTAAAGCATTACCTCGTGATTCACAGTCCACGAATGAGTCACAAGATGTGCCCCCATTTCACAGCATCTGCATTCCCAAGTGCTTACATGTAATTTACACTGAAGTGTAGAGCGAAGACACCTCACAAATACAGCCTTTAGAAGGAAGTTCTCAAATGATACATGTATTCTGTTTGCCTTGACAGTCCTTAGAGTGAATCTTGATGATCATAGGTTAAAACTCCACAAAATATTCTCAAAAATTTTAAAATGTATCACCAAGCACAATTCCTCTGAATATGTTAATCAAGCTCTTGTTATGAATTTAACAATTTCTAATTCCATGGAAGTGAAAATATGATTAAAATCATGACACAAATCAAGGTTACACCTGACCAAGTAATGCCTTAAGTTTCAGGACACAGTATACTCCGAAAAAAATATTCCAAATTCATTTTTAACAAAAACCAAACTTGTTGCCTTGATATTAATTTCTTAATAAACGAAGATCATAATAAACAGTATGCACAGCTTCTTCTAAAACAAAACAAAAACTCTAACAAATACACAAAGTATCTGAGTTTAAAAAATTAATAAGAACTAACTGATATTCTCATATTATCTTAAGTAACAAAAATACTGACAAAACATGAGTTATTCATAAACAAATCAAGCTGGCCAGCCAATAATTTATTGCAAAAATTCCTGTCAATAAAACAATCTGGCATTGAGTAACATGATATTGATATCAACACTTGAGTAAATCTGAGTGTTGTCATCAGATTAATTTGAAAATGTTTTATAATTTATAATAACATAACTGTAGGTTTCACGCTGTAGCAGTGAAATATTTAAGTACACAAATCACATACAATTTTAAAAGAAACATTGTTTTTGTGCGTATGCACATTACAATCCTTTAAATTGCAAACGAATTAATAATTTATAAAACTTGTCTAAAAGATTTAAATCAAAGCATTATTAATATATTAATTAGACAAAATTAAAGCAAAACCAATGTTGGTCCTTTCAACTACATGTTTTACTCTCCAGAACAAAACAAGAAATTTATCTTTGAAGAAAGATCTATTTCATGTACAATGCCCAATGTAAGTTCTTTCCTCAACAATGTGCCTGAACAAAGAGTTTTTCTTTCCTACTTTTACTATATTTGGGACAGGCATTACAACATATTTAAGCTTGAGCAAGGAACAATAATGCATTTCTGCAAAATGACTAATTAAGTACATCACATCTGCAGCAATATCTTGCCCTTGACTCTGACGATCGATAACTTCTGGATGTCGAAACATCAGTCAATGTTATCTCAAACCATCGTTCTCACGACTATAATAAACCTGAAGGATCATAATTTACCTACTTGTCGACCACTTTCCATTATGTAACTTTTAACCTCTAAAGTGCTACAACTTTCAATTATTGGGAGCTGTTCTAAAGATTAATTCTGACTAATTAATTACAATTCTGAAGATTTATATTGTGCAGATACCAAACATAAGTTTTTTTACTGCTCAATTTAACAACAAAGTCAAAATAATAAATACCGGTATACATATAAATTACACTTGATAGCCACAAAATAAAAGTTAATAATGATTACAATTACAACAAGAAGAAGCTAAACAAGAGACCTTTCCCCTAACTGGTCATGAACCTGCAAAGTCTATAAATGTGTGTAGTACATATCTGGAGCTTTGACATCCAAGTTGAACAAACAAGTGAGTCACAAATATTATAAAGTACGTGACTGACAGAGTCAATGGTGATGTGATTGCTCACATAAAAAACATTACATCTCAGCCAGCTAGTGATAAATTGAGTGAGCAATTGATTTGCCCCATTTCATTATTCTTTCATTCACAGGTAAATAATTACATTTAAGAGTAAGAGTGCTACCAGATGAAAATTTTACAACTCTTGTTGTAATTCAAATTCAAATCAAATCGCACAGCTAGCATAATTTGAATTAGCACTTTTCTCCTCTTAAAATAGATCCATGCATTTTACCTTGTGCATTCATGAAAGGTGCTATGAAATGGTTACTAACCGAGATGTGTAGGTCGGACGTAAGGAATTCGCCTGTATGTGTGATGCTGATGTCTAAAGAACCACCATGATGAGATTCACACATAATACATGCAAGCTGGAGGTACTCGGTATAGGCCTACCACTCCAATAGTTATCTCTGGTCTCTCTGCTATGAAGTAGCTACTGTTGACACAGTAAACTAACTGCTTCACATGCAGAACTCAATGTCTGAATGAAATGCTCAGAATTCAACATGGCCAATACCAATAAAATAAAAAAAATTAAAAACCCCAATATAAGGGTGTTTTTCAAAACGATTAAGTAATCAATACTCAGAACTTTCCAAGCTACTCTCGATACTGTGCAAGTAATTTTTAATTAATTTATTCACATTCCTTTCCAGAATCTGTCTTCTTTCAATAGAATTCAAGAAAATTCAGGTCCTGAATTTACTCTAAAAAGGTCTTCTCTGTTGTTGTCAGTGTAAATCAAAATACTTTATTAAAGTTTTGATATGTTTAACTGTCATTGATCACCACTAATGCCTGAGGTATCACAGCCAACATTACGACTGGACTCTGCACTGAGTGACCATATTATTTTAAGACACCTATTTCATAAATTATTGATCCAAAATTTGCAGACAAAATATGGGTATTAAATATTGGTATAATAAAAAGTGAAAAATGTTAAATAGTAAATATCCCAGCTTGAAGTACTTACTTTAGTGAATTTTGCCAACATGTAACCACAGCAGCTCTTGCCAAGTAAAAAGCTTATTATGAACCTGACATAAAGCTTACGTCAACAAATTAACCACTTAACATAAAAAATTCAGCTGTGAGTAAAAGACATGGCAACTCGCCTTGATAAATGCTTGTCGTTGGTGTTTCATCCGATAAATTGCCTGGAGAAGAATGAATCCTTTCCGAGCTTTCATGAACTTCTTCCTGTGTGAATAAATTAGATTAGATGGTTTATTTATATCTCAATGACAGTATAAAACTGAAAGAGATGATATAAAAAAAAAATGAAGGTTACATGTATTTAAGGTGCCTGGTGTGAAAAGGAGAAATTCTGAAAAACATCAAATCTTGTTGGGCAGTAACAACAATATTTAATAACCATGATTGTAACCCAGGTGTTTCAAGATTACATGTAATTCTTGCTAACTCACCATACACAGTCAGCTGTATCATGTAGCTGCCAAATTTATAACCAGTCCAACAGTTAAAAATCATATGCTAGTTCTGAAACAATGCCAGCTTTTATTTATATAAATGTACATATATTTCTTTATTGTGTCACTGAAGACAAGCAGAGGGTACCACAAAGTTAATTCACACCTTCGTCAACAGCAATTTGCACCTTTTAAAGTCAATTTCTAATTCTGATTTTCAGTTTCAAGTATGAACGTCTGCACCCAAAGCTCATACATTTTGACTGTCCAGACAGTTGAACTTTCAAAAGAGAAAAGATGTCAGAAAGATGGCACACAGCACTTCAATCCAGGGTTTATTTTAGGGTGTGGCTCTGTAGGATTAATGTAAATTTATTAACAAGCCCATGACACCAACCGTGCTAATAATATGCCTTCCATATGATTCAAGTGTATTAATTTAATTTACAACTATCTAAATAATGCAAAATATTAATAGTTCTAATAATAGGTGGCTTAATGTAATTTAGGTAAAGTTAGGCTCAAGCCAATGTGGTCATGCCCAGTGGTCTTGTTTGTGACAGTCCATGATCTATGGGGCACTCCATAGGTCCTTGCAGGGCAGGTTCCTGTCATGCAATACATTTGGCTTGCAATTGAGCTGATCTTGGCAGATCACTTACTGTGCAGCGAATGGTTGCAGATTCTTGGTGATGAGTTAAAATTAACTTTAATTTACATAAAAACTAAGTAGCTCTTATTTAAAACACATCATACATTTCTGTTATTTTAGCATCTCCATTTAGTGGATTTAAACTGCATAGACCAGGAATGTAGCTATGAAAAACCTCAGCAGGCTCATTAATAACCCAGCTGGCTCTTTTGAACTGGGCACCTTTAAAACATTAACCTCAAGTATTAGCGCTCTGTCAAAATTTCAGCCAGTGATAAGATATCTTTCAGACGACAAAATCTGCCGGTAGCTGGCTCTTAGCGGCATCACTGTATTGCTTTTATGATATATATATTGAATAAATTTACTAAAAATAACGTTTTTAAGGTTACATCCGATTTATTAATTTAAAAGGTTCAATAACAATAATTATATGGGTTATTGACCAAGCTACACTGTATATCGGTCAAGGCGGATGGATATTGGACAAATTGTTTCTTATTAATTTTGCATTTTTATGGACCAAGACGCATCAAAGTTCAGAAAAACGTAAACAAAGAATGCAGGCCTGAGGCCAATACCCAGCCATCTTGACCAAAAGGATTTAGGGAGCACCTTTACTATCAAGTTTAAACTAGATTGTTGTGAAAAAGCAGACATGCAACTATTGTACTGAGACAGAAATTCTTTACACTTGGCACGAGATTTATTTTCAAGATGGAAACCCAACACCCTTAGAACTTAACTTTAAAGAGCTTAAGTTTACAAACGGCTTAAAGAATTCAGAAGCCAGCAAACTTGCCATTTTTAGCCAATTGCATGGTTGTGTAAGTAGGTAGGTAAAGTCAGACTATAAGCCTATAATAGTGGCTCACACGGACGGAGCTTAACCCAGTTTCTGTAGCATGACTTTCAGCAACTAGGAGTATTCCTACTCTCCCCTAAATGGGATGCTAGTCCATTGTAGGGTTTACCCCAGCAGTGCGTCGCCTGTAGCCATTTATATACCTGGGTGAAGAGAGACAATGTGGAGCAAAGTTTCTTGTCTTACGAAACAACACAGCAATGTAGAGACCAACCTCGCCTAAAACCATCAACTGTCTTCCCATCGAATGTCCACCGTCCGACACGCTAACCCCTGCACCAACGTCTCAACAAGTATATGTAACAAACATTTTATTATTTTTTACAAAATTTTTGGCAACAGTTTCATGTTCAGTTCATATCATGTCTCCCCACATTTCAACTTGTGTTTGTATAACTCTGTGAGAACAAAGGAAATGCTATCTACAGTACTTTTGAAATAGACAATTCATACCTTTCCAGAATGCGCCTTGTGTTACTCTGGATAACAATGGCTGCTTTCTTCATCTTGAGGTACTTACTATTCACATAGTACCCACGCATCTGCAAAGAAAATCACAGGATTATTAACCCGTATTGCAATAAAGACTGTTTCTGTCAATCAGGGCAATTTAAAGAAAAACAATGGCAGGTCCACAGATGGCAAAAAGCACTTTAGGAGCATTAATTATAATACTCCCCCTGGAAGGGATGCTAACAGTCCATCAGAGAGTCATCACCTCTGGACCCCCAGAATAATTTGTTAGATTGTCCTACGCAGCCACCCGTACCCATTTCATTGTGATGCACAGAGACAACCCAGAGTTGCTTAACGGTATTTACATGTACAATTCATGCATGTATCAATTTCTATGCTGGTAAGAAAGAGTTCCTGACCATGTCTTGTCTACTTGTGCTTGACATGCACATCGTTGTCACTTGCATTTGAATTGCAATGCACATGCCTAATCTGTACGTGTATATAATTAACAGGGCTGTCCTTGAGTTTTAGCCACATGTAGCATTCATGAGCTTCAATACCCATAATAATCTTATTGCTCTCCAAGTAAAATGAAGAGGCTCCAAAGGTTCTCAAGGTTCTTTAAAGGGTGTACAACCATAAATTATAGGTTTTATGGGTTACGGCCCTTAATGAGAGCTGATCTACATTTATAAAGATGAATATAAATCCTTGTTAGATTTGCGGACCATGTCATGCAAACTAACTCACCCTCGCTTGAATGACAACAGCCATGCGGTTGAGCTTGGCCATTCTGGATTCTTCTAAAGCTTTGTGAAGGTTCTCTTTCATAAAAACCTGTTACCAATAAATTTAAAGAAAGTACATTAATTTTTGATTCAGAGAAGGAAAACAGCTATCAAATTGTAATACAATAACATGTAACATATCAAACACGAGACACAGTGTTTCATCACATATCAAACACCAAGAAGAAAGTTAAAAAATACGACGCATAGCGGAGTATTTTTGACGAACTTCGAGGTTTTTGATACTGTGATGAAACACTGTGACAAGTGTTTGATATAACTTCTCAAACAAACTGATTTTGAAGGAGAAATTAAGGATGCAAAAACGAGGAGTTTTTCATCAGATATCCAAACATGTCACGGTGCATGATTTCCTTTGTCTTTGGCTTTTGAATTATTAATGAGTTTGAGAAGTTAATGTAATATCCATGGAAACAAAATTGTAATAAGGAATGAGACAGTAGCACAGGCATACTCAGAAAAAAGAAATCCAAGATTTTCCAACATGAGTCAAACCTATCATCTTCTAGCTACAGTAGAAGTAGAGGTAAGGATGCTCATAAGCAATAGTGTCCCAGCTGAAAAGCAAGGAAATGGAGTGTCCAGAGACATGGCATACCTTTGTTTTTCCAAACTGATAGCTCTCAGCTTGAACTCTCTCAATAATAATGCTGAGTATTCTGGCAACATTCTCCCTTGGATTAGGACTGCTCAGGTCAAGCTGTGATGACAGACATTTATACCTAAAACAATGTGCAGAGAAAAAAGTCAGCTCACAGGAACTGCCTGTTCTAAAGTTGTAAGGGACTGGACCCTAGATAACACATATTTCAAATTACATCATATGAAGAAATGAACCCCATCACTGGAAAGATCACATAAAAATTAGTAGGTTAACCAAGTTTGGTTATGTTTCATGGCATAGTAACCAGGCTGTGTGACCTGTCAAAGATCATCCAAATTCCATACAAATGTCTCTAATTCTGAGATGGTATGCCCCAATTCCATACAAAGTCTCTGACTAATATTTTGCTTAATTTTGAAAGCCTTCAACACGGTTGTAATCTCACAACTGAACCCCAAACTTGGTAAACTGACTAATTTTAATGTGATCTTTCTTGTGATGGACTTCAAGTTTTGAAAATTTAAAACTCATCTCCAGTCTGCAATTGAACTCCAGAACAGGGAAATTCATATACTGTTGCACCCAAAGAAGGTTGAAGGCCCAACACACGGAAAGTCAGGCATACTAGCCAGTTGACAACTGCACCACTACAGTACTGACAAGTCAATCATCATAATGTATGTACAACTTTGTCACACATCACAAAAAAATATTTGAGGATTTCTTAACACAACAGAACATAGTACACAAAGCAATCATTAAGAAAGACACTTTTATTAGCATGAAATAAGGATTGTCAGACTTCCTACCTCTTTATAAAGTCTGCATAAGTGTATCTGATGGGATAACCAGCTTTACGGATCTTCACAGTTTCCACTATTCCACAATACCTCAGCTGCTCAACCACGAGAGCAATGTCAAACAATCCCGCAACCTTGAGAGAATGTTTTACACAGTCAGTACAAACAAGTAAAATTTAATAATCATTAGATTGAAGACTGATACACATAGAACAATTGACAAATGAATATATTACTTAGTTTTACCTTTGTGTTGTTTGGTTTTATACACCTGACAAAGAAAGGATCACAACTGCAAAAAAAAATCAAAGGATGAAAACTATAAGAAGTAGTCAACAACAACAACAACAACAATTTTATTAAAAAAAATTATGTACACACTTTTACAATATAATTTAGCTACCCACAATTAGCGGGGCTATTTGAGGTGGGTAACGGTAACTGATAGTAATACAACACTCAGAAAATGAAAACATTGATTACTTGGAAGGTTCATTATGAAAGAATGCTGCACATCGATCTTGGAAGTGGGAGAGAAGCAAGTGCAAAAAAGGTAGTCAATAAAAGGGTGCACTACACAAGACTTTACCACAGTTTCTTATTCCAGTCAGTTGTAAAATGAATTGAAAAAGAATCAACAACTGTATTTACTTCGTAAAATTAAGATCCCAAAATATGATCACTTAAAAATCATTATTATATACCAGGTCCCTGTTGTTCAAAAGCTGATTAACGCTTTATCCCCAATTAAAAATTAACAGAGGTTTTCATCTTGCTCATTAAAAATATTTTTAAAAGCTAATTTATTTTAAGTTAATTGTAAAGCAAAGTCTTAGGCAAAACTAAGGAACAATTATAATCTTTTTGAAGATAATCTTCTCGAATCCAAGTTCACGTTAGCCAAGGATTAGCTTAATCAGGCTTTGAACAACTGGACCCAGCTCTATTAAATAGTACAAAATAAATATAATTATATCTTCTCTAGATAAACTGCCATTATTAGAAAACTGTTCAGGAGTGATTGACTTATAAAACAAGTCTAGACCAAAGCTGAGCACTGCCTAGCATACTGCAACAGAGTGGCAGCTTAGCTAGGCCACTCAAGGATATGAACTGGGTGAGCTTTCAACTTCAATTAATTTTAGTCTGGATATTTTTGGACAACAGTGCCATGGATATAACTCAACACTAACTAAAATAATTACGTAAGGATTGCTCACACAGTAGATGTGGTCTGGAAGGATTGACCATTGTTAAGACAGAAAAGAAACTTACCTTTTCATAGCCACAACAAGCTTGATGAGGGACTCGTTGAATTTCGCACACACTGTTGGCTTCTTTTTCTGGCCCAGTGGCAATCTAAGAGAGTTCTTAGGCTGAGAGGGAAGTTTTAGACCCTTGATTGTTAATTCAGCACTTTGCAGCTCTGGAAAGAGTTCCTGCATGAACTACAAGAGACAAAAATATATATCATTTAATTGCAACCTTCAATCAAATATACACTGTAGAAAGAGAATTTTCTGCTGGCAAATGAATGTTACATATCTAGCATGCATCATTAGTACTGTATTACCTAATGAACACACTTAATTGACACCTTCCCCCATCCACACACATGCACATCTTAAGGCAAGCTAGTCTCGTCAAATGCCTGTTCCCTTACATTAACATCAACCCATCTGGTCAATCAAAAATAAATGAATTGAATTGTTAGGTTTAATAGTAATTCCAAAACTGAACAGCTGAAAACTGATTGAAAACAGGTGTGAGCATACAGTCATGTGAAAAATACGCCATTAAAAAATTCAAAGCAGTTTAAATTTTGGCACTTACCTGATTACGACAACTAGCAATCAGATCCTCAAGGTCTGGTCTGAGACCATCTCTGTTCTTTTCCAAGAATCCAGACACCTGGTAACATAGTGAAAATTTAGAACCACGTGAAAATTGTCTTCAAGACAAACTTTTAGAAAACACTTTGTTTTCACTGACTGACTGTCAAACTGAGTGACTGACACAACTGACTGACTGACTGACTGACTGACTGACTGACTGACTGACTGACTGACTGACTGACTGACTGGTTAACTTACTCAAACTGACAGTCTGTCTTGCTCAGACTGACTGGCTGACTGACTGACTCAGGTTGACAGTCTGACTGACTGACTGACTGACTGACTGATTGACTGGTTAACTTACTCAAACTGACAGTCTGTCTTGCTCAGACTGACTGACTGACTGACTCAAGTTGACAGTCTGGCTGACTGACTGACTGACTGACTGACTGACTGACTGACTGACTGACTGACTCAAGTTGACAGTCTGACTGGTTGACTGACTGACTGACTGACTGACTCAAGTTGACTGTCTGACTGACTGACTGACTGACTGACTGACTGACTCAAGTCTGACTGACTGACTGACTGAGTCAAGTTGACAGTCTGACTGACTGACTGACTGACTGACTCAAGTTGACTGTCTGACTGACTCAGACTGTCAGACTGATTGACTGAGTGACAGACCCCTTAACTATTATGGATAAGACGGTTAGTTTCTAAAGAAACTGTGGTGCTGCATCGGTGGGGAGAAGAAATGTATGTTTGGTTTTATCAAGATTTGAGTGCTGACATTGTGAACATAAGCCTTTCACCTGACAAAGGGGCTTATGCTAAAAATGTCCGCAATCAAATCTTGGCTAAGGGCTAACAATGTTAACTAGCACTCTTTTTGGTGGCCAAATTACTGCATCAACTCTCCTCATAAAATCAAACAGTTCATTTAGCTCAGATCCTAATTAAGTTGACAGACACCACCCGCCGCCTTACCTGGTACCACACTGTGCCAGCATAATGGCTAACAGCAAATTCTGGTTTGGGTGTTTTTGGTTTTCCATAAAATTTGTTCTGTTCATGATGGTGATGACACTTGTCCAGGAATGAATAATCATCTGCCTGTTGTAACCAAATGAATACCCAAGATGTTAGCACCAAACCCAAAAACAACAAATCCAATATTATTAATTCCATTTTTTTTCTGAATGAATGACAGTGTATGGACAAAGTGTAATCCAGAATTCCAAGGTTGGGGTAAATAAAATACAGTAAGGATGAGTCTGGCTTTCAACTTAAGCTCCCTCAGCCTTTCAGTATGTGAAATGTAAGCACTCAATGTTCCACCCTTCTCCCTGCAGTGATGAAATACCTCCTTCCAACTGGCAAACTGGCAAACACAGGCTACATGTAATTCTAAGCAAAAGTAAGACATGTGCATAAAGGTTGTAATCTGTACCAGCTGTTATAGCTGTTATAATTATGCAGTGTTATAGCTGATGAGAGATCTTGATTGTTGTTTGTTCAGTTCACACACAAAACAGCAAGTCTGAGTTACAATTGTGCAGTTCCAGGCAACATATTTGACTCAAAATGTAAAGAAAGCCTTGTGGTTTCAAGACCACATACATATACCTGTACATGAGTGAAATATTCAAGTACATGTACACAAACTGCTGTGTATCAACAAATTAATCACAACATCTTTAATGGTGTCTTGTAAAAGAATCTCAAATGAATAGATTCTTGAAATATGAATAAAGCAAAATGTATGACAAACAGAAATGGGAATTTTGCTCCATGATGTTAGTGCTGACCCTTATCACATACCTTGGGAAAACCTGTAGCATCTGCCAGAATATGAATCAGCCCATACGGTGGTTTGGCCAGCAGATCCAGCCTTGGTTGGTTATCAAAGAATGGCATATTTGTCCATTGGATGTGTTCACTAACATACTCATCCTACAAATAATCAAAACAAGTAAATTCTCCTGAGATCTTATTCAATTTGATACTTGCTTCTGGTCAACATTAATGGGTACAAGAGTCAACCTAAAGCCATTCAAACTTACAATGCTTGGGGTTCCAGCAGTCATATCAAGTTTAATTTTGCACTACGCATTCAGTATATGCAGGGCAGTAGCTGAGCTTTTTGAGAAGCAAGCTCCACACAAGAAAACAAGTCAGTCATGAACTAAAGAAAGCCTAATCTTCCATTGCTATTGCATGTCTTTCAGGATGTCTACTTCATGTTCAATCTCTAAGTATGGCTGTAGCCAGCTATCTTCACTGTGCATCTACATGTAATTGCTGGCCATAACAGCTGACTGCTGTCTAGATAGATACAGTCATGCAGTACAGGGATACAATAATACTGGGAACTTCATTTCACTCTTACCTGCTCCATCCTGAAGACAAACTGGTTGAAGAAGAACTGTAGAGTCTCATTTGCAAAATTGATACAAAGTTGCTCAAAGCTGTTCCTCTCAAAATCCTTGTTGGAGAAAAAGAGAATGCACATCAATAAAAATAATTATTTTTATCACCATAATTATTATAGATTTTATCTGTGGTTTGTTAATGGTTTTTATTAATAGAAAGAAATCTGCAATTGAACAAATAATATTTATTGTGGAGAAACTTAATTTAAATGAATACCTTTAAAAGAGTCAGACTGTCAGATTATCTGTGTTTTGATTACATGTACATGTATGATCAGATAATTATTCCTTGCCTCTTCCTTCCCATGCATTACCTCCTGTATCTCTTCCCTCGATGACACCTTCCTCAAACTCATCTAGTTATGGCTAATGCATAGTTACTATATTTACAACACTTACTATTGGCTCTTACCTCAAAGCCAAAGATATCAAGTACAGCAATAGACAACTGCTGCTTGCCTTTGAACACAATTCCGTTGACTCTGCTGATCAGCCACGCAAACAGGTGGGAGTAGATTTCTTTGGCCAGGGCATCCCTATAAAACAGATTAAGACAATCTTGCATTAACAGTTTTCCTGGGAGAGGATGCAGTAGTTGTTTCTTAATAACAATATCAGATTATCTGTGTTTTGACTTTGATCAGATGTTCCTTACCTGGCATCTGTTGCTTGGTCAACTGATCTTGGACTTCTAACTTTAGATCCTCCTGCAGTCTTTAATGTACAAATACATGTAGTTAGTTGGATTAAAAATACTCTGCTAGTGCACATGCATACAGTTGCAATAACAAAAAGGTACTGTTCAGCTTATCCACGTGTTACATGTAACTCAATCTGAGATACCGTAAATGCTCGAATTAGCGCCCAGCTTCAAATAAGCGCCCCACTTCAAATTAGCACCCCTCCTAAGGCTCAAAAGTTGTAATAAGTGCCTCCCTTCAAATAAGCACCCCCACTCCCCACCTCTTTTTGATGAAAAAGTCTTAAGAACGTTTCAAGTTTGCAAAAAGTAGTTTTCTATAAGGGTTTTGAATTTTTATGTTGCAGTTTGGTTTTTAATAGAAATAAAAGATAGTGTCATTTTGAGGCAAAAATTGATAAACAAAATAAGCGCCCCCCTTCAAATAAGTGCCCACCTCTTTGAATTAGCGCCCCCCCTCTCACCTTAGCAAATTAAATAAGTGCCCCGGGCGCTAATTCGAGCATTTACAGTAACTTAAAACCATCATGTTACTTAACACATTTTTACCCTGGGGGGTGGGGGGGGGGAAACTCCCATGGATACAAAAGTGACAGGGGTGATTGTTGTACCTTTTAGAGATCACCTTGTCACTTTTATATGGGAGTCACCGCCCCCCCTGGAAGGTTGCTTGATGTTTTGACTCTCAACTCTTGATCAATTTTTAATATGTTACATTACATATTGACTGGACTCAGTTTAATATTTGTCCCATGTACATGTATGCACTCGCCTCAAATAATCATTTCCTGATTATTTCAGATAACTTGTCAATCATTGTACTTACTGTTTCTTTGTGAGTCAGTGGTACAACAAGATCTTGCATTTCAAGACCAAGCATCTCAGATGCAGTCTTGACTTGGGTCTGTCCCATGATCACAGCAGCCTCTTGTCCACTGGCCTAATAATATTAGAAATCAAATGCAATGAAGGACTTTAATAAGGTCAGATAAACTGTATACAGAGAACCTAGTGATGGAGAGATCAAATTCCTGCATACTTCAGTACACATCCTGAATCTTGCAGTTCCCTCCTTTTTCTCTCTCACCCACCATTTAAAGGGGAAGTATCACAGGAATTTGGTGTTACTAACAGTTCATATCATTCAAAACCTCTAAAATGTCTTTTTTTTTTTATATCAACAGAAACCGAAAAGCATTGCTCAAATTTGTTGTAGATTGTCACCCCAATGTGATAAGACTACCAATGAGTGTTTCTGGCCACAGACAGACTTAAGAATAGAATAGACCACAACCTGAAAAGAGTTAGACCAACCGTTTCCAAGTTTGCACATTTTCATTTCCAATATGCACTACAGCAGGTCATGAGTTGTTTCTTTCAAGAATTCAGTTGATTTCTTTTTCGTGATGTTCTAGAATTATATTTGTAACTAAGTGAAGGTGTTGTCACACCATTTTCATCACAACAGGTAAAAAAAATCCCTGTAATACTTCCCCTTAGTAAAAGGGTTCTTGCACTCAGCATGTAATTTCATCTCCCATAACCTTCTACCTCATGGGGTTCCTGCCATCATCCCTTTCTTGCACAAGAGAAGTAAACTTACAAAAATGCTACACCACCTCTCCCCTGTTCATGGCATCATGAACAAATTCTTGAATCTTGTTGGTGTATCGCACATTGTCAGTTAGTAAGTCTTTACAAGTTTTTTTGTTGTTCACTAACCTCTGTCCTTCCAAAGTCAATGTTTCCCAGATGCAAAATGAGCGACAAAACGTGGAAGATGGCCTCCTTTTCACTTCCCTGCAAGAACACAGTTTTATAACTGATATTAAAAAAAATATTCTCTTTTAATGAAATTAAGGCAAAACAGTCAGAAACTGCATCCTGATAATTAAGATACAGAACAGCTACAACATAATTTGTTTTCTGTACAAAGCAAATTGCTGGTCAACAACTTACAGATATTCCGAGGACATCCATGGCTTTTGTAACGTGATGAAAGTAAGCCTCTTCATTTCTGTTTGGAATGACACTTGCTTTACCCTAAACACATAAAGATGATGTCCATAAATTAATATGAGAGCCAACAATGCAAAATAATTTCAACATTAAAGGCATTAGGGAACAGAGAGTGGAAATAGATTGAGAGTTGATAAGGTGGTGTGCCACATATAAATACTGCCTTACATGTACCTCACAAACAACACAATTTAGAATTAGGTACCACAATCATCACAAGGAATTGACAGTACAATGATCTAATAGACAATGCAATAATAATTATTATACTTAGCATACAGAGCTACATCTACAACAGAACGATACCTGGTTAAGGTAAGCAAAATCTTCAGCACTTGTGAGACTTAATTTCTGTTTTTGCTCATCCGTCAATCCGCACAGCATCTCGTAAAAGATGTGATAGTTTCTTTCACCAGCCGCCTGTTAATAAAAAAACAACACTTCCTCATTACCCACTCCAGAAACTGTGAGAAAACTGCTACAAGTAACAGATTGTGGGATCATTTGGGTAGGCAAATGGACATCACACCAAAGAACAAGTGCATTTTATGGCATTTTCTTGGAGTAGCATAGTTACATGGCTCTTGTTAAATAGTTTTCACTTTTAGAAAAGATTATTTCTTATATGACTTACATAATTATACTGTCAAGAAATGTTCAGTGCAATTTCCATCTGTCTTTGCACCAGACCAAAATTACAAGGGACATGATAAAAATATCAAGGTGTTATAAAACCGACAATATACAGTATTATGAACAAAAATATTTTGTTGGTGTTCACAACATATATATTTACATTATTGGAACAGTAATATATTTATCTTTTATGTTCATAACATAAATTTTCATTCATAATGTAATTTTGGTCTGGAATGAATATTTATTACATAATATAAGTTCTTCTCGATATTTATATTACTATATCATTCATTATTTTTGTGATACATGTAAATGGCACCCCAAACATGAGAGGGGTTATTTCAAACGCATTTCTGTGGCCTTTTTTATTTGAGGTCTGATGTTTCATCTGAAAAATCTTATATCTCTTAAAATATAATTATTTTTGTAACGTTTACATGAATAAAAGAAATTCAACATAGTTATTGTTCAAAATACCTGTCCAACAAGCCTTGATCTTTCCAGAAGATATTCTGACATTCTTCCCCCAGTTATCTTGCCTTGACTAGAAACAAATTAATTCAATTTAATTATTTAATTTATGAATTACAAAATATATAATATTAATCAAAAGATTATGTTACACTTAGGGTGGTTGGCTGGTTCACTTAAATCAAAAGATCATGTATTTATTTGTGGAGGACAGGCATAGTAGTAAGCACATCCCTCATTCTATCTGAAGGTACGTACATCAGGGTTCTTGCTAAGATTATTTGTTAAGGGAGGTAATAAATTTGCAATAGCAGGTGAACACCATCTTACTAAAGTCTCCCAGGGAATGATGGGAGCGAGATGGCCGCCGGAAGAATGGAAACCAAACAAGGCGGAGCTTGAAGTCAGCATTGTTTCTGACAAAAGAAAATGCTCAAACCAAGAGCAGTTTCTTTATGGATTTTCAATGTAATATTTATTTATCTGCTGGATGTTTTTACATTATTTATGGGAAGGAAATTCCCAAACAAGGACGAGTTTTTTTCAAAATACGATGAATTTTGAAAGCAGTTTCAATAATTTCAGAGACAGTTTTTTTTTCATGATATTTCTTAACATTTACATGAATAGATGTTAAAAATAGCTGGCTGTTGGCTCCTAACAAGAACCTGTTACATGTAAGTGCTTTGAGGCCTTGCATCTACATGCTGTCACTTTGTTCCTCAGCCATTTACCTGATGTGCAAAAATAATGCAACTTGCCATGTGACAAAATGACAGATTCAAAGGAAAACCAATTAGTTTTAAATTACAGAGAACAAGCTGCATGTACAAACCTGTCGTAATAAATTTCCAAGTACTTTCCAAATCTACTTGAATTGTCATTCTTCACAGTCTTGGCATTTCCAAATGATTCCAGCAAAGGGGTTGCTTCTACGATCTTTGAAAGAAAACAAAAACCTGTGTTTACAAGATTGTACCAATACTCTAAAATTAACCATTTCTATTTAGCAGCATATGTAATGAAAATGTTACTCAGTTGTGTTGCCGTAATATTTAAATAAATTTTAAAAATATATTTATATTTGTACAAGCTACTTTGTTCTAACATGACCAATCACCTTCATATCCACCCTAAGCTTGCCTCTAGACATTTTCTATTTAACCATTAACTATGTACAGTAATACAACAACTACATGTAAAGTTACAATATTACAGTATAACAAGTGCATGCATACCTGTTTTGTTATAAGGTTTCCATCACCCTGATTGTCAGCTGCCAAGAATTCAACAAGTAGCCTTGTGGATTCCGTTTTACCTGCACCACTCTCCCCACTGATGAGGATAGCTTGTTTGTGTTCTGTTCGCAACATGGACTGGTATGCAGCATTACCAAGAGCATAAATATGCCTGCAAAATATATTGATCGGGGTTTAATTGGGACCTCCTCAATAATGCCACTCACAAATCAGATTGGAAACATTTTTGAATACCAGTACTGTGCAACAATGTACTTTCAAAAACTCATTAATAATTCATAAGCCCATTGACCTATCAAATGGTCAATAACATCACGTGCAGTAGCTTTAAAACCCCGGCTGATAAAACCTCCTCCTTATTAAGGTGTTAAATGTTTTTTTTGTATGCTAATTTCCAACGTTCACAAAAGGACAATTTATTGTTATGAACTCTCTTGACACATGCTTTTCCAGGAATGTTTTTGAAGCCGTTCATAAAACTCGCAGCATGTGTTTTATGGGGTCTAAAACTCAGTAAAACACTGCTGCTCGTGTTTTAAACATTACATAAAACAGCTTCCACCTCACTTGGCTAATCAAACACAAGAACTCTGTAGGTACATGCAGGTGCATTCACATTATAATAATTATTATAATTAGCAGACTGATGTGAACTTGGAATTTAACCCTGTATGCCCAACTATCAGCATGTACAGTATACATTCTTCTCACGACCTTCTCTGATACCAGTTGGGAGAATAAAAAATTATGTTTAAATACATCTACTGCATTTAGTTTGTTATTAATAAAAGTTTGCAATTTAATTAATAGTTTGTAACTGTACTGTATTTACATGTATTCTAGGGTTAAGCTTGATTGGTTTTAATTTGTTATATTAATAGTATCTTTGTTAAGTAATAATTTGTATTTATCTCCGGAATTGTAACCTAGCAGCACATCTTGTAAAATGGATTTGCTTGACCACCTGTACTGTTTCAGCCCCTGGCTTTGGCAAAATTATTATTCATTATTATTAATAAAAGCTACATGTACCTATCTTTGGTGAGCATTTCTTGCTCTTTTTAATTTGGCCAGCAGCTGGTCACCATTTTTCTCGTGACCAGTGTGTTTGATCAAGAAGTGTCCCTGGAATTACTAAGGGTTTAATACATTGCAATATACTCACGGTGGTTGGTTAGCAGTTGAAATTCCAGAATATCTCTGCACTGCATCAGGTCCATAAATGCCATATTGCATGTAAGGATTTACAGCAACCAAAATACTACCAATGTAGGTCTGGAATAGATAATAATTACAAAACGCTAATGAATTTTGACGAGACAGTATTTGTGACTTTCAGGTGCTGGCTGTTTAAAGAGGAGATGACTTTATGTGGAGGGAGAAGAATAAACTAGTGGTACGAACAATGGCACCATATTTTATTGGTGAAATAAGGTCTCATTTGCTATTAATAGCTATCCGTTCTTTGAATAACTAAAACCTTTAAACAAAGGAGAACTAGACGCGGGTGTGTCAAGAGCCACAAGATGTCTACTCACAATTTTCCCAAATCAATATCAACTTTTGCAAAAATACAACTTACATATATCTGGTCTTGTCTGTATCTTTTACGAATGTTGTACAAGATTGATCCCACGTGCAAGTCACTGAAATTGAAAAAAAAAATAACATTACCATGTAATTTTCAACATGAAAACTTACTACTGGTACATAATATTATTTTATTACACACTCTACTCCTTTTGCGAATGAAATTGGGGCTACTATCTGTATTAACAAAATTAACGTGGGCATTGGAAAAGCAACATCAATGACTGTTGGCTGTCATGTTATCTCTACCAATTTACCGAAATGCTTCAATACCTGTTATTACAATATTATTATTGGCAGATTGACATAGAGATGACAGAGGCAATTGACTCTTTTACATGTACTTTGAATGCCTTTTTGAACAAAAGAATGTTTGACTGTCAGCTTAACCTAACAAGGAAAAGCCCTCATGTGCCAAGTGGCCCACTTCTACAGGATCTTATCCCAGTTTCTATAGCATAAAGTGGCTAGGAGTATTGTTACTTCCTTTGGATGGGATGTCAGTCCATCCAGGATACCCAGCATAAAATGACTAGGAGTATTACTACTCTTTCCTGGATCCCCAGGATGCTAGTCCATCACAGGGTACCCAGCATGGAATGGCTAAGAGTATAGACCTAATGTAAAATGCTGCCATTTTAATATTCTTTTGTCTACATTCACATTGGCCTCACTATCCTCGTTCTTGAGTTCAAATATCAAAAGAATATTTTACCTTAGACAAGGCTAGTGAGGCTAATTTGAATACAGACATAAGACTATTAAAATGTCAGCCATTTTTGCATTGGGTGTATTGCTACTCCTTCCTGGATGCCCGGGATGCTAGTCCATTACAGGGTACCCAGCATGAAATGACTAGGAGTAAAGTTACTCCCTCTGGATGGGATGCCAGTTACCTCGCATTTGTCTACTTATCTATAGTCCTGGGTGGAGAGAGGCAATGGGAGAGCAAAGTGTCTTATCCAAGAGAACAACCCGATGACCTAACCCATGCCTTGAATCCAGACTACACTGTACTCCATTCAGAGTCCACAGTGCTAATCATTAGGTGACTACATGTAAAACACCTCCCCATTTTTCACTGTTTTATAACCTAAATGTCCTGAGAAGGACTGCTTTAATAGGTGAATGTCAATGTCACCTCAAACAGTCCTTCTCAGGACTACACTCACCTTACGACATGACTCCTTGGTCAAACTACACTATTTACAGTTTCCTCACTGTTTGTTACTCATCAAAAACTGACTTTAAAAATAACCAGTTATAAAATCATTCAATAGAAACTTTCCACTGAATTTAACCTATATCTACATATTTTGTACAATGTCAGTTAACTTACTCCATCTTAATCATGTCATCCACCCCATGGACGCCCACCTCCTGCCTGGGAAGAATGGTATTTGTACGTACAACATGCATCTAAGAATATAAAACAGAATAGCTTTAAAATACACTTCTGTCAATAACAAACACATTTCATTTTTATCGGGTTGTAGAGTGTCGTTTGACAGCAGTCTGCAATAATCAGGGCATTGCTGTCCAAAGACAAATATTATTAACCAACAGGTTTGATCTAGATAACAAAATGGCAGATGGATGCCAGGAATATTCAAGGACCTCCACTGTCACCAGCCGACCTCCATAATGGCAACTCTACTGCTGTCCAATCTCCACCACCCAGACATGAGGACTGCACAACAAGGAACTTGTCACACTTACTCAGTGGAGGAATACAGTCAACTTCCTTTATTGCTGACATCCTAAGGATCGCGAGTTAGTATCCTTAATAGCGAGAGTCCGTAATAGCAGGAATTTATTTCGATCAAACATCTGTGATTTATTTTGCCAGGGATTTAGCTGCTGTCTGTATTATCAGGGTGTCTGTCCACAAGGCAAGAGTTGACTCAATACTGCCAAATTAGGAGCAGCCCAAACCATGCCAATTGTACTAGAATGCTCACACACAGACAATAAGCATGACTGCAGCTTAAGACAGCTTGTTAACTTACCATGTACATTTGCTGTTAATTTAATTTAGTATAAAATATCCTCATCAAACTTTCCCTGGTAGCTCAACCCTTATAAAATAAACAGGTATCAGTTGCACCCTGCCCTGTCCACATGGGCAAAAACTTATATATTTTTTGCTTTGTTTTTGTTTTTGAAACCTGGGTTTGATGCTATGAAGCAAAGTGTATAGAACTACATGTACGCTCCTATGATGTGACCAGTTTATCCAAAAGTTAACAGATTTCTCATACAGTTCGCCTAAGCAGACAGACACAACAAATAGAGAAGTTTGTTGTGTATAGGAATAACAGCTGGAATTAATTCCACAAGAGATCTAGCTTGGTAACTCTGACCTTCAGATTGGGCAAATGTACAATAGAGTAAATTATTGTAAATACTTGAACAACCACAATCCTCCAAATTCTAATGCAATGTTACAAGAGAGCATTTTGAAATACAATTAATGATGAAAATAAGCTAGAAAATCTGACGTTTCGAAGCCATCATCACCATTTTCAAGGTTATAACAAAGGACAGTTGGTGAAGTAATTAATTTATGGTGGAAAAAGCATCAGAAAATTCAAGGTCTCAATATTCATCATTCAAGGTGTCAATAATTGCCCATGCAGAATATTAATTTTAGTCAACAATCAATGTGTTGTAAGCAATTTTTTTCAAATGTGATCAGTGCAATGCTGATTATATTGGTCATACTACGCGCAATCTTCATCAGCACATAGATCAAACAGTATAATTCTTGCTCCAATAGGGTTAGGCTGACAAAATTAATTGGACCAATAAATCGCATGTTGATCATCCTTAACTAACAAACATAGCAACAAAATAAATCCTTACATCTCCTGTGAGCTCATGTTGTACTTTGACATCCTTTCCCACAAATGACAACAATTTTCCAGGCAGCAAATACCCCACATTTCCATCAAACCAAACCAACGATCCCTGGAAAATAGAAATATTCATTAGTGAGGGCTGCATATGCATGGACTAACACACAGTACATGTGTGCTAGACTGAAAAACAGTGTGTATCTTTTTTGTGTGTGGGTTTGTCGTATGAACTTGCGCAGTCTTCAAATGAAAAGTCCATATTAAGCAAGGAAATGGTGGAGATTAGAAAATAATTCATGCTGTACATGTATTTCCTTTGTGGCTCGTGAATTCACAGTTTAGCAACATGCAGTTCTCTATCTCTTTCTTAGGGATTTTATTAATATTTTGAACAGGGACAAATGTGCCAATAGCAGGGACATAATATGGCAGTGGAGACACCATCTTGGCACACAGCACCAAGCTGGGGTAGGTGTGGGAGGGCGGTCACCCCTCTCCTACTGGGAGGGTCTGGGAGGCCTCTCCCAGGAAAAATTTTGAGTTTTTGAGACCCAATGGGTTTATTTGCATTTCAAGCATGCCTATAATTTCTGAAAACAGTCACGCACTCCAAATCAGCAACACATACAGTGTACACAAAATGTGGCGCAATTTAACGTGTATGATATGTAGAAAAAATACATTGCAATTCGGTTTTAGTACGCAGACGAATAAAGAACAAATACTTCTTCAACCAAAGCCGTCCTTTACTCAAATATTTTAGCACAGCCTTGTGTAAAATAGCCAAGTAAAGGTCCCTGCTCACTGTTTGAAGTAAAGGTGAAAAAATCATTTTGCAGTCTTACAAAATATATGACAGTATGTACATATAATAATTATTGCAACATTCAGCATGTGGCATTTCTCACTTCTTTTATATCTGTCACACAGCCTCCTGTCAACATAATTTTTGGCCTTGGGAAACCTTACCTTATACAGAATTAATAGAAGAGTCCAAATGAGGCAGAGTCAGTTTAAACACATAGGGCCAGTTATTTAAACAGAGTCTAACTAAGGCCACGGCTTAAGACAATCAACGCGCCTCCAAATCTGCTTATAAGTAGATACATGTAAATGTTTTCTAGTCTAAGATGCAAGCCTCCTTGTTACCATGGGCAGTAGACAATGTTTACTAGATATGCTGTTGGCAAAATTGAAAATGGCTTAGAACATGATACTGTTAAACACCGTCTTAACCGTCTTTTAATAACTGACCCATAGGGTCTTTTGGAATTAACCGTCAAAATCTCTGGAATTTTCTACTAACAAATTATGCCCTGATTTTCATAATAATATTATTATATATCACAAACAGATAACAAGAGAACTTGTAATGTGAGACAAAATTCTACAAATTCCTCAGTAAGGACAAGATTAAAAGTAAATAGCAAATTAACACCATTATAATCAGCTTCACTCTGTACCCTAAATCCAGAATTTTAACAATTTTCTTTGCAAATAAGTTACAAGTTTAATTAATTACTTTCATTTTATGCTTAATTTTGGTGTTTCACGTTCATATAAGCTATCCTATACACAACAGAGTGCCTCCAAGACTAAATTACTTTTCTCAAAATTAATTTATGAATCTGAAATCATCTTGAGCACTGAAAATGTTAAAATTTGCAGTTACAAGTCCATGTGAAAAATGACAAGAATGTAGATAAGTCAATAAAGTATTTGGCTAAGTCTATCAATTTGAATTATTATTGTTTTACTTGAAAAGGAAGTTTATTTTTCAGATACAATTTGGTGTTTTGCCTCTAAAAACACCAGTCGAGATTTGTGTTATTAAAAATGTTTTCATCTTTCTCTATAATCTTTCTAGGAGCAACTGCATGACCCTCTTTGATGAATTTCAATATTGACAGTGCAATAAAATAAATATAATGAATGTTTACGATAAGAAACTCACAACTGTTGTCAGATTTTTTTTCATGTGTGAATCAATTGAGAGGCGAGGTCCTCGCATAATTCTATAAGTATAAAGCTTTAGTTACGTACAGTGAATACCTTGAATAATACAAACTTATTGAAGAGGTTTAATCTGCATGCGGGTATCGACCACATAACAAACTATAACAGAGATTGATTTGGAGCACAAATCCATTTCGAGACACAACTGAGACACAATCGAACTATGGAAGATTGTCAGCGTATAAAAAACAAAGTAGAACGAACTGCGATAGTCTTTCGTGAACCCTAAAACTGATGAAATTATCGGGAAAGCAATACAATGCGATAACTTTTACATCAATTCGATTATATATTGCTAGCTAATATTTATATACAAAACAATACAACGCAAAAAGCTAACTCTTTGAGCAGTAAATAGCTCTATTCAAAGATGATATGTTACCGAAACATAACAACATTAGATTCGGAGGCGTTTCCACCAGAGCCTAGCGCCTTCGGTTTTATTTAAGCTTCGTTGAGTAATACACTCGAATGCACTTGAGCTCACCCCGAAAATGTCGAAAATTTTGATCTCGATCACTCACATTGCCTTGCGCATGCTGCAGAAAAAAGAATGAATCGATCGTTTCCGAGGTCTGAAGAGTAAAATTGACACGAAAAGAAAGCAGTTGTTTGTCATTTGCACAAATCTGTTATAAAATTGGTTCTCGAAAATACGGCGTCAAAATGCAATGGGTTTAATTTTGACGAAAGGAAATTGAACGACGCTGTTCCGGTATATATCGATCGGTGTCAAATTCCCGCACAAATGATCGAATATTTCCAAATTAAAACAAGAATAGCAAAGAATCGTCCCATACTACTAAAGCAAGATATAGCTGGATCATATGCACCATTTGCTGCTTTCAAACATCCCAAAGATTCTAAGCTCTTGCAATAAAGAAATGTACATACAAACATGATCCATGTGTGTTAGGAACAAACATCTCCGAAAGGAATTGCACAAAACGAAAATATTGCACGTTTAGCTCAAAATCCACCCAGGGCTTAGCAGTTAAAACAAACCAAAGACAGAGTAAAGACAAATATACTGCAAAAACCAAAACATTTCCTGGTTGAAACTACTTAAGGACAGGCCCAGACATAAGAAACACGACTCCCTCGAGGTTCCTATATCGAGACTTAACATGAAACCTACCACTCCGAATGTGTTCGACATCAATACTGTAGTGTAAAGTTCGAGTTTTCCTCCAACAAGTCAGTTTCGTCTTCGATTGAAAGAAGGAAGTTTAACGCTCTGTTTCCAGCGCCTTCCATTTATAGAAAGCAGTCATTTTGACTCTAAATAGTTGTAAATGACTGACACTGTGTTTTGAGTTATGCTTCGGTGCAGGTTCACAATGCCTTAGCAACCGCGCCAGCCAATCGATAACACACCAATTCGCCTGGCCACACATAAACACAAATAGCTTTCTTTTTCGCAGTTAAAAATAAATCGTATCGTTTATTTCAGTTCGAAGTAATTTTTTATTGTTGTTGTCTATTAGGATTGCACAATCGACTCGTAATTGTTAGGCTGTCGAGTCTCCATGGGATTTCAAAATAATGAACAAATGAAGTCACCAATTCAATTTCGTGCTAATTGGCGCCCACTGCTGTCACCCTTAAATTCTTTTCGCATTGAGTCATAGTACAGTGTCATCAACTTTGCTCGATTGTTACTAAACCTTTTTCCGATTTTCAACCTCTCCAATTAATATTCATTCATCCAGAAGCTTCTGTCCGTAAAAATAGCAACTGAAGGAGTCATTAATTAACTTTTTTTCCCGAAAATTAAAATATTTCATTGAGGCATGACCAACGTAACTAATAACAAATGCAAACCACTTTGTCTGCCGCATAAAATAGCTATTTATGCAATAACTATGAAATTTTATTGGGGTGGAATAATTTTGTTAAACGCTGTCTTATGATCAGTGCCAAACAATCTCTTTTTTTTTTTTTTTTTTTTTTTTTTTTTTTTTTTCCACTAGCGTATTCCCATGGGGACGATACTGGAAATCTACCATGGATTAAATAGCTCAGCCGAGTCTGATATATTGCGCGTTTCTTGGTTTCCTTTCCTCCACTAGAAATATTCGTGCACGACACAGGAACTTCAAAGACAGAAGCGCGATATATGAATTTATTTTCAAGGAGGCTGATACTAATATGACAGAAAATTTTACAACAAAGATTCCCGGCGTTTTCCCGCGTTTTGTACTGAACCAAACCGCTTCGTTTTCGACAATTTAGCAAACACATGATTGGTTGAATAAAGTGTTTTGTTAGTACGGGCGATGGTTCACTTGGAACTTTGTGATTTGCGGGCCAGACTATCAAACAGTAAAGTTTGTTTCTTTTCCTGCTTAGCGCAGTATTCAAGCGCCGACCTGATCGAGCAACCATTTATATCGTTCAATGCACTCACCATTTCACAATGAACAGCCCACTTCAGCCGCCGGTTAGATTTTAAACCACAGGCATCGCTCGATGTTCTCTGTCGAGCGATCGAATCTCCGGCGATAATTTACCTCAAATAATTTTCAATTGAAACAATTTGCTGGGTCATTACTCATGTTAAAAGTCCACAAACTCATTCGGGAAGCGAAATCAACTCTCCCTCTTCATGATCAGGCAATCCAACAGCTGGAAATTGACAGTTGTGAAGTAGACTTGTCTATCTATTTTACTACGCATATATAAGTTCGCAAACTAAACCTCATTCAGGAAAAAAAATTAAATACCTCTTTGCAGTGGCAGACGAAGGCATCTGAGGTGGTATCCGCTTCCTGGCGAACCGATTCGGGGATTTTGTGAACGAGATCGCTAAAGCTCACCTTCTTCTTTCGCGGGTACATTGATAACGATGGTTTTTTGATTAATTTAATGTCGCTCAAGCATAGTTTATCGTTACAGCGCGCACGCTTCTTTCCATCTTTGAAAGTATTTCCACAAAAACACTTTGAGCGGTATATTGACCATTAATCATCGAGTTTCCGAAAAGAATGGCTTCCGATATAGTGTCTAATATTTGGCCAGTGTGGGGTATTGTACACGCCAACGAGCGAGGCACGTTGCTATATAAAACCCAAGCTGGCTAGAAAGTCGATTGAAACTGACCCTGAAAAGTTCATTGCCAGAAGAAGCACCTCGACTTGGCTAATGTGGTTTTAACTTCGAGTCTTTAAATGGTGGAAAGTTTAGCGAGTTGTCAGAAGGCAGTCAGTACAAAAGCCAGTCTCATGTTACACTATGGTGTGGTGCCGCCGCAGGCGAAGTGATTCAAGATCAGTCTCGAATGGATAGATGAAATCCTAAGTATGATGACTAAGCAGTGCTTTCCCGTGATACGGCTTTTTATGTGCTGAACAACATGGTCCCAACTAAATTTACTTTTCATTTCGTGAAGATGAAATGCTGAAGCGTGACCGCAATGAAAGCTACACGGAACAGTAATTTCCTTTGCGGTGTTCACGGGCCGGGTCTATTATGCTGCACAAGGTGGTTCCAGCTTCAGGTTCTGTAGACAAGTAACTCGAGTACAACCATTTAAATGAAAGCTTTTAAGGAGTAATTTCATCTGATGCTGTTTATATTTTTCATCATCAGTAGGATAAAAAAAAACCTTGACACTTTCTATCAAGTTTCCAAATGGGCGCCGTCAGCTTCTATTTAAAGTAAAAAGGAAAGACATAACTGATTAAAATAAAGGGTCGGGCTCTTGGCCATATCAACTTGGGATGTTAAGTACCTTCTCATCAGGGCATTGCTCAAATGCTGGTGATGTTTTTTGAACGATAAAAGTTAAGATATTGGTGATGTTGACGTAATTGATATATGTGTGCAAGATCGTGCGTGTTTACACACAAGCTGCGCAAAAGTTTGTTAACTCTACCAGTGTTTTCACGGCTTAGGTATCCAATATGATCGTTTAATTTGGGCTTTTAAAAAAATTAAATGTTTAGTGGTGAACTGATCTGATTTTCACACAAATTAATTATATAGTGTTACTGGGTTATCTGTTGTTTTACAACGGAAGGATTCACCAGTTAATATCCTCAACGTTTTCCCTTTTCCAAAAAAATTAAATCAATTTTTTAAAATGTTTCGCTGCTGAAATGGCAAACCGGCCAATTTGAGTGTCTCGCGCTAAAGTCAACTGAAGTGAGATTTTTGTCATGCGCTGTTACAAACACGAGCTCCTTTTGAGAATTTTCCTTAAATCAGTCAATAATTGGTAAAGGGCCAAATTTATGGTGCATTATTGTTGTTAGGTTGTTATTTTTTAAATTTAATTTTGGATTATTTAATTCAAATGCAACCAGTAGACTTTGGCGTGAACTGAAGTTGTGGCCTTTTTTCTTGAAACTAGTGTGCAAGTACAAAAAGACTCAAAAATGTAGCCCCCTTAAATTTCTCATCCCCAAACTCACATAATAAGCCACCATAAGTCTAACTTTTGACTCTGTGGATGAAATTCTAAAGCGTGACTTTTTCCAATTCATAACTGAAGCCTGATTCATGATGAAAGCATTGAGTGGTTCCTTTCCGTGGTCCGCATTCACTTTCAAATTTTCCCTTGAGAATTTTTTACTAAAATCTTGACTTTGACAAGGCTAAGGAGGAAAAATGTTATCCGTGTTTACAGATCGTTTCACATAAGCGTAATTACCATGACTTGTTTACGCTTACCAGTTTGCGTTTTGTGTATAACTTTCTGCGACCACCCCCTTAAAGAAAAAAACACTGCATCATTGAAGCGTGTCTTAGCGTGGGAAAAGGTCTTGCGGAAAAAAGGAAATTTTAACCACAACTTTTGATCCTCTATTATCAAGTTCAAAGGTAAAAAAAAAATACTGAACTTCACGGCTTTTATATGTCGAAGTTCATAGTAACCTAACTAGAATTAACCGTGCCGCATATGCCAATCTATGATTTTTAGTGGCCGTTTACGCAGGCAAACCAAACTCTTTGAGTATCATCAAGTGCTTTAGCGAAAAACGCAAACTTCATTGAAATCTTGAAACTTTCCTAAAGAGAGGTAGTTTCCGAAGTAAAAATAGCAGGCAGGCTAACCCCATAGGCAGATAATTAAAGCAAGAAAAAGCGAAAAAAAAAAAATCCAATAACGTGCGGAAGGTCCAGCTGCACATTTCATCTTTCTTGATTAATAAATTAGCTAAAATGAAAATGAGAAGTTTAAGTGAAACAATAAATACAATAAATAAATTGATTTTGTTTAACGAAGGTGACACTTCACATTCCGATAATGGTTGGGGCCTACTAGCTCGAACCGAGGCCATTTTTCATTCGCTTTATGAGAAGCAACACGAGCTAAAAAAAAGTTTTAAAGTTGGCATAAAGGCTGGCAGGAAACGTCTTGTTTTTCCGCCATCGTGGCTTCCAGCTTATGAACAAAAATCCACACAAAAGGTAACCAAGAGTATGGCATCTCAGGCATTTGATTGGCAATCTTTTTGTCTTAGATTTCCGGGAGTACTGACTCTCGCGGACTACATTCATCTATGTAAACGAAAAGGCAATATGCTTGTGAAGTCTTCGAAGATTGCAATCTCAAAAAATAAACCAGAAGGTAATATACTTGCAAATGGGTAACCTACTATAGCTATGCAAGGCGGGTCAATGCACAAACAGGCAATTATTTCTTCATTAGATATTAATGACTTACCCATCCTTTATATCCACCATTCATGTTCAAATAACTTCCGTAAACTTTGTTGTTGGGGACATATTTTGTTCTATTTGTTCCCGTAATAATTGTTCAATAAAATGATGTTTCATAGCTAGAGGCTGATGATAGTTCAGTCGCTGGATGAAGTAGGTTTGCGGAAAAAGGAACCGTGTTGTTATGATTACTTGAATTAAGTTTTGTACTTCTTGAAATATTATTCACGCCGGTTTCTTCAATAGAGACCGGAACGAATTGCCGCCAGAGCAATCTCGCTCTCCTGCCTCACACCAGGGGCAGGGCTTGCTCACACCAAATTGGAAAGCGCGCTCTCCGCCAGGACGCAGTCGCTTTCCAGGGGAACAAGGACTCCGGGCAGTCGTTAATGGAACTATGTTACCCAAGGCGCATGTGTCCGGTGATGAGAAGCGCTCATTCTCGATTCCAGAGCTCTTACGTCATCAAGCCGACAGACCCTGGGGTCGAGAATGAGAAGCGCTTTGAAACATTCTCGACCCCAGAGCCGCTCGGCTTTGACTACGTCATACGCCAAGGTCATGCGCAATAGGGAAGAGCTCTAGAGTCGAGATTTCGCTTTGAAATCGTTGGCCCAACTTTTTCAAACATGAATAAAGTTTGATCACCTTTGCTGTCGTTCACGTCTTTCTGCAAAATAGCAATCATTTGGAATAATGTAAACGCGGGTGTCTATAGCCAAGTTGTAAAGTACGGAATAGGCCATTTCACATTTTGTGTTTAGTAACCTGGCCTTGGATTGGAAGCGAGACTGGGGGTGAGCTTGTTTTGATACAAACCTCACTGCTTTTCATATGTAAATGCAAACTAGTTAGCATTAGAACAGCATGATCTACACATGAAAAGCAGTGTGGTTTGTATCAAAACAAGAGCACCCCAGCCTCGCTTCCAATTCAACGCCAGGTCACTAAGCACGCAACTGTAAAATAGCTTATTCCTCGGATTTTTCCCACCAGTTTCGACAGTTTCCGAAGGAAAATCGGTCTCATTCTTCGCGACAGCCAACCTTGCCCAACTATTATTCAAAATGGCCCCTGCTTGCAGAGAGTCCAAGACACCACCAACAACTTTCAGTAGGCCTACACTTGTTCTAAGCTCTGTTTTCACTACTGACTAGACCCTGATAACTTGCAGCTCCATTGTGTTTTTGTCTAGGAGCATTGTTGTTCGTTCCTTTGTTCTCTCGACCCCGCTTTTTACAATAACTGTCCAAATTCCCGCGCGCTGATTGGCTCGTAGCTATTGTCTATAAGAGTACAGACTATAAAAATGGCGTCAGATGTAACGCGCGCGCTTTCTCAACGAAAAAAATAGCCAATTCCGCTCGTACTTTTTCCATGTTATTGTAAAAAACAAATCGACGGCAGTTTTCTATGGTCTATACTCTTATAGACCATAAAATGACGCCATAAAATGTCCAAAACTTGGCAGTGAAACCACTCGCCTGCGGCTCGTGGCTCCACTTGAGTTTTGAACATTTTTTGACGTCATTTTATGGTCTATAAGAGTATAGACCATAGAAAACTGCCGTCGATTTGTTAATTTGATTGGCCAGAAAATGTTTCTGGCCAATCAAAAGCGGGGCGTTCAAATGCTTCTAGAACTGGTTCGGTAAGAGTAATTACCCACGGGCTCTCCCGTTCTTACAGTAAACTTTTGCCCACGAAAACACCTTCCACCCGACTAACTGCCCCTGGGTCTCCGAGGATGCAAAAGGATTCAGATCGCCCCACAACTTTTAACATAACTGATGCTTGTTAGGGGGGCCCTTTGTGGTGGTCAAATTAATAGGGAGCTTCAGAATTGACTACAAGTACGAGATGGAGGACGAGTTCGACTTTTCAAATCTACAATTAGTTAGCTTGGTTTCGATAATCACTTGTCACACCAATGTTTTTTCTAGGGTCTCCTTATCTGCTGGCAAACAACGCGTAACGGGAAGAAGCGAGAGTTCTAAGGACGTGACTGATTTGAAATTTGAAAGTCGCACTCGTACTCAATCTCGTGCTCTGATCTTATTTTGTAAGATAAATCAGACTACGTTTCATTGGCATTGCATTTTGTAAATTTTATCTTTAGCAAATATTTTTTTATATATCAATTGGTTAGTGCTGATAGTATTGTAATTTAGTGTCCCCTATTAGTAGGCCTCACATGGCCAGCTAGAAGACTTGACACTGAAATAAAGTTTATCATCATCATCACCTGAAAGTCCTTAATGAATCCAAGATGGCGGCTGTCTGCAAAGCCGTGACGTAATTCCTATATTGTGTTCCTGGTTAAGGACTGTGACATTCTCGACCCCAGAACCGCTCGGCTTTGACTACGTCATGCGCCGCAGTCATGCGCAAAAGGGAAGAGCTCTGGAGTCGAGAATCGGACGGTACCTACTATTGTTACTGCGCATACGTTCTGCGCATCTCGAGATACTCGAGTTTCCTAGGGTAGTGCTCACTAATACAGGGATATTTTTGTGCGGATTAAAACTATGCGGAGAAAGCAGAACTTAGCAAGTGCTCTTGGTATCCCAAAAGAAAATTGGGGATAACCATGCATTTTTCAGAGATAATTAAGCTTCAACTCACTCTTCGGCTTAGGAAAAACTGCCATACATTGCTTTATATTTTGGCGCTTTTTAGAAATATTGTTGCTTAGTTATCTCTGCCGAAAAATGCCTGGTTACCCCCAATTTTCTTTTGGATTCCAATAGCCCTTGCTAAGATCTGCTTTTCTCGCAATGTCATAAACCGCACAAAGGTACTTCTGTATTAGTGGTCGATTGTAGCAAAAAAAAGTTTGGAAGGGAGTGCAAACCTAATAAGTTTAAGGACGTTTTTTAGTGCCATACGTTCTGCACCTCACGAGATGATTATATTTTTTTAAGAATGGCGCTTAATGAAAATAATTTTTTACGCAGGTTGCGACTATAAGGGCTGTTGGAATCTAAAATAAAGATTGAGGGTAATCACGCGTTTTTCAGAGATAATTGAGATTTAATCTAGAAAAAAAAAGTTTTTTCAAAGCTTACCTCACAACAAATACCTAGTAATCCTCAATCTGATTTTCCTTTTGGATTCCAATCGTTCCATGCCCTTGGAAAGACCCGTTTTCCCCGCGTAGCCATTAATAACCCGCACAAATAGGGCGGTTTTCAAATTGAGTGTCGTAAAACCGAAACCATACTAATTACTCTGGCCAATCACAACAGGCGCAAACGGCGCAATGCACCAATCAGAATTCAAAGCAAATACAGGTAACCGGCGCCAAGCGCGGGAAAACGCGTGCGAGCGAGGCACGATTGGTTCTTGTTTACATCTCATTGGTTGAGAAAGTGGCGCGAGTTTTGTCAACCAATCACAGAGCGTAGAAATGCAAAACCAAAGCAAACGCGAAATTACTTTCCACACTCAATTGACAACCATTCTAATACCTTTGTAAGAGGGTGTACTGTCTTTGCAGAGATTGGCACTTGAAAAGTTGGCAGAGACAAAAAAAATCCCAAACAAAAGCACCTGAAAACCTAAATTCTAAGAGTTCCCACCACCCTAATGGCTAGCCAAGACAATAATACACAACCATGACAGCCAAGTTGTATTTAATAGCCTTGATCAAAAGCACTTGTGGAATCCAAGTCAAATTAACTCTTCATAAATCAGAGTATTTCCAAATTCATCCTGACCAGTGAATATTTCAGAGGAACTCCACTCTATGACCACCACTTATTGCAGCACCTCGTAAAAGACCCTTCTCCAAAATGGCGGTAACAGATTTGAATGAGTTAAAATTGAACTGAATGAAAAACTGATACCAGCACTGGAAAGAGCACCTTTACTTTAGCAAACTTGCAAAGTTTCAGCATATTAGGTGTTATATCAGCTTAAGAAATGTAAGATGAAATTTGACAAATTTACAGACGTTTGTATGACTGGGGGTATACGTCATACCCCCAGTCATACAAACGTCTGTAAATTTTTCATTTTTCAACTTCAATTCAATTCACGTCCGCTCCGCATCAGCACCTGTCTTGAGTCTTACATTTTCTCAGCTGATATTACACCTGATATGCTGAAACTTTCCATGGTTACTAAAGTAAAGGTGCTCTTTCTAGTGCTGGTATACGTTTTTAATTTTAAATTATTTGAATTTTCGGCCACCATTTTGGAGAAGGGTCTACTGGCGCTGCCTTATTTTGGTCCCAAACACGTTAACTTTGCTAGATTTTCGTGGCCACTTACTTGGTGGCCGGAATGATGGAGTTCCACTGAAAAATTTTCAACTTTCTTACAAAAATATCTCAGAATAGCGATGAGATAGGTCAATGTATATTTACAGCGCAGATTTGGCCGATTTCTCTCTAACAATGCTAATAACCATACAAGCAATTAATCTCGACAACCATTTGTATCAGAGAACCCACCAGGCCAAATTTGTTGGGTTGGTGAAAGGTGAGTTAGACTCATTATTCCTATCGAAATTAGCTATTTACAATGTGTTTCAAAATAGCAATATGCTAACAACACAACCTAAGGCTACAAAGTCCTGGAAAGAGCCTTTGTGGCTAATTTATCTGCAGCAAATACATGTAGTCTTTGAATTGTCAAAGGAGATTAAATATTACAAAAGTAGGAAAACAAATCTGTATCTTGTTTGCCTGTACTATCAGTAGAGTTACTTCAGAGCAGAATATGAACATTATTCCATAAAAATAACATGAAAATAGTGTGATGTAAGCAGTGCAAACTGGCCAATTATTAACCTAAATTTGGTTCAAGCTTGGACTGCTTAATTGAAGGGCTGCCTTTGAAGTTTTGCTCAAATTTGACTTCAGAACTCACTTCTGTTTACGTGAAAATGCTCTTGGCTACCAATTAAAGACAGCAGTTTTAAATGGTCTATACTCTTAGAGACCATAAAATGATGTCATAAAGTGTTCAAATTCAAGTGGAATGGTGAGTAGTTTCACTGCCACGTTTTGAACATTTTATGGCGTCATTTTATGGTCCATTAAGGGCGATTTACACGGTACGAATTTGTCGCATGCGACAAGCTTACGACAGACCTACCACGTGAATTGCCTTGTGTAAATCAAACCTACAACTCCCTTACGACTGTCGTGTCCGACAATCGTACGTATAGGCAATGTTGAATGATGAGAGTTGTGTGTGATTTTTTGCATTACGTGAGCAGTGCGCGCTCTAGAAATCACATGTGACAGTCGTAAGCAAAAGTTGTACCGTCTAAATCGGACATAAGAGTATAGACCATAGAAAACTGCTGTGGATTTGTTTCTTTTACAACAAAATGGGAAAAGTTCGAGCGGAAATGGCTCTTATTTTCTGTTCAGAAAGCAGGCACATTACATCTGATGTCACTTTTATTGTCTGTACTCTTATAGACAACAGCTACACGTACAAGCCAATCAGCGTGCGAGAATTTTGACAATTATTCTAAAATAAACATTTTGCTAATGATTAAATTTCATCACCACTTTCACTGGTAACCAAAGGTATTTTCATAAACAGAAGTCAAGAAAATTAATGAGTGTTCACTACGGAATTCAAGGCTGCAGGCAAAATGGAAAGAGAAAAAACAGTCAGTTATGGGCAAAAGAAAACAATGACAACAACAGATTTACAAATATCGCTTAAACATGGACCCAGAAAAGGAATATTTATCTTGGGCTGATTAAGTTGCCAGTCATCTCATTGGAGACAGTAAGTTGTCAAAATCATGTGCTTCATCACACTTGACATGATGTAATAAAATAATGAACTTACTGTACTGAAAAAGATGGAGACTGGTAAATTCACCTAGTATAATTCAGATCAGCATACAAGACCCCTAAAAATGCTCATAAAAATAAGTGCACAGAAAAGTTCTCAGAACTTAAAACCTAACACCCACAATGTTGTTAGTGCAGAGACAAAATTTGCAAAAATATGACTTTCTACATGTACATGCCTGTTGACTGTGTTAGGTTAAAAGGAATTGTAGTAAAGCGTCCAGGGCTGGGTTGTTCGAAAGCCGATTAATGCTAATCTATGATTAAATGCTAATCTATGATTAAATGTTAATCAAGGTTTTCATCTTGCTCTTTAAAAATGGTTCTAAAGGCTAATTTCAAGCTAAAGGTAAAGAAAAGTCTAAGTCAAAACTGAGAGCCAAAAGTCATTTTGGAGAATCTTTATTGATTGATTAGTAATTAAACTCCAATCAAAGTTCACGTTAATCCAGGATTAGCTTAATCGGGCCTTGAACAACTGGGCCCAGCTGCCATCTTTTTCTGTACAGTGGATTGCTAGCGATTAACTCAAAAAGTAAAAGTTATTACAACTGAATTGCCATACAATTCGACAGAAATCGTTTTTACAACTTCACAAAACTGACATTCTTGGGTCATTTCTTGAAATAATGACTCCACACTGTTCACAGTTCACATCCTTCTTTCTCAATCAATTCATCTGCCAGTAATTATTACAATATAAAAGGTGGGAGAGGCTTTATAGCATGGGTCCTTTTCAAAACTGGATATGTGCCAATCCTGCATATACGATGCACTTGAGAAACACTCAAAATGTCTCAATCTTTTAAATTCTTCCCATCGAAAAGGAATTTGCCAGCTTGCAACCACAATGAAAATTAAATTTGAATATAGCCAATCACATCTGGATATCCTGTGATCAATTAACAGACTTCATGGGGGACTTGAGAGGCATACACAAGTGATGAGTTGACCTTGAAATCCTAATAATACTGCTCCAAATCAGACTAGATATTGCATGTGAAATTTAGTCTGTAACCAGCACGTAAAGGCTTTACCTAATACCTTTTTACAAAAAACTGAAGCAAATCAAGTGAGGAATGATTTCTTTTGTTCTTCATTTGAACCGAAACAAAAGAATTCACCCAAGCATCAACTCCTTTTTTGTTTCAATTGCTCTTGAAACTTAAAGGAAATTCAAGTAACAAACTAATTCTACCAATTTAAGCCTTGAGACCACAAAAATGGACATGGAATTAATTATACTTCTTGTGTGATATACAGTCTGCAAGCCAAGGCGGAGTTGATTTCAAACAATTTTTAAAAGGCCAAATCATTAGTTGCTCCTCTTTCCCAAAGTAATTCAATTTAGTAATCATGACCTCCAATTCCACTGCACCCAGTTCAATTCCTGGTACACGAATGAGTAGTGATGACTATGGTGACTCAAATTCCCAAATTGCTAAACACTTACACATATTAAAGGGGAAGTATCAAGGGGTTTTTAGTATCTCTTGTTAAAAATGATAAAATAAGACCTTCAATCCACTGCCAAATAATTCTAGAATGACGAGAGGAAAGAAATCAACTCAATTCTCAAGAGGAACAACTCGTGATCTGTTCTAACCCATTTTGGAAACAAAGATGCGAGAACTTGAAAAACATTAGCCTAACATTTTTCAAGTTCAATCCATACTGGCCTACTCTGTCTCTGGCCAGAGGCACTAATCGACAGTTTTATTGCACTGGGGTGATAATTTATTACAAACTTGACAATCATTTCTTTGTTTCTGCTGACACAGAAACATTTTTGGGTTTTGAGCATTAATCAGACAGCATTTGAACAACCTGGCACTGCTCAACTAGGAATTTACGGAGAAGTAAATAGTGCTGACTTAACGAAAACAAAAACAACAACAACAATTTACATCTGTTAAATCTGAAAAGTAAAATGTTCAGCAGGCTGATACTGTCGCTTTAAAACACATAGACCTTATTCCAAAATGGCTACCATTTCAATATTCTCTTGTCCGTATTCAAATTAGCCCTTCTTAGCTTGTTCTTAAGCTCAAAAATCAAAAGAATATTTTACCTTGAACGAGGCAAGATGGGCGCGTTAACGTGGCCACCCAACAAACTTTTTTTTACAAGTTAGCCGATTGGCTAACTTGCAAAAAAAGGTTGTTGGGTGCCCACAGTAAGGCTCGTAGCACTGTAAAATGGTAGCCAGGTTGGTTATAAAGTTTATGAAGCATGTCAAATATTGACTTACACTATACAAACTGGAACTCCTGAAGTATGCATAGCAATTTTAGTAGGTATGTACATAATGTAGTCCACTGGCTGAGGTTTGAACCTTTTTCAGGAAGTATAGTGGCTGTGTCAATATAACAACCACAGTGAGCAATGTTATGGTCATGCTGTGTGTAGATCTGAATGTTCCTTTGATTCATGGCTGGGACGTCTGAAGTTTCGCTTTAAAACCACCCGTTTCTTCTTGGCAAGTGATGGCTCATCTTCATCCTGATCATCACTCTCTCTGTCACTATCTTCTTCTTGTTCCTGGTTGCCATTCTCAGACAGTGGTTGAAGTCTCGGTGCATCTGAACGTACTCTAAAACCACATCAATCTTCAGGTGAATTTAAAGTCAAAACTCTTGGCTGACTAATGCATGCAGGGTTAATTCTAGGAACTGGCTACGTCCCCTTGGCGTTTTTAGAGGGTATTTTTTCAACACAAGTATGTCGACTTCTCATAAAGCATGTGTCATTCGATTAACAATTATAAAATCATTATTTTAAGGTATGGAATTAACCCTTTAAGAGTGTTCTGATGGCAGATCAAATTTGCAGCATTGCACAGAGGTTTCCTTAAAGGCTGGAAACCTCTATGAACACATTTTTGCCCTGCCTGGTTTTGACATGGTGAATAGACAGACACTACTCATTAATTTGAGTTGTTTAGACTGGCTTTAAATCTCTCCAAAGACAGGTACTGACGTGTCACACAATTTCATGGAAAAATTATACCAACCTTCTGACAATGATAACAGCTCGTCTTGCCTTCACATCTTGCGGTCTTATGCAGTGTGTGATATCATCAGCAGCATAACCACTGTAAGAGATATAAGAAATCAAAATAACTTTACTAACTAAATTTGTGAAGATTTAGAAATGAAATACTGTGAGTGCTTCAAACACAGATTATTTTGAATTCTACCAGCACGAAGTGAGCTTAACACTCTCTCCATAACTTAACACACTCTTAGTATACAGGTAATAAATTAATCCATGTTTCAAAAATTTTTATTAACTCAATACTGGTCAAAACAACAATAAATTCCTTGTTGCTTTGGGTAAGCATTAAAAGAATTAAGCTCATCTATTCAATTTGAAACTTTATAATTATTATTGAAACTGAAAAAGAGACTTGTTTAGCCAAAACATTTATTTACCCTACTGTTTTTCAAAACAACAATCAATTCTTTGTTGCATGGAAACAATGATGAGTATTAGTAACATTCATCAGATTTTTGTGGAACAAATGTTTGTTAATTTAACTAGTTTGTTTTACAGAAAAAACAAAACAAAACAAAAGACAAATAACAAAAGAGTTAAGAAGGCGTTTGGCTGAATTGGTTTCCGTTTCAGTTTAATCCTATTGGTGTTTATTTTATACCATGTTGTATTGGTTTACAATGGCTTACAAAGTTCAATACACTCCACAGATAAAAAAAATCATGATGTTTTCAACTGAGCTTTTGTTAATGCTCAAGAGGGCCCCACATTAGTCACCTTACAATACCAATGGAATGTCAAGTAGACAATAGCAGGGAAAGAACCCAGCTAGACAGTTAATTGTCTTGATGAAATTTGATATTTCAAATAATAATAAAATTAGAAGGGTACGTGTGAATATGATAATCATACTGATGAGATCTTTCAAATTCAAGGGCACGTTTCAATTACATGTACAGACAAGCGTCAGATTCTGGGAGTTTGAGAAAGACAACAAAAGAGACTGCATGCCAATTTTGAGACGACTACGATTCAACAAGGAAGTAATGTAAGCTTCATGTATATCAACTCAAAGGTTTAATGGCCATAGAGATAAATGCATAGCTTACTGGCATTAAAATTTCAGACATTTGTATTAAAAGAACTTAAAAGAAGTCTGTGTTGTTAAACCTAAGATCTGAGGTGTTTATAATGCATTAATTAACATGATTTGATTATGCATAAAATTACGTAGCCTGTTGTAAAATCATGTCAATGAAAGCTGTGCTCACTTTGACCACTTTCCTCCTAATTTTCCACTCTCATTTCCAGTCACATAATGGACCATAAAAATTTATCGCTCTCAAAGTGCAGTAAAAAAAATGCTCAACCGTGATAGCGGTATAGTGTCCTGTATTGTGGTCATATCAAATTTTGATACAGACCATAATATGAGTAGGCAAAAGCATCTTTCAAAATAGTAGGCATGAGCTCTCTTAAGTCGACAAATTTTATAGACGTGTGTTGGCAGGCAAATCACCCACTGTTTGGTAGAAAGTTTACTTCAACGATTTTCCCAGAGCATTCTAATAACAATTTCTAGGTTGGTATGCTGATGTTTTTCCAGAGTTTCACAGAGGCAAAATAAAATACATAACAGTATATTAATTTTATTATTACACGAACAACTTCATGAACCGCAGTACCAACTTGCTTTTTAAGCCAAACACAGGCAAAAATATGTGTTCCTGATTTACAAATTCAGATATACAAAAATAAATATTTCCTCTGGTTTGGCTTGATTGTTCAAATATACAAAAAAATGTCATTTATCATTGGTGCATAAAGTGTTGCCTTGTTTCAACTGAACCATATGGTCTAGAAACAAATAAATTTACACAGTGAAGATACATATAGATTGCACAGCTGCAGGTAGAGTTGAAAGATATTCAATCTGCAAATCTTTAATAATAATCAACTAGGGCCCAAGACAAGCTAGACTACTGCAGCAAAAATAGTTTTTTGAAAACTTGAGTAGCAGCTTGCTAGAACACTGCACAATCACAGAAAAATCTACAAAAAATACTTTAATTTCAAGTGGTTAAAACTGACAACGTAAGACTTATATTAGATCACCCAGTACTCATCTAGGTCTAAAATATAAGGTATATTTGGTACGGTAATAAAAGCTTAGAACTTGAATTCACAAAAATAGAATTTCACAAAGTAAAAATGATAGCTTTTACGTACGTTTAATAATCAGTCTTATGCTTGTTTACAGAATCAGAATCTCAATTGCACAACCAGGAACAGAAATGCAAATACGAATGTCGCAAAGGAAGTTTTAATGTTGCAAAATAAGTACTGCAAATTAAAACTTTGATGCACGCATCCTAGTTTTAGTTTAACGTTAATGAGTAAGACATAAAGTACGCATAAAACTTACCTTAACGTTGTTACGCAGCCACGAGGAAGCGGGAGAGTTAAGACCGGTGTTGATGTACGGATAGGTTTAAATGTGAATTTGCAGCCAAAACTCAGGGACGACTCACTGAAGAACGAGCAAGACACGATCGGTCGATCGAAAATATGTATAGGATCGATGTGTGAAACTATACAGCCCCCGGGTTGATAGTCGTTTATTACAGCACTGTTCACAAAACCCTTAGGCACAAGTCCAGCCTTTTCGAGACGCGAAACAACCAACTCGAAAATCCACTCAGGAATTTCGTCCACTTCACCTCGAGGAAAAAGTTTTTCTTGCCCGGGACCCCTTTCTGCTAACTGTTTCCCGTAAGTGTAGCCCTCACCAAAGAAATATTTAACACGCAAGGGAGCTCTATCAACTGTTCGACTCCTGTAGGTGCCCTTGTTTGCAAGCTGGACAATTTCGTCGATTTTTTCCTCAATTTTTTCGCATTCCTCTCTGTCGAACAAGATTCGCTGACGAATTCCTTGATGGACTTTCTGCAACTCAACGTCTCTATCATACTTTGAATGTTGGCGAGGTGAGCCAGAGATTTGCTTATGAGTCCGCTTTCTACTTTCCCAGAGCTGATCTCTGTGAGATGTAGAATTCTTGTTGAGCTTTTCTCTCAAGTCTGAATACGGTCTCTTCTCGTCTGGATCAACACCCGCCATCTTGTTTGCATCTTCACTGTTTTCCAAACCTCGTTTCAGCGAAAGTTTGCGTAACTCGCCCCAGTCCCACAACTCGTGAACATTGTAAATAAGTCAGGAAGGTGTACATGTGTGCCTGTCTTAGTTGTACCAAAGTACGTAAATTATGATCATGCATCCGGGTGAGTGTGGATCTTAGAAGTTTGCGGAATGGCATAATTATGCGAAATATGATATATATGGAAGGAGTTAAAGAAATAAATTAACTGAAGAGCATAAGCACTTTTGATCCAAAAAGGGGCAAGGCAAGGAAATATATTTTTCCAATATTTCGAAAGGCACGGCCCTTCGTCTTCAGGGTATTATGAAACTGACTCCGCGGCAAAAGACGTTACAATTTAAAACAGTTACAATTAGATGCCATTTAATACCATAACATTACAATGTTCCAGAGTACTTTTCGCCCTATGCTCTTAACAGGTGAAATCCGCCTTGCTGTTTTTTGGATTATTTTGTTCTACAATTTGTCGCTGATTAGATCCTGTACGACAGGATCCGGTACTTCTTTTTTGTCTCGTTGGTCCTTGAAAACGCAGTTGCTGGTTTTTACTGATAAGAGTTTTTACTCAGAGTCCAACACCTGGAAGGCGGATCGCGATGAGCTGGACATCCGATGAATTATTACTTATAACCTGGAAATTTTTTTGATTACAATGTTCCAGAGTATTTTTCGCCTTTTGATTATACTCTTGACAGGTGGCGACCAGATGCTTGTGCTTTAAAGTCGAGTCCTCGATCGTCTCTTTGTGATTTTGACCATGATAATGAGGCAAAAATTCATTTCTTTCCTCCTGCAATGTCCTAATTATGCTGTCCTCAGGCCTGATTTGCTCACTGCTGTTTGCTCGTATTGCTTCTGATAAATAGTTTAGATATTCTGACCGGCTAAAAATTGAACTTTTTCTATTTGGCTCTTCTGATTTGACCAACAGTGAAAACTTTGCATTTTTCTCTCGTGTTCAGCATTTATAAGAGACTCTAACCGTCTTCAAGTTCTTGTTACAACTAAGGGGCTGTTTACATGGAGGGAGGAAGATCCTAGCACTAGGAAGATCCTAGAGGGCGGATCATCCCAGCGCTATATTTTTTCTCTATTCGGTTTACATGCGAAAATTTGTACTAAGCGCTAGAATCTTCCTAGAGATAGGAACTTCCTAGCTGAGAGATAGGACTATCCTAGCACCATGTAAACTACTTTCGCTTGGAACTGAGATCCTAGTACTAGGAACAAAAAGAACAAACATGGCGGCAGCCGGACGTTCACCTGCTCAAGGCCGACAGTTATTCTCCTTTTCCTTCTCCACTTGGTAACCACTTCGACCGAAATTTCTGCTTGTAAAGCAAACAAAGAGTTTTTCGCCTTCTAGGATCTTCCTCCCCCCATGTAAACAGCCCCTAACCTAAATCCTTTATTTTCTTTTCTTTTTTTTTTTCTTTTTTGTGTTCAGTGCCCTTTTTATATCATAACTACCTTGGAATCATTTTATTTTGCAATACGAGTTTAGGTGTAAGCTAATCTCGTACCCCGATCTGGGGGAGAGCTGGGTACGAGATTAGGTGTAAACCCCCCCCCCCCTCCCTCCAACCTCCCTCCCAGCCCCACGATGAGCACATTTTGCTCTTGGGGCAAACATGTATGCAGATATGCTTAAATAATACAAACAAAATCATAAAAAGCATACTGGGAGCCATTACATCTTAAGTCATTGGGTTTAGTGTTGGACACAAGTTTGTCCATAAATTCTAACCTATTCAATGAGCAGAGTCATGCCATAGTCTCCTTGTATAAAGAGGTTTATTCAAGTATGCACGTAAAAGTCTTCAAACATTATAAAAGGACCTTATTAAGGGGTATTAAAATTTGTATCATCTTGGCTTTGCTGCTCGGTATTCCTGTCTCAATATATTGCCCCTTGCTGGCTTCTCCATGTATCTCCATTAGCTGGTATATTTGCCATTTATTTTGCGGAGTTAGGAATGCGCGAACATCTTGCTAATTGGTCCTAACTGGCCTGTAAAATTTTGGCGATTTCCGATGAGCTGCGAAAAACTAACAATGAAGGTGAAAAAAAATGGGCAGTTTTGTTAGTTTTATTAGCGAGTTTACGCAACAGGACGGCTGATGGAGTGGAACGGCAAATTGCGTTTGTGTGAACAACGTGACGGCCAAGTATTTACGACTCTAGATTGTAACTTTTCTACCGCTCATGGTCTTCACATTGTCACAGATCTGAGAACACCAGTTTTAATGGAAAATCGCCTAAAAATGTGAGGGTACTAAGATGTCATGTTGGTCACACAATGAAATTTCACCGTCCCCTTCCTTCAGCCGTCCTGTTACGTAAGTTCACTATTGTCAGCAACGAGAAGGTGGAGCACATTTCTGCTTACGGAGGATTGGTTTTCTCGAATATCATGGGTCTATCGGTTGTCCATCCATCTCAAAATTGAGCGAGATTAAGGGCTGTATTTATATCTTTGGTTCTCTCACAAGATACGATTCTGGGGCATTCTATTAGTGGACAAACTGTAGCTGCAGAACACTCGCTTGTTCTCTCAAAATTAAATAAGGGAGAAGCGAAGCATCAAAAGCGTGTGCTCACGAAGCGCTAAAAACGTGGAGACACACACGCGAGCCTGTCACGTGCGAGTCTCCCATTTCTTCGCACATGCTACAATTTTCATTTTAAGACTGCACACGTTTGTACAACCGAACAACGCAAAAGACACGGAATGTTTTGCGGTTTATTAAGGTAATTGCAAACGCGTACCTGTAGGGCCCTTTGTTACCATGACAAAAAGAAAACATAATGAACACCATTGTTTATCTGGTTCTCTGGTACATTAACCGAGAGACAAAGATTATAAATTACGCCGGATTATGCTGCGAAATTAGCGGCCGAGTTGGTTAAAATCAGATTGAGTAGGATAATTGTTTTATTATTCAACACATTAAAAACAAAGCACAGTTTTCTTGCAGAAAAGCTGGAGACGATCTTTATTTTGCCATTTTTCTCCCCCACACATGCGTACACGAAATTATACGTATATCGCAAGATATCGGTTTACTAAGGACGACGAATATTCAGTGCACCATGGCCATATTTGGGTATTGTTACAATGTGTTGAATAATAATGAAAGAAAACTTTCACTCAGCCAACAAAAGTATTTACAAAATCATGGCAATGTTTTAACCCAAACTATAAAGGAAATTCGTGAGATTCATGTGTTTAAATCATCATAATGTACTAGAATTGTGCAGCGTTTTGACTTCAGATACTCAGTTACGTAACTTGACTTAACCACAAATGAGTAATGTTAGCAGGTGGATGAACACTGCGTCGATTCATCTGAATTTAAATTAAGGAAGTTACTGTCAGTTACTGACAATCGTGCTAATCAGGTTATTGCTTATGCCATCATGCCCCTCATGTTTATTTAATTTAATTAACGCGCCCCTGTTGTTTGAAAACCCACCTTTTAGGCGAAAAAAGGAGAAAAAAATATCAGAAAAAGTGTCTGCACGAAACAATTTAGGCGAGCTTAGGTTCGATTAAAAACTACAGGTTACATCTCTAATGATAGGAAAAAGTAAATTATTTGAAATAGAGCTTTTCAAACTGAGGATCCATGCCTCGATATTAGAAAACAATGCAGTAGAGACAAGGACATACTGCTGTATCACGGATAACTTTGGTTCTCTTAGGTTTTGGAGGTAAAGTGGTCGACTTGCGTCATTCAAAAACATTGGACAGGTCCACCTTCAGCCGACCTGACGTGTGTTCTAAAAGGACTATTTTTAGAGGAACGGACTATTTTTAACGGAAGACATTTTGGCAAGATTTTTCCTCATACTTGCTCACCGCGGGAGCTTTTATGCACCAACCGAGGCTTAAAATGGATTAATTATTCAGGACTGTTTTACTGGGTCAAAAAAACAGTACCATAATACACGAATTTAGTATTATCACGATAAAAGAATAAACAAATTAAACGCATAATGTAGAACTAGATACACGACGTCCTCAAGTCAGCGTTGCATCTGTTTCCTCTCTTGAAACTCGTTAAAACGCCAACGCTAACAAAGAAAAAATCCCATTTATACTGATGTCATGATGTGGTAAGCCACAAAAGTTTCGGGCATAACCTTTACCCAGTTACAAAATCCTGGCAGCGTCAAAAGAAGACTTAGTTCAGATCTCCATACCTCTGCCTTTTACAAGTGACTTTCAGCATCATGACGCTTTTCGCTATATTATTTCTTTCTTTTTTTCGAATTTTTATTATCTCGTGGTTGCAGGCCAACATCCTAACATTTTACTCGGAATCTGCTGGCGCCACGTCAGCACATATTTCAGTGTGGCCGTTTTCGTAAGCTTTCGTGTGGTCTCGTTGATGTTCGACAAATCTTCGTTATTCCTAAGAGAGAAACGTCGTTGCGTCGTTGTGGCTTTTTTCGTACAGTACTATTTTGTATAGATTTCATATTTAGGTTTACGGAACACGTTTTTATCCCTGTATAAAAGTTATAAAGTTTGAAAAATGTGACGCTGAAATCGTGACAGAACCTTACCATAAGCAAACAGTGCCTCGGCAGGTTTAAGTCATAAATTTGTTTGTTCGTCGAAGATTTCAGGTTAATTCAGTAGTGTTTGCTACATTTTAGTGAAATTTATGAGAAATAACGCTTTTCTATAACTAAATTTCGTCATTAGCAAGCTGTAGTGTACACACGCCTGCGTAGCTGGCGTTTTTGCGACGCAGCCTAATCATCGGAAAGTTCGAGACGCGCGGAGCAGTCATATAAGAGAAAACCGCTCCTGTTTGTCAACATACCCTCAGAGCAGAACTCAATTCTATTGTCAATAGTTTGCCAGTAATTTTTTTCTTTTTATAGAGGATTTAAGAGGCAACAGAGGCCAATCCAACCTAACTGTTGTTTTTGAGGGAAAGTTAACACAATAAGTTTAACAATTCAACTGAACTATTTGTTGCATATTTCTAATTTTGCTGACTCATTTCTGTGACTATCGAATTTCACCACCAGCAAAAAAACCCGGGTTAAAAATAGTCATTGCGGGCTTGTGTCACTGAAATTTCTTCACTTAGAGACGATTTCAAGCTGAGAAATATTTTGTGTACGAGATAAACTAGCATTTTATTCAAATATGTGCCCTGTCATCAGTGTGATGTGCTGTATCAGGTTGATTCCGTTGTTGTGTTGTGTTGTCGCCACGTTTCTTTGTAATTGAGTTGATTTGTTGACAGTTTGCGTTCAGTTTGCTGGTTACACCTTTAAGCCGAGGCTCAACGTTATTAAAGTATTTTTGTGCAGTTTATGAATATGTGGGAATAGCTATTGGAATCCAAAAACAAAATTAGGGAAAGCCGCGCATTTTTCAGATATACATTGATACAAGCAACAATAATTTTAAAAAGCCTTAAAATACATAACAATATGTTAATTTGTTAAGATCTGCTTTTCTCGCATGGTTATAAACCGCGCAAAAATATCTTTGTTTTAGTCGGACGGAACCATCCCGAGTTTCTCGGGCCAACCCGAAATGCGCAGAACGCATGCGCAGTAGAAAAAGGAGTCAATTGGTCCAAGACATAGTCTTGCGTGGGTGCTACAACCTCGTTCCCAAGGTCTCTCCTCTTCACGTTCCTGGGAACGAGGTTGGGAACACAAAACTTTCTAACATCGTTGTACTAAGGGACTAATGGTAAAAAAGAGATTTGTTTGAGAATTTTTGGTCTAGACAAATTTCGTGTGAAATCGGCCAGAGACAAAACGTTTGTCTCAAAATCGTAACCGCACTAGGGGGAAAGATATACCAAAAACCTGGCATCCTACTGTGATCCACCCCATACGGTTTTCGTCTGTTCTCTCTGAAATGTCAGCCGTCTCCTTCCCCCTCCCAACCAACAGGGGGCGCGCTCCCTGTGGGATGGTGGGGAGAAGACGCTTGACATTTCAGACAAGATTCTCCAATAGATCGTGCTTTTCGGCCCACAGTTGAGATAGGAGTTCTTCCTCCTGTTTGGTCCATGTAACGTAGTGTGCTTTCTTTCGTTCGGCTGACGAAGTGGACGGTCGACATCTTGATGATTGAATTGCACTTGCAGCAGTTTCGGCGTTCAGAGAGTAGGAGCTGGCGTTTGAAGGAGCTTGGCTGGCAGTCCTTCCATATAGTGCACACAAATATGGCAATCCGGGACCTTCTGGTCACGTTTTGCTGAAAGCCTACTTCATGCAAATCTGTTACCAATCACCTGCCAGATCACTTTTGAATCAAAACACCCTCGATCGCCTATTGTGTCCCAAGATTTCAATATCACTTTGGTCTGCTTTGAAGGTAACCGACGGCGTCATTGAACTTTGTTTGGAGGTGAACAAATTTTTTTGGGGCATAAAACACAATCGCACCTGGTTTTCCATTATGATAACAGATTTTAACTTTTTTGACACCCTTGTTTTCTCCTTTTGTGCGATTAGGCCCTAACCTGTGATGAAGTTTTTTCCCTTTTTGTATTTTTCCAACGGTTATTTTAACTTATTTCTGTATTGTCGCGGCTACTCGAATGACCATCTTTTCGTCTGTTAATTATAAAAAAACTTTGGCTTTAGGGACATAAACACGGATAAAGGGGTTACTATCCCAAATGAGTTTTAACCTGATACACTCCGGCCCCAAACATACATATTTTATCATGCATTTAATTTTACAGAACTAATAACTTATTTTCTATGCCAGTTACATATTTATTAGTTAGCAAAACGGGACACAACTAAAACTCTGCCGAATTTGGCAAGACCATAGCAAGACAACATTGAGAGATGCCGAATCTTCAGTAAAATACTTGAGATAATAAATTATAGACAGTAACTACTAAGGCTGTTCACTACGTCAGTATCATAACGACGAAAACACTAGAAAAGTTGGATATAAAGACTGAAAAATATATTTATATAAAAATTGCCCATTATTTCGGTTTGGAAAAAAAACGTTCCTCGTGTTACTGCAAGACGCGTGGAAGGAGGATTCTACCCGAGGAGATTTTGAACCTGAATAACTTTAATAATAATAGAGAAAACGGTATGAAATTTCACAACTTTGAAATATATTTTTGGGGGGAAAAATTTGATGTGGTCGATTAGTGTTCATTGACTTTGATGTTACCATGGCAACCAATTTTTGACAGGCATTTTTTTCACAAAATGGAAAATCCCTCTTTAAAATGAAGAAAAATTACTTTTCTTACTGTAACTTTTATGTTTTTAGCTCACATCGGTGTTTCCTTATTGGTCTTGATTACTTTTCGTTCAATTTTCTTGCTTTCCTGAAGTTTTGGGGAAATCCAGGGCCAGGTTGTTCGAAAGTCGATCAACGCTAATCTACGATTAGAAGTTAATCGAGGCTTTCATCTTGCTCGTTAAAAAATGGTTTTAAAGGTTAATTTCAAGCTAAAGGTAGAGAAAGTCTAAGGCAAAACTGAGGGGCAAAAATCTTTTGGAAGAATCTTTATTGATCAGTGATTAAACTCGAATCAAAGTTTACGTTAATCCAGGATTAGCTTAATCAGGCTTTGAACAACTGGGACCAGAAATCTAAGATGGCGGATCCATGGCAATCGTGACGTAATTATGACGTCATGTGTCGTCGTCATTTCCCGTTGTGGACCTCAAAGGAAACATCTTTGGACGTACTATCTATCCTCCAAGCCTCATTGTCATAGCTTTTATACTAGTGAAGTTATGGAGAAGGGGTGGAATTCCCCTCACCCGATCCCAGAAGGCAAAAACGCCCGGCCTAGGGTTAAAACCTCGATGGTTGAGGGAAAGTAGTTTTTAGCCAGGGAAAGGGAAATATTTCAAAATAATTTTAGTTTATACTAACCTAAATAGGCTGCTTTACATCAAAAATTGTTCCGCTTGCATGAAAAGGACTTTTAAAAATATTTTAACACCCTCCATAAAATACGTAAACATTCTGTGCCTCGTGAACTAAACATGTCACGTTTTTTGGACAGCATTCCTGCTGCAAGATTTTTGTTTTCCGGCAGTACGGCGAAATGTTGTTTTTCTGTATAGTTTTCGAGCATTATGTTTAAAAGTCTTTCAAAGTTGCTCACCTTCAAGGACAGGGACCTTAATTTCTGCTTGGTATACTCGCGAGCAAGGGCCGCGAATTAAAAGATATCTACTCTAGCAGGCTAGCCCGGCGTAAGCTTGGGGGTGTAGTTCATTTTTTACAAATAGCGCTCTGGCCTTGTCTAAAGCCGATGTCGGACAGCAAGCCCGGTTTAAGTAAAAAAAATAAATTACAGAAAAACAGGAATACTCATACGTCGCGAGGTGAGCTAAGAAAGAAACAGAGAAATAATAAATGTTGGATCAATCTCTACTTGTTTATACTGATGCTAATTTTGTAAATTGGTACTGGATTTCTCCCTAGAGTTATGGATATTTCTGAAGTTAAACAGGGCTCGTAATCTACAAGCAGATAAGGAATATCCCTTGCTGGGGAATAGACTGTTGTAGGGATGAGATCGATGAAAATTCTGCTCACAGGGTAATCTTTTTCTCATAAAAAATAAACACAAAAAAGTCGTCAGCAGGGCAAACTTCTCTGCGCACAAACATACGCTTATAAACGACAGTTTTGCATCAAGCTGTTGATAGATTCTCAGTGGCCCGGCTCTGATGTCATGCTGTTTAATTACTGAGCCTAAAAACATCGCTTGACCTTGTATGCCTTTTTTCTTTCGAGGAGGAAAGCCAAAGAAATACCGGAGGGTCATCAAGTCGCGTCCCGTCCCGTTACGACCCGACCAATTCGCCTCATCCTTTAAAAACCGTAGTTGAACGTCGATTCTGGGGAGTCATCAGGACCAAGCGGATTATCAGTCATTGAGACGTCCATATTGTGCTCGGACTTCAACTTTGTTGGCGAAGTTGGAAGAGGCTTAGAAAAAACATACAAACGTATTTGCAAGTATAAACAAAAAACCTTCATGAATTTGGCAGTATGTATGTATTGGCCCTGTTACCGATCTTTGCCTATCGCTTACACAAACTTGCGGAAAAGCTATCCCAATTAACTCGGTACGCTTCGATGATTAGCAATAAGTTAAAATTAGGTCACTGAAACCTTGATCGGTAGTCTGATTGGAATTAAGAATTGCTTCTCTCTTTTTTTTTTTTTTGAAAATTTCAGTGAAATATTAAAGGTTATAAATTATGCAAAGCTGTCGTGGCTGTGTAATTACTTCTACATTTGTGAATTTAAAGAGACCCTTATATTGGGGGAAGGTCCTTCAACTTACTCAGCAAGACATCAATTTTTAGTAGTCTTTTTGTCTTCCCTCAGGCTTAATTCAGTCCGTGTATTTATAGAATTCTAAAGAACAACTACCAAACTTTCTACACCATTTTACTACAAGATAGATAATAAATACTCCGAGTCAATAAAACCGTTGATTGAAAATTAGAATAATCAGCCTTAAACTATTTTTTTTATTGAGACTTTTCAAATGGAAATTTTTAAGAAACGGACTTTGGACGATTTGTGTTCCGTTTCTTGCTTTGCGCGTGAGGAATATCAATACTTCATGAGATTTCGAGACTGCCTACCAGCCAAAAAAATAAATTCGATCCTTTGTATCTGGCTTGAAAAGGCAGATGTTGGTTATAGGCAGCATTGCAAAGAAAATACCTTTAAATATTGATGATACGTTGACCAATCAAATTTCCCCAAATTGACGTATCGGGAGCTTTATATATAACAATTTTAATGCCCTTGTAAAAAGGTGTACAAGAGAAGGAACTTAATCGAAGCTAGCCTTCCTCACGTTTTTATTGACGTAAAAGAATAAGGATTATTTTAACGAACAAGCTCTACAGCAAAAATATGACCGTGTGAACAAAAATGTACTTCGCATCTGTGGGAAGTTACTTTGTAATTTTGCTTTTTGCGGCAAGTTTTACCAACGTGAGTTTGCTAGTTATTGCATCAGTGACTCTGTCCATGTTTAAGTCAATTCTGTTTTAACCAGTCGAGAAAATGAGGGTTCTAATTTGTGAAGTGTTTTGTTTGCAGTTCATCACTTTCTCATTCGCGAATTGTGATGCTTCGTCGCCGGATTATTCAGGTGAGTTTCACCGTTATACACATTTTGCGATAACAACTGCACGAAACCGCCATAACAAGCGCCATACAATACAAGTTAATGCAAGCGCGTTGCGAGGGTCGCCAGGTTGTTCGCGAGAGCTAGTCGCAGTTTTATACTTCGACAACAAAGTAGTGTCTGAAATGTCATTTTAACTGATCTTTAGATAACTTTTCTCGCGCATATCACCAGGTTTAATACTTGAACAATGCAGCATTAAAGGATTAAGAAAGGTAGCAATTAGATGAGACTTTTCTGATGAAAAGTTTGGAGTTCTTTATTTTGGAACGAATGGTGATAAGGCATTTTTTTGGTATTGATTCACGATAGACGATACACCAAAAAAAGGAGATGTTTACGTAGAGATTCTCATCAGGATTGTTTCATGGAAAAACTAAAGCCAAACAATAATACCGCAGCACAGCGACACTTCAATCGATTGAAAAAAATTAGGTTTTATTTAATACCCAAGCAATTTAGTAAAGACTAATTCCACTCTAAGGCATAAATGAATTCGCATAGCTTTATATCTCAAGATTTATTTCGCATTTTTTCAAAAATTATGCAAAACCGGACAAGGTGAATAAAATACCCGACAATTTGAGCCGTATTTTTTCAAACTATGAAGATCGATCACCGAAGGGTAGCAATTGTACAAAAGTTTCTTAATCTGCTCTCTGTAGTGACAAAGCCACTGATCAATTCCGCTATCATAGCGAATATTCCAGCATTTTTTGCGCAGACTCGCTATACAAGATTTCAGGCGCCTCTACTCTAAGGTTATTTCGTTAACTTCGTGACGAATGCAACTCGTGTCTGCAAAAACTTGCGTGTTACTTGAATAAAAAGCAATATGCGCTGGAATAAAAACAAAAAATAAATATTAGTTTTTTTGGATGTGGCCTGTGGGCTTTTTTCAAACAATTTAAGTCGGCGAACTTGTGCTGGGACGAAACCATTTTTCGCGTAAATGAAACTGAATCCCACATATCAATATGGTCTTGAGATGCGGGTGTTATCATGATACTTCAGTGAGCTGTTTCTTCGACTACACCGAGTACAAAAAAGAAAAAAACTAATACCTTTTAAACTATGAAATTTTACCTATTCAAAGATGTTATTACAGTGAGTTTCATGGTTTCTCTGCTAAACTAGATCAACTGAACTCGTGAAGATATTCAGGGCAGCTTGCGGGGTGGTCGTATTTATTACCCTCGAGTTATAATATAGAAATGTTTCTGTAAGTAGACAGTGATACCGTAACACACATATATAACTTTAACTAGGGAGTTTGATAATGTAACTTAACAGTTTTCTGATAATATGCCGATAAACATATCTACCTGTATCACTAAGTATTTGTTCTCAATCTTGATACTTCAGTATTCAAGATAGCAAACTTATCCAACCGATAGCCTAACTGTGTTGTTCCCTCCGGCGAACAATCCACTGTTTTAAATCTGATGATTTTGCAGAACATTTCAAATGAAAATGTTTTTGCTAAGTAATCTTCTCTTCCCCTGCTCCATGAGTGAAACATTTGCGGAAGTTGTATCTGGAAATGAATGTCAAAACATTGAAAGCGATATGTTTTATATTATTTATGCAGCAAACTTCTGTCAAACAACTTTCCAGTATTTGTTGGGGATTTTTGTTTAAAAAAAGACCTGTAGATTTTAGTTTTGGCTTCAACATGAATAAGGTGAATTCTTTTTTGAGTTATTGGGATTTATTGAAATGACGGCTTTGTGATACTAACGGTTATAACGATCTCCGTATGCCACCTGGCTGATAGTTCATATGACATATTAATGCAAATTAAAAACGACCATGCACACGAATTCGACTTTTGTATGTCAACACTTCGCTTAAATTTCAAATTTCTATGCTAGACTTCGTCCAAAATCAGCTTTAATATTGTTCGTTTCCCCCTGAATAAGCAAAACTGAAAGAAGGAACTTACAATAAGCACGTACCCTAGAGTGCTGCAACGTGTGGCTGTATTCATAAGAAAACCGATTCGAGCAAACTTTTTGTTAATGACGTAGTTGTTTGATAACCTGCCAACTCGTTGAGATTCTCAAAGCCACCTAATTTATTTCTGTCAACTATAATATGTTTTGACGAAGATCCAAAGGTCTAATAAAAATTGTTTGTCAAATCACCTGCGCTGGATTCGGTTTTGTGAGGCCACGAAAGGCAAGCTTTTGAAATTTTTTCGGAGTTATCAATTAAACAATGAACGAAACAATTTTGTCGCCGCCCAAAAATTAGAAAAATATACAACGAAACCTGGATTGTGAGAACACTCTTTAAAATCTTAAGAAAACACGAAACAAATTTGGTTTTATAAATTCGTTGGCAGTGACTTGTTGGCAATCACAAAGCTGAGAAATACGGGAACAACATTGTTCCCTAATCGTTTTGTGCCCTCAGTAAAGACATATTTATTTAAGCTAATACAGACGGATGTGTTCGAATGCTTTAGCTGAGAATTCAACTTGCAGAAAATTTTGGGAGCCCGAATTTACCAACTGTTTAGTTTTTTTTACGAAAATGCTAGCTGACCTTAAGCTTTCTTCAATTTGCATTTTTAACGACATTTGCCCCCAAAACGAAAGACATTAGTTTTCCAGTGTTTCGAAATTTTGAGCTAACATTTTGCCGAAGAAAACAGTGGAACCTTTTTACGCTTAAATCCGAATATTCTGAGGCAATTTTAAAGCTATCCACCAAAATGGGTACCTCTGTTTCAGTGCAACACCATTTCAATAATTTGCTTCGGGTAACTGTACTCCGAACAGAATTTTAAAACAAGAAAAAGAAAATTGATAGCCTATATCAAATTTCCCATCCTCTAGTTGTTCAGTTTTGATAAAGCATTCTGGTACAACAGGTTTGCTACTTAATTTTTTGGACAATTTAAAACATGTATGCCTACATAGAACGACTAAGCGCTTGGTAAGTGTCATTTGATTTGAAAAAAACATGGAGATCTCAGTTATCACGGGGTGTGTTTTCAGGGTTAAAATTTCTAGTTAATCAACAGTTATTATACTCGCAGTTTTTCTAATTTTAAAAATTCCGACGCTCGAAGAGAAAAGCTATTGACTATGCAACCAGCAGACGATCAGCAAAGCTTTGTTAATTTTAATGTTACATTGTGAAGAGAGGTTTAAAAGATCTGTACAGCTAGTGACTCTCGTAATTCGTTATGCAGTTTTGTTAGCAGACAGGATGCGAAACCTGCAAACTGCGATGCTCCCATATATAAGTAGCATCGTTTTTCAAAATATCACCGAAATTCGCTGATCATCATTTTCGGTTGGAACTCAACGTTCCCCCCTGAAAATTGTTGCGGATATTTTCAATTAACTCCCGGAACACACAACAATTATTTTTATGCAAAACATAATACCGAAACTTCACAAGTTTTTCTAATTATTTGAAGGCATCCCTTCAGGCAGTAACAGAGACAATAAGGATAATTCTTCTATCCGTCGTAAATTTAATAAAAATTTAGCAAAACTAAGAAGAATATTTTTTCATCGTAGACTGATTACAACGGCAAACCGAAATCGCAACATGTTATATCAGTTGATGAATTCCATATTCAACGGTTTGATGTCGTTTGAGATGGCTTAAACTTTTGGAAGCTGATGTGTTATATGCCTTACATCTTCTACTTTCCTTACATCTTTTACTTTTCTGCAGAGAAATTCTGTATTATTTTATAACAAGGGAGGATCCTTTTTGTGGATTAACGAATATCGCTGAGTAATTTTTTGCGAAACAATACGAAATAACAACTGGAATTAAAACCTACGTAACAATAGAAACGATTACGTTAACGAAGTCTTATATATAGTACAGACGAACTTTGCGAAGCTATTACGGAGCCACTAATTGTCATTAAAGATATATGATTGTTGTATAAAGGCGTTGTCAGTTACACTAGGCAATTTGTCTTGCAACTTGTCCCGCAATTTTGTTGCGCCTTTCCAACACAAGTTACACGAATCGTTGCGTAGTGTAAGATACCAAGCAATGACCATGCTTCCCAACGTTTTTGTTGCAGTCACCGTTGCACGAAGTAGAACCGACTTTTCTTTTTCGCAACGATTGCAGCAACAAAAAAAATGCAAGTCATTTAAATTTGAAGGCACCTTACACTTGGCAACGATTCGAGCGGCTTCTGTCACAACAAAAATGCGCCGGAGACAAGTTGCAGGAAAAATTTCCTAGTGTAACAGCGCCTTAATGTCAGAAAGTTTTTTCGAAATTTCCAAGTTTCCACTTTTCACTTATAAGTCCAAATACAGTTCACATTCTGCGCCTACAAGGGAATTAATTTTGTTTTCGCATTAAATATTAATTTCCCATCTCTTTAGAATTAACACTTAATGATTACTGGCTTAAGTAAAAACTACGCTTGCACTGAACTCGTACAGAAAGATTTTCAGAGCCACAATCATTTGCTGAAATAATCTAGGTGATAATTCTAATGGATTTTCTGTGCTGATCTCGTTATTTAAACGGCAAAATAAATAAACGTGTTAATGGGACGTCCTTATTGCTTTGTTAATGGAAAATATGTCAAAAATGATCGTGTTCCTGTTGGATTCTATTCTTTCCGAAACAAACACTTGTTTATCCAAAAAGGCTGAGTAGGTTTAATTAATAAATTTAAGTTGAAGACAGAAACAATTTCGTGCGGGAATTTAGTTACTGTCGGTGTTCTCATTCCACTGAAATCATAAAAGCTTAAGTTCTCCGCAAACGGAGTCGTAAAACTCTAGTTAAAAACTTGTGTCGAGTTGCGCTCTTTTGACCACTCTTTTTGTATTTGCATTTAAATGCGTTCAGGGAAGTTTCGTTTCCCTCAATCGATCCAGCTCAGTTAAGTCGCTTGCAAAATACACGAAAGTCAGTTCCCGTTCAATTTGAGCAGCTTGGTCACTCAAAGCAAATTCAGGCAAACCACTCTCACAATTCTTTAAAATTTGAAATTTGGTTCCTCTTTGAGAGACTCAGCCTGTTATCCTTTCTTGTATAGACACTAAATTAGTCATTGATAGATAGACTTGAGACGTAAACAGAAGGCGGCAGCGCTTCAATCATCCTCTAAAGGATAATTAAGAATTATTCCACGAGCGCGCGTTGGATATGAGAAGATAGATAGCCAACGCCGAGCTGGCTATGACTTAAAATGTCTAATATGTTACCATGTCAACTGAAATGTTAGTAACAAAACAAAGTTTAAGACATTTTTATCTTTCCTTGCGTGTAGCTGGTTGCCAATTTAGATCATTTTAATTTTCCGAACTTGGATTAATTTCTCAGTTTTTGTTGTTTTCAACTGGAAACGATAGCTCTTAGAAATTTGAAAAAAAAAAAAAAATTCTGCCATCAAAATCTTTCACCGTGGGCGTTTTGATGCGTCATTGTCAAGGGGAAGGGGAAGGTGGAACAGAATCAGGTGCCACTTTTGGGAATTCCCGAAACAAATTTAGATCAAAAATATATAAAACTGTTCAATTGAGGCATTAAACTGCTGTTTAAAAGTAAAAACTAAAATCCAAGCTTTGGCCGATCAACCGCATCATCAGGGATAAGAAAATATTCCGCGCGCGCTATATATATTTCTCATCCCTGATGATGCCGTTGATCGGCGAAAGCTTGGATTTTAGTTTTTACTTTTAAACAGCAGTTTAAGGCCTCAATTGAAAAGTTTTATATATTTTTAGCCATGCTGCTGAAGGACAACATGAACAAATTTAGATCAAATTACGTAAGAACGGTACCTCCTAATGTAGAGGTAACTTTGGACAGCTGCAGTTTATGACTATGCGGAGAAACTTTGTATTTTTGCTCGGGGCACTAAAAATTCCAAAACGATTGTTTGGTTCGGCCCTTCAGTAGTGCTGCCTTGTTTGGAATAAACCAGGGAACAAAAGTATTTTTGCGCGCAGTTTAAGACTATGCGGAAGGAGAAGATCTTAGCAAGGGCTATTGAAATCCAAAAAGAAATTGGAGGAACCACGCTTTTTTCAGAGATAATTAAGTACAATAATTAAAATATGTTTTAAAATGCACAATTGAAGCTTAATTTTCACTGAAAAATCATCGGCGTTGTTACCCTTATTTTGTTTTTGGATTTCAATAGCCCTTGCTAAGATGTTGTTTTTCCACACAGTCATAAACCACGCGCAAAAAGGTTTTTGTTCTATCCCTGGATTGTTCCAAACAAGCTGCCACTATCAAGGGCTATCTGCGCTAAACAAGCTAAGTACGTGTTTCGAAATTTTAGTGCTCTCATATGGGTCTGTTAATTGAAGTGTTAATTGGGGAAGAACTTTTACAGCTAAATACATTGAATGCTTTATATTCCACATGAATTTATAATGGGTCATAATCAGGACAACGCTGTTACCTTCTGTTCCTTTAGGAGTAATAAAGGCTTTAAATGTCACTGTGAAATCTGAAGGGAAGAACGATCCTGGTAGAACTGGGAATGGCTTATCTTACATTGTGGTCAATGGAAAAAACTACGCTCCACAGACAAAGGGATTCAACGTGGCTGTTTTTGATGCCCTCTCAGGTAAGAAAACGACAGTTTCTACCAAGCAATATCTTGCAAACTCATTTTTGAAGATACCGTGATGCCGAAAGCATCGTAAAATAAATATCGGTAGTTTTCGCGTTGAGCGGCATCAAAACTCTGATAAAACGCTCTCTGGAAAGTATCGCTCAAGAGCCTTTATTTGAAGAGACGGACGTTAGGGCTTCATCCACGGACTCAAACGTTACAGCCATCTTGTAGGACGTAATAAAGCACTACAGGAACTGTTCAATAGTTTTCATTTGAATGGTCACACTTTAGAATTTCATTCACAGACTCAAAATGTAGAACCACCTCGTATAGCATAATAAACAGCACCACAGGAAAGTACTGCTCTGTAGCTTTCATTTGAATGGTCACACCTTAGGATTCCTTCCACAGACTCAAAAGGTAGAACCACCTTGTACAGCATAATACAGTCAACTCTCGCTTTGCGGACACCTGGCTATTACGGTAATACGTACAGCAGCTAAATCCCCGGCAAAAATAAAGTACAGACGTTTGACTGAAATAAATTTCCGCTATTACGGACTCTCGCTATTAAGGACACTAACTCGCGGTCCCAAGGGTGTCCGCAATAAAGGGAGTTGACTGTAAACAGCATCACAGGAAAGTACTGCTCTGTAGCTTTCATTTGAATGCAGTTACACTTTAGGATTTCATCCGCAAACTCAAAAGTTAGAACCACCTTGTACAGCATAATAAACTGGTACAGTACGGAGGATAGTACCATTTCAATGATCACACTTTCGCATACTGAATATAACCACCGAAAAGATGAACTGCTCTGAAGCTTTACATACACACCGTAGGATGACGTTTATAGACCCAAAAGCTAATTTACATCATGTTCTGCAGTATAATAAATACAACCACAGGAGGCTATTCTCCATTATTATGATGTAGGCTAGGGAGGGAAAATCCATGGAGTCCACTGCAGTAGTTATCGAGAGGACCACCTCCTATCAATCAGGGGCACCCAATGGGAGTTTTCTCTCAGATCCTTTGGAACGCTATTTTAGGCTATCTAGAGTGCCTCTAAAGCTCTGTAGATTCATTTGAAGCTGCGCTATAATATTTTAATCTGTTCGGTTATTCTAGGGGAGCTTGAGTCTTTTCGAAATTACTAGGGCATTTTTGTCCATGTCCCAAAAAACTTAGGTCTTATTTCCTTCCACAAAATCTTAGCTGACCTTTTTTCGGTACCCGAAACGACATTTTTATCAATCCGAAAACACCAGTCCTTAAATTTCCCATATCACGAAAGTTCGAGGCGAAAATTATTTTTAGAAAATTGTAGGGGATTAAGGGCCTTCCGAACAGATAATTTACCGAAACGATCCGTTGGGTGCCCCTGATCAATGTTCTAATGGCTGTCTTCTTTCTGTTTTTCAGGTCGGTTTCTCTCTTCAGCTGCCTTTGATTGCGCTTCGAGCCAAGGAGAATGCGACGGGCTCGGAACCTTCATTAACGGCCTTCCCCAGGACACGATAGTACTGATTGCAGTACAAGAGACTGCAAATACCGGGGGCAACACGCTTCCATCAAGCGCGGTTCAGGGCCTGGGTGGTAGTAGTTTTGCAAGTGTCTCTGCAAACACAGCTTACGCTCTTATTGGCTACAAGGGAACTAAGAGCGTGGACTGGAAAACAGACATGTTCAAAGTTGACGGTTCAGGTCCAGCTGAAGTCTCAGCCATCATTTCAATCGACTGTTCCTATATGCCATTAGGTAATGTTAAGTTTTAAGGGAAAGTATATATACAATGACTGTCAAAATTCCCGGGCGCTGACGTCATGACGTCATAAGGACGGTGCCTCCTATTGTTACTGCGCATACGTTCTGCGCATCTCGCGATGATCCGAGAAAGTAGGGTTTCCGTTGGCAGTGCCTGATAAAACAGAGATATTTTGCGCGGTTAATAACTACGCGGGAAAAGCAGATTTTGGCAAGGGTTATTGGAATACGAAAAGAAAAAGGGGTAACAACGCATTTTTTTAGAGAGATTTAAGCTTCAATCTGGGAAAAAATGCCATACGTTGCTTTGTATTTTGGCGCTTTTTTAGAATTACTGTTGCTTAATTATCTCTAAAACATGCGTGCTTACCCCTAGTTTTTGTTTCTAAGATCTGCTTTTCCAGCATGGCCATAAACCGCGCAAAATACTTCGGTATTCATGGGTAGGCACCGTCCATAAAAGGTTCAAAATTTGGCAGTGAAACCACTTACTTGAGTTTTAAACAATTTATGACGTCATTTGTGGTCTATAAGAGTTTATAATAAGCTGAATACTACACGCGTTTTGATTGGCTCTTACTTGTGATCAATTGGAGGACAGACGCATAGATGACGTCACCATTAACAACTTTTGCCTCTTTATCATATGACACAAATAGATTCTATGTTGCCGTGTGTCTGTTCAGTAATAGATTACAGAAGACGTACGTCAAATGTTTTGATGTAATCTGTGTTCCATTACTGAACAGACCCACGGCAACATTGAATCTATTTGTTAAATAGACCGTAGAAAAATGCCGTCGATTTGTTAACAACCCGATTTTTCGAAAGGGTCACATGTAATAAAGTTTAAAAAAATAGTTTTAAGGGAAAGGAAATTCTGAAATGGTCACATACATGAAGCGCTGTATGTGGCTGACAATGGTTTCCAGCACTTTTGATTTGATGGATCATTATATCTGTAAAGTTGTGATCTGAGCAACATAATAAGACGAAACTTTTTGTATTTTTTGTAGGCAGGGGTTCAGAGCTACCTTAAATTGTCGATGGGCCTGAAGCCCCCCCCCTCCCCCCCACAAAAACCACAAAAACGGACAGCGACGAACCGACTTGGCTTTGCTGTAAACAAATAATCGTTTTTGTATTTTCTCTGTTTTTAATTTCAAATTCTGTTCAATGGAGATTTTCAAAATAACAGGGAAACACTTGTATAAAACGTAAAATCAAATGCAAGGCTGATCGGACAGCTAAAATAATTTTATTGCCCAATATTTCGGTTAGGCAAAGCTAACCTTTTTCAGGGGGAATAGCTTTTTGCAGCCCCTGAAGGTTAGTGTTGTTCGACCGAAATATTGGGCAATAACATTATTTTAGCTGTCTGATAAGCCTTGCATTTAATTTTACGTTTTATTCAACATTACTGATCCTGATCTACACAAAGATCCGGCTACACTTTGCTGCTGTTTGTACAAGGGGCCCCTGCACTATTCAAGAGTTACCTTAAACTGTTGTTTATTTACCAAATTGCCAATACCTAAATAAAGGTATGGAATTACGTAGAGGAAACTAACATTGTGTTTTGATAAGGTCGTAGGAAATGCTTTTTCATGTACTGAAACACATTTATCTTTATCTTTTTTTTAGGCGCATTTGATCATATGCACATATTAATTTGCGCCATACAAATATTAAGTATTATTATTATTATTTTTTTTTTTCTAGCTTCCACAACTTGCAGCCCATTCAACGTCGCAGCTCAGAAATATGGTGGTAGCTGCATAAGTCAGTCTTCCAGTAGCAATAGTGCAAAGGACTGCAAATTTGCAGTTGATGGAAATTCTTCAGCTGGATGGGAATCAGGATCGAACGGGGCTATCGGCGGACACATACAAATTGGATTCCACACCATATTTACTGTGAACAAATTGCGCATTCAGCAGAGCGTGGTTTCAGGAAGGCAGATCCAGGAACTTTTGATGGAGTTTAGTGACTGCTCACATGAAAAGGTGAGAAACAACGTTTATTGCCCATTCCGGAATTCAAATGGAGACTGGGGAATCGGAGCTCATGAAAAAATGGAAAGAAGATCACATTAAAATTAGTCGGTTTACCAAGTTTGAGGTTCTGTCGTTAGATTGCGACCATGTTGAACGCTTTCAAAAATCGGAAAAATTAGAGAATTTGTATGGATTTGAGGGACGCCATCTCAGAATTAGAGACATTTGTATGAAGTCTGGGCGACCTTTGACAGGTCACAGCCTGGTTACTACGCCATGAAACTTAACCAAACTTGGTTAACCTACTAATTTTTATGTGATCTTTCTGGTGATGGGGGCTCATTTCCTCATATGACGCAATTTGAACAATGTGTAAACTAGGATCCAGTCCCTCTATGAACGGGCAATTGAGCTACTGGTCATGCATACTGTTGTGCGCGTTTGATAATTTCCTTGCTTGTATGGAAAGTGCGCAATATATATTTGATAGTAATAATTGTTATTAAGTTGATAATTATTATTAGTGCCTCTGAAACGCTAACCGCTCATCTTCTAGAAATAAAAAAAAAATATTTTTCTGCATCGGGATTGTTCTACTGTTTAAAATCCCCCTTCTTGATTTTAAAAAAGCAATACGGAAATTAAATGTACTGTTACAATGTAACTTATCACGCTGTAGATGTTTTGTGAGACTTATATGAATGCAAAAGAATTGTAAAAAATGCGCGGGGAAGTCCCAAGGCATCAACCACGGGGGTTTGTTCCGGTCAAAAGCAGTTGTTCTGGCTCCAATTGTTCAAAGAGCGGATAACTTTATCCAGCGGAAAAGTCGCTATCCGCTGGATAAAATGCATCAGCTAGAGTACCTCTTATCCGTTCGATAAGTATTGTAAGTTATCCTCCATTTGAACAACCAAACTCTTTGACTCTCAAGAGGGATCAATATGTAATTTCTCTTTACATTATCGATACATTGTCTACTAGACAGGTGATGAGATTAAAGAAAATCATCAACGAGGTGGTTTTGTTTGATGTAACGCCAAATTCTGTAAACTAACTTTAAAGAAAAATGTATGGCAGTCAGTTAGGAGAATTACCACTCAGATCATGGGAGTGGAAAGGGTTAATAACTTGATTCCATTTTGCCAAAGTGCGTACAATCAAATGAAAAGCTACTAAACAGTACTTGCTGTGATGATATACACGTGCAAAGTGTCAGCTAGTTGTACAAGAGCAAGTTATACGCCGATGAAAAGTCTACGTTTGACTAGTATTATAATTCCGTTCAAGTCTTTTCAACTGCGTACATAACCGCGATGTCCTCGCATTAATTCAGTTACGTTCTGTTTTGCAGATAACATTGGCAGCAAATAACTCCAATTTTGAAGAGTTCACATTTCTGTCTCGCCAATCAAGCTGGATAAAGTTTACGGTCCAGACAGTGTACGGTTCTAGCGGTGGAGTCGGCATCCAGGAAATAGAGATCTACAATGAACTGTGTACACAGAGTAAGTTCTTATGAGCGATGCATAAAATTACCGTAATTATTCGATTAACCACCCTGGGCGCTTATTTAATTTTGGGCCCATGAGGGTGGGCTGAACATTTTCAGCAAGCGAAGACATTTTAGAGAAAAACGAAACAAGGGATAACAAGTTTATTTCGCTTCAACAAGAAAAAGCAAAGTGCAAAATCTAACATAAATAATATAAACGTTCATTGCCTACCGTATCTAAAACCAATTTTGGAATACGACGCTCCTCTTACTTCACGCTGGGCTTGTACAGAAATGTTTTTTTGTTAGGACGGGGTGGGATGGACGCTTATTCGAAGGTGGGCACTTATTAACGTTTTGAGCTTTCGGGGTAGTCGCTAATTCGAAGGTGGACGGTTAATTGAATAAATACGCTAGCCCATTTTTCCGAGTTGGGGGGATGGCGGCGTGGTACTCCCCTATATTAGCTATATAGGTATGTGCAGCGCCAAAGGGTATGGTTTTGAGCTATTGTGGTCTGAAATGGCCTATGGACTTTAACCATTTTGGCCTGAAAGGCTAAAACCGGGTACAGATTGAAACCATCTTGAAAACAAAGGCACGCGATATGTACAGAAACAACGAATGAATGAATGCCAAAAATAACTTAGAGATGGGATAGTCATTGTTAGAAACTGATTTACCATCAGTGCATCTTTTTAAGGCACCTTAGTTTATTTGTACTATTGTACTTTTGACAACAGTAAAGAAAGAACCGAAATCAAATATGATTTGAAATTGTTTTTCAGAGACACTTTGTGATGCTGTTCACCTGGGGAACAATTCTGAATCATCGCGTTACCGCTTACTAAGGACCAAGTTCCCGTTCATGGTCGACGCCAGGGACCAAGTTCACGTGCTTCTCACGAGCGAATCCCGTGCCTCAAGCTCGCGTTACGAGATCGTCATTGGTTCAATGCAGAATAGTGTGATAAAGTTAAGACGAATTAAAAGTAATGCGAGTGCAGACGTGATAACGACTAACCTCACTTCGCCTGTAAAAGAGAACCAGATGCGATCATTTTGGATTGAAGTAGAAAAGGAGCGAGTATTATTTGGCTCTGGTGAAAAGGTAATGAAGAGTCATGACCCAAAGCTGCATAACTTGAAATATTGTCGATTAAAATTTACCCCTTTACCGCGGTGCCAATCCAAGCAACCAGCTTGGTTTAGTAAAGTGGCGTCAGGCATGTTCAACTCTAAAACAAAAAGTATTCCTACAGTTTATTTGTGCGTTGTATGGTCCTCAAGGACAGATAGTGACCATCATCCAGATTCCCCTTACAATATTACTACAGATCGAACATACAGCTCATAAGAATAAAGGAAATGATCATGTAATGTTTAAAACACGAGCTGCAGTGTTTTATCGGGATTAAAACCACGAGGCGCAGCCGAGTGGTATTAGACCCGATAAAACACGTGCTGAGAGTTTTTTGAACGGCTTCACAAACATTCCTGGAAAAGCGTGTGTCAATAGAGTTCATAACAATTATGCTTTTGAGAACGTTGGAAATTGGCATACGAGAAAAACAACGCATACCAATGAGGAGTGTTTTATCAGATGATAAAAGAACACATACTAATAAGAAGGAGGTTTATCGATACAAAGTAACTGCACGCGATGTTCTCCTTTATTACGGTAGTTGAAAGTTTGATGGAAGTCAAGTAATGAAAACCAGACAGCGAGTTTGAGAATCTTGTCTTTTAAAACAGCAAAGGTATACTTGTTGAAGCGTTTAGGCTGCTGTAGTACTTTTAATTGTGAGAGCCATAATCCATCGAAGCTTTTAATGTTCTTTACATGCATTGCCAAACAACCCGCCCTTTCGTATGACAAGGTTTGATTCGGAAACTGCGCTTTGCGATCATGTAAACTTACATTCTTTATTTTAGGTTATGTCTTCTCCTCTTTCCGTATTTACCACCAGTCAATCTCAAAGATCTAATCTCGGGTTATTTCAGCTCTCGCTTCCTCCTCCAGTTCTACATAACTGCAACTACCATCATTGCAAGCCGGACGCCATCTTGGAATGGCTGTAAAAGAGACGCGCACACCTACTCTCTGCGTCTCTTCTTGTCGTTACCCAATTTACATATAAAATATAAAGTTGGCAAAAAATTGATTTTGCTGCTTTCCGGTCTAGTACGGACAATCTTGAAATCGGTGTTAGCTTTTTGGGAATCATACACAAAAGGTGCGGGCATAAAGAATAAATGACTTGTTTTAGCATCCAAATAAAAAATGTCCATTATGCTAGCAGTGATTTTTTTTTCGGAAAAATCATGAAAATATGCTCGTAATGGCAAATTATGCCAAACATTGTGCCAGCACAATCTTTCTCAAAAGCCAAAGACAAAGGAAATCATGCATCATGACGTGTTTGGATATCTGATGAAAAGCTCCTCGTTTTTGCATCCTCAATTTCCCCATCAAAATCAGTTTGTTTGAGAAGTTATATCAAACACTCGTCACAGTATTTCATCACAATATTAAAAACCTCGAAGTTCGTCGAATATACTCTGCTTTCAACTGGTGTTTGATATGTGATGAAACACTGTCTCGTGTTTAATATATTACGTCAAAGCCTATACCCGTTCCTGTAAGATTCACACCCATTTCCCGATTTTCCAAACAAAATGGTTAAAGTCTATACCTTTCAGTTTCAGCCCAAAACGGCTCAACAACTAAACCCTTGACCACGCACATACCCATTTAGCTAATGCAGAGGATTAACCACCTCCCTCTCCCGGGTCACTGGGTCAGACACTTAAATATAGTTGTTGTTATGTAACCTTAAGTATAGAGGCCTGGATTGAAAGTTTCCTGGACTATCTTACGAGTAACGTTTCTTTTTTAAAAAGGTTCATCTGTTTTGGAGAGATGCTGACCCCATCAAAGTAAAGTACGTCTTCTTGTCTACGATCCAAGAGGCCACTTTCCACATTTGTGGACGAATAGGTAAATTGTGCATAATTCTTTTACTCTCTAAGATCAAAACATTAATTTATCACACCAATCAACGAACTTTTCGTCCTGAGTTTTATCACCAGAGGACAGTTTTTGCCGTCCATTATGATGATTGTCTTTATTCTTTTCACTTGTTCGATTGGTAGCGGCTGGAGAATTTAGTCGTCAATCAGTGCTGAAGTTAAATTCCTCTAGCAACCGACTGGAAACGCAAATCAAAGAGAAGTAAATTTTCAATAAGGTTATAACTGTCTTTTGTCTTATATTAAAAGAATACAGTAACAGCGGTTACGGAGGACTTCGTTGAGAGATTTAGCTTTTGCTTAAGAAAAGAAGGATTGAAATCATCTTATGATGATGGAGGTGACGAGGGTGATTGTGGTGTAATGGCGATGATAACGATGATGATGGGGATAATGAACATGATTGCAGAACTGAATTCTTAAAACCACTTTAATTTTGATCAGATCAATGCTATAAGGATGCAGCTCAGTACTGGCCCTTGGACAAGCCTCCTATGTTCGTGCAAGACCTACACAAGAAAGGGATTGCAACTGGAAAGATCCACGGTCACTGGACAATTCAAAAAGCGCCTGCTAAACTCGGTTTCACACCGCTGGCGCTCGGTCTTGACGGCTCATCCACCTGGATTAACCTCGGAGACTTTCCAGATAACTGTGTCAGCCGCTTGTCAAAGTGTCTGTACGGAATTTCTGTAAGCTTCAAAGCGACTGTTTCGGGAAGTGGCACCGGATATCTCCTGTCCTCTGCAGGAGTAAATGTCTACTATGCCGATGATACCATGCATTTCACCCTTCAAGACAAGGGAAAAGTTTGGGAGGTGAAACACTCTTACAGAAAATATACATGGCAAACATTTGCGCTGAGTTGGAGCAGAGCAAACGGTTTGACCACTGTCATTGTTGGGGACACGGCCATTGTGTTACGTGATCCAAATGGGAGAACCGTCACGCCGACAGCTGTGTCACACACTTCAGTTACGATCGGCAAACCTAATAGCGAAAATGCTAAGTATGCTGAAGCTGCGATTAGGGATGTGGCAGTGTGGGATGAGGAAATCACTGAAGAGAGAATGAAAAAGCTTCATGTCTGCGACGGTGAGTTTAAAATGTTCGTTGGGTTTAGATTACATTTGACTAGTATCTCGTTACTCATACATTGGTTCTGCAAGCACCTTGAGCTCTCGTTTTACTTTTGTCTTTTTTTCTTCCAATTTTTGATCATTAAACTAGCTTGAAATTTCCATTTTGGTAAATTGGCAGCGTTGGTGCTTAATCGAAGAAATCCGACATTTGTCAATCAAAATAAAACAAAAAGGAAACACTGTTAAGATGAGGATTGATAAAATAACTGTTTAGAAAACTAATCATCCGTTAACGATTCGTTGTAAGCTTCGCCCTTCGATGGCTGATGACCAAATGTTTTTTGTGGTTTCCCTGCTGGAGGTTAATCCAATTGCCACCTTCCTAGTCCAGTGCATTGTCGAACTCACGACCTTCCACAAAATGGTTTGATTCTCACACCACTGAGCTAATGGTAGATTTGTATTGAGCTTGAATGCTCACTTCTGAATCAGGTTCAAATGTGACATACGTTCACAGTCATGGGCTGCAATGCACTCGAGGACATTTTGTAATCCCTGACTCATGAGATTTACTATCTTGATCACAGATCCCGACACCTGTGCCACAGGGTGGGAATATTTCGACGGCTCCTGCTACAAGGTGAATGCCACGAGCCTCTCAGCAGATGCAGCCCGCGACGCATGCGTCAATGAAGGGGCGGACTTGGTGAAGATCACCTCAGAGGAGGAGAATTCTTTTGTTAACACTCTGGCAGCGGGGGAAGCGTGGATTGGACTAAAAGATGACAGTGGATCATTCTACTGGAAGGACGGCACGAAAGTCTCGTACACGAAATGGAAAAGCCAGTCACCAGGAAATGGCCCTTGCGTTGTCCTGGAAAGCAGTGGAGATTGGAAAAGAGTTTCTTGCACGGCTACCCCGCAAAAATACGTTTGTGAACAAGGTAAGAGACGTAGTAGTCATATTTACTTCGCTTTCCTACAAAAGTAACAACACAAGAAAATCTAAATTGTAAATTGCAAATTCTAATAACTGATCGAAGTTATTGCGCAGGTGTGAAACGAGCACGGAGCTTTTTAGTTCAGCCACTATTTTTTCTCAGTCTAAAAGTATACAGAGCAAGCATTGCTGTCTTAGAGAAGTAAACAAAGTGAATGTCGTCATTTTTCGCAGTGTTTTCATCAGTGCCGGTGTCGATAAACCTAAACACAAGCAATCACTTTTGATGCATTAGAATACACGGAAATAACATAATTTGACCAATCAGAACTCTGCATTGAAAGCATTACCAGAGCTATATCATGGGAAATCAGGTCTTTATGGGCTAAGGTGCTCCAGCTGCTTGCTGGGAAAACCACTTTTATGCCATTCTGTCACGCTTGAACAAAGCAGTATAGTTTGTTGTTGGGTGAGATTTTACGGCAAACGCTGACCAGGTTTTTCCATTGTCAGGGTCGTTGTCGATATTACTCAGAGAAATGAAAGAGTAATAAGTATTTTACTTATATTTTCATTTCAGTTCGTTATAATTATTTGGGTTGCTACAAGGATAGCACCAGCTCCCCAGCCTTTGTTTTCAACCCAGGTGGTTACAAACCACGTGACATGACGCCAGGTCTCTGTATGCATGGTTGCGGTTATTGGTACTTCAAGTATGCAGCACTCAAGCGTGGTAATCTATGCCTTTGCTCCAATTCAACAACACCCGCGGCTGAGCGGCATTCAGACATGTGTTCTGCACCTTGCTTTGGCGCTGGGGACCAAAAATGCGGTGGCCATGACAATCATATTTCCGTTTACAAATCATCTGAAGTGCGACCTCTGAGCCTTTCGTTGTCTTTTGATGCGTCCGTCTTAACTCTCTCTGTTTTCAACATCACCTTGACTCCAAGTTTACCAGCTAATCAGGATGTTGAGTCCTACACAGTTATGGTCGGGGACGGCTCCATTTATCACACGACTCAACCATTTGCCACGCTGTTAATTTTACAACCCGGAACATACAACATCCTAGGAAGAGCGACAGTGAAACACGAGAAAACTGGTCATAGGTCAGCGGTCGAGTCATCCACCGAGGTGACAGCGGTCTCCAATATAACCGAACTAGATGTGTTTTGCCCATCATGTGCTCCCACTAATTCCACTGTCAGTTGCTCTGTTAAGTTCCGCTATGGATCTGATGTGGAAGCTTTGGTTCAGTTCGAAGACGGAAAAGTTCCAGTCAATGGCTCATTACCTGGTAAGCGCAACGATGATTAAGACATGTGTAATGAATCATTAGTCTAAAAAAGACCGAAGATCAGGAAATTAGGGGCACTACGCAACTCTCACAGGATGGGCTGAAAAAAAACAAAAAAAAAACAATAGCGGAGCAATGAACAAACAACAGAAACAATGGACTCTAGCCTTGAAACAGTACAGCTGTGTAATATGCAGGTCCATCGATAAGTCAGTCAGATCAGTCAGCCAGCAAGAGTCAGTCAGTCAGTCAGTCAGTCAGTCAGCTACCCAATAAGAGACAGTCAGTCAGTAAGTCAGTCAGCTATCAAGAGAAATAGTTAGTCAGTCAGTCAGTCAGTCAGTCAGTCAGCTACCAAGAGAGTTAGTTAGTCAGTCAGCTACCCAGGAAGAGAGGTCCATCGATAAGTCAGTCAGATCAGTCAGCCAGCAAGAGTCAGTTAGTCAGTCAGTCAGCTTCCCAATAAGAGCCAGTCGGTCAGTCAGTCAGTCAATCAGTCAGTCAGTCAGTCAGCCAGTCAGTCAGTCAGTCAGTCAGCTACCAAGAGAGTCAGTCAGTCAGTGAGTCAGTCAGCTACCCAGTAAGAGAGTCAGTCAGTCAGTAACTCAGCCATTGATCAAAACCAAAACAAAACCTTTGTGTTTGATCATTCGATCAGTCAGCCAGTTCCTCCCATCAGAAAGTAATTGCTTCAAACAGCATTGCAACATTTTTTCACTACACAGACGCATCAGTCATGAGTGTGGGTAATGCGGTTGGTGAAGTAGGATCACCTATCACCTCTGACGGCTTGTATCTGATGGCTGCAGTGGATGTGTCAAGTAAAGGAGAAGTTGTAGCACTCGAAATGGACCTTGAGAGGGGAGGTGCCTTGGAAGTCAAGGTACTCCTATGTCAACCTAATGCTGAATATTTATTTATATAGTTCGGTTTCATTTGAGTTTCGTAAAACCAAAACCAACCTTGTTACTCTGGTCAGCCATAGCAGAGGTAAACAACACAGTCAACCAATCCGAATTGAAATACATGTAACCGGTGCAAAGCGCAGGTAAACGCGTGCGATCAAGTCAGGATTGGTTTTGATTTTGCTCCTAGCTGGTTGAGAAAGCAGCGCGAGGTTTGCTAACCAATCACAGAGCGTAGTAATGCTAAACCAAAGCAGACGCGAAATTACTTTTGACACTCAACTGAAAACCACTCTAATTAGTAATTCTTTGTCTTCGACTACTTGTCTGTCTAGAGATACCATTCACTTTTTGAAAACTTGAGCTCACATTCTAATCGTTAATTATCATCCTCCCTAGGTTTATCGACCAAAGTGTGTGGATCCCGATCAAAGCTATTGTCATAGGCAAAAGAATTGTATGAGCAACTTTACCTTGTGTTCAAAGAACGCCGCCAAAAGCTGCGACAGTGACAAGACATTCAGCTTTTCCGGGGAAAGGTGTTCGGCGCAAAATATGTCGTGCTGCGAGAACAAAACGCTGGGTTACGTAAATTTTGACTATGAAAAGATTTCAGGTCTTATGATTTATGCAACAAACGGCCTAAAGCGATTTTTAATCGAAAGTAAAAGCCAACGTCCTGAACTCCAACCTGGTGATGTCTTCGGTGTCCGTTTTCCCGCCTCTGGACCGGCCGCAGCGCTGAAAACCAGTTTAGCAGGTTCCTCCTTACATTATTCCAGTTCGGTGGTTAACCGAACCAATTCCTCAATTCTCCGTGGAAATCGCCTTCCTAAGACAGAAGACAGTCCCACTCAAGTTCTCCATGTCCCTGCAATTGCAGTGGTCTATTCCACCTACTCTGAATCGAAACTGGAAAACGTGTATGACACCGATGGACACAAGAACGTGCTATTATCATTTGGAAACTCGAAAACAAGAATGAATTATACCAAATCCATTTGTCTCCAGGAGACCATTACAGAGTTACAGTTACATTTGCCCGAGGTGTTTCCGTCTGCCGAGACTGTGAACGTGACTGGCAGTATAAAACAAGGTTCTAATGTGACGTATATCTGGGATTTTGGTGACAAAAGTAACGCAACGAGCGTGACACCATGGATCACGCACGTCTATGCAAGCACTGGTGAAAAGAGGGTGCATGTTCTAGCTGGAAACAATATAGGATTGATGGCCCTCTGGTGTTCGATTGTCGTCCAAGAGAGGATCTCGGGGTTGAAATTTAAGAACGATTCACTTATGGCCATAGAAAACGGAACTACCGCTCGCATCGGCTGGATGTTATTCAATGGATCACATCTTGACTTCAACATCACCATCACTTACCCCGATGGCAGCATTCAAGCAACGAATTTGACCGACCCCAAAGCCCCAGCCGCAAGGTTCTTTGCCATGTACAAAAAGAACCTCACCCTACCGGGCTGGTACAACATACGAATCACAGCTACTAATAAGGTGAATAGCGAGACCATCATGGGAAATCTCAGCGTACAGTTCGCAGTTCATGGCGTTGCAATGGACTATCCAAAGATCCTTAAAACCAACCAGACCTTCAACTTTACAATCTTGCCTCATCAAGGGGAAGAAATGGCGCGATATACCCTTAAAACTAAGGACGGGAGAATAATTAATACCACCGACAAAATTATCACACACACTTACACTAAGGCAGGGCGATACAGCGTCATCTTGATGGCCGCCAATGATATCAGTTCAGTTGTTGTTGACTGCGCCGAGATTAACGTTCAGGATGTGATCGAGGGGTTTCAGTTTACGAGTTTTAATCATACTGTTGCGGTTCACGCCGAAGCAGAAATCCGCTGGAGATTAACTCAAGGTTCCGAACTTTCCATAGTTATTGATTATGGTGACGGAATTTCTAAACTCGTTAATCAGAGCGTTTCGGTGAGTGACGTGTTTGTGGCTTTAAGCAAACATAACTATTCCCAGCCCGGTGTATACCTCGTCAGCATTAATACGACCAACCTGGTCGACAGCCAAACGATTAACACAACCGTCTACGTCGAAACACCAGGACAAGATGCCGGCCTTGCCATAGGGCGTGGCAATTTGACCAAAGTAGTAGGAGGTCCTTGCAGTGGGGTACTGTACGTTCCAGTGAACGAATCTGTTACGGCGACAGCGTCAGTTGCAAATGGTACCAACATGAACGGCTTGCTCGATTTTGGAGACGAATCGATTGATCGCAGAATTTATTTCCACCGAAATTTCCCAGACGAGGGCTGGACCGCAAACCACTCCTATTCGCGCGAAGGAGAATACAACATTACCGTGACGTTCTTCAATAGAAATCCAAAAAATATCAGCCACACTTGCCGAATCATTGTTCAGTATCCTGTTAGCGTTGTCATAGTGACATCAAATTCACCCAAGAAGTCTTCGGACAGTGTTGTAATGATGAATGTTTCATTTCCCGGATACGCACCATCTGGCCCACTAAGCTATCGATGGGATCACGGCGATAACACCACGCGGTTCTTGCAAAATACCAGAATGAGAAATCACAGTTACCCGAACAAATGTGGTGTTTATATTGCCAGTGTAAAGGTCTATAACGAAATAAGTTACGGCATTGGAATGGTAGAGGTTGTTATCCAAGATGAAATCAAGGGACTTACATTAATCGCAAATCACACAGATTTAAACGTGGACCGCGATCATTGTCCGTCGTTTAAACCTGAAAGAAATGTCTTCCCCGTGGAATTTGCGGTCGAATTCAACGCTTCTATCACGAGTGGTACAAACGTGACTTTCAACTGGACTTTTCCTGATGATGAGAGTTCTTGCGTGGGGATGAGTTGCAGGCATAATTTCAGCAATGCAGGAGACAAAACAGTAAAAATCACAGCGGTAAACGATGTTAGTACCGTGGAATATAAATTGGAGAAAATTCTTCTCCTGGAAAGCATTCTTGGTGTTGAATTAACGAATAACGGACCCTCAGTGCAAAAAAAAGCAGTCAACTTTACTCTGAAAATGGATCAAACAGGAAGGGATTCCTGTTTTGAGATCGACCTTAACGAAAAACCTGAAAAGAAGATATATTACAAATCAGGGTCACCAACTAAGACAAACTGCTCCCAAGACAACCAAGAAGTAGCAAGGTCTCAGAAGTTTTGGCACACTTACAATAAACCTGATGAATATCATGTTAAGCTCACTGCCAGAAATCGCGTCTCCTGCGAGGTGATCAATGATGATAGATCTAAAGTGGCGGTTGGAAAAGGTGAATGCACTTTCCCAGTCATCACGGCTCCTGGCTTCAAAGAAGGTCTCGAAAACAGAACGGAGTTCAAACGCTCAGAGAGGATTAATATCAAAACACACAACAAGATCAAATGTTTTGAATTTAAAACGGCCTTTAGATGGGAGATTTATAAGTTGTGCGATAGTGATCAGCCAGTTAAACTAACCATCGCAGAGGAACCACGGCTGAAGGAAATCAACACCACTAGATCTGAACTGACTTTCCCACCGCGATTTTTCAATTACTGCAGGGCATTGGAAATACGATTCATGATTAATATGACGGAGGCACCAGGCTTTTATAGCGAGAAGACATGGTACTTAGAAATTAACAAATCTCCGCTTGTCGCGATTATTGGCGGAGGATCGGAGAGGACTGTGGGTAATGAGGAACCAGTGAAAATAGACGCCAGTCAGTCACATGACCCAGATACTACTGGACATGAAGGGACTACTTTGAACATCGACTACAAATTTGCCTGGTTTTGCAAGAGAAGCGACGACAAAAACTACACTCTGCCAACGAACCTGACCAATCTTCCTCCCATTCCTACCCCACCACCTCAGATAAACACAACTTACAACAGCTCAGCTGGTTACGGACCTGAGAACCTTGGTGGATGTTTTGGATATGGCCCAGGTCAACTCAATTTTAGTCTTACGAAAATTGAGTTAAACACAACACAAATGACTCCAAACACTACCTATGAGATTAGATTCGTCATGGCTAAGGAGGAACGGACGAAGTTCACGGATCAGCTTATACGGGTTCTTCCAGGAGATCCCCCAACTTTAAGCTTTGAGTAAGTATTTTACGTTGTCTATAGTTTTTTGATATAACTAGGGTGTAGCTGTGGTTGGCTGTGAAGGAGAAGGGGGGAGGGGTGTACAATTCATCCATCAACGGCGTTTTTCATGGGCGAGCGCTGAATAATAAATTTAGTTCGCGCATTTGAAGGAGGCTGAGGGGGGGGGGGGGGGGGGGCGGGGGCAGGAAATGAGAGCGAAAAAAACGCCTGCCCGCAAACCCTGTGTAATCGCCAAACGCCCCTATTTAGAGTTGCGCTTGATCAGTGCATTTCCGGCTTCATTCATCACAGCTTGTGTAGTCATGTCACGTACTTCGCATGATCTAAGTTTCTACTTTGAAATCAAGCATAATAAAGTGAAAGTTGTCTCTGTCTCAAAACAAAAAGAATCATGAAAGAATAAAGCTGCTGTGTGACGGTCAAATTAGTAGATTTAGTAAAGTTAATTTTCTGCGTTCGCTTTCAGAAGATTTACAAGTGTCACGCTGTGCGCCGCAAAGGTCAAATACAGAATATCAAGCACAGATCAGTTCAAAGTTTTATTCGGGGCTATGCGAATACAAACCTTTACCCGGTCCAACTGAACAGTATGCGAGTCGTCCCCAGTTATCACACAAAGCTGCTGGTCAACTGGTGTATCAATCTTTTTCAGCGATCGAAAAAACGGACAGTACTCCTCCGCTGAAGCAATGATAAACGGTTTTTTGCATCCTCAATATCTTTTTAGTCGGTATCCGTATTTTGTTAGTCCCATTGAAGTTGCTTCTTCACAGCACTTTTCAGCGGACAGACAAGGATCGCATCCGCACTTTTGTTCGATAAAATCAATTTGAATGCCCTTCAGTCGAACCAACAACGGAAAGGTAGAGCTTTTTCCAAAGGCGGTAGGAAAATCTACCAATACATCTTGTCTCGACAACAGTGAAAAAATTATTTCTTTTTGTTCGGAGCTCAATTCAAGTGATATTCCAATTTCTGAAAGACACGGTTTCATTGAGCACAGTGGTAGTGGAGCTGGAATGAAATGACATGCGGACGGATCTGCCCTGGATTGTCAGGTATCAATCAATATGTGACCTACCGCACCAATCAGAGCCCCCGTCTATCCAGTGTACGGGTTCTGCAAACAAACAATGAGTGCGGGCAGGCGTATTTTTCCCTCCTCTCCCCCTCCCCCCTCCTTTATTTCTCAGCCAGTCGTCCTCTCCCTTAGGGTCACTTTTGACTCGCTCCAGCCCTCTCACGCTTCCTCGCCCAAGATGACAGCAACGAAGGATTATTCAGCGCTCCCGCTCCAAAAATACGCCTGCATTGCAGGATAAGTCCGCCTATCCATTCATTAATCCTTTCATCCATCCGTTCACTTTATTCTAATCAGTAAGAAAAGCAGTTTGGATGTCTATCAAGTAGTTATTCATTCTTTCTTTATGCTTCCCCTCTGGGCTTTACAGGAAGTTTTATATCGTAATTCAGCATACTGGAAAACCAACAAAATTTTTATTTCCTCTGTTTTTATTTCAGGTGTAAATATAACTGCGACTCAAAATTGAACCCGGCAAGTAAATTTATATTAAAAGGCATAGGAAAATCTAAACACAACAAGAGGATTAAATACAGGTGGGAAGCCCGTTGTCCTACAGAACATGCTGACTGCACGTTTGCGAGCCATTCCAGCGAAGTGTCGAATAACGATGGCAAAAGCTTGATCATCAAACCCGGGTTTTTCAAAGGTATTAAGCTAGTTAAGCTGGTGCTAAACGAGAGAGAGAGAGAGTGTTAAGGAGAGTTGATGAGAGTAAAAAACAATATACAACAGAGACAGACAGACAGACAGACAGACAGGCAGACAGACTGACAGACAGACAGACTGCCTGACAGAAGACTGACAGACAGACAAACAGACAGACTGCCTGACAGACTGACAAGACAGACAGATAGACAGACTGCCTCACAGTCAGGCAGAAAGACTGACACAGACTGCCTGACAGACAGACTGACAGACAGACAGCTGACAGACAGACTGACTGACAGATAGACCGGCAGACAGACAGACTGCCTGACAGACAGACTGACAGACAGACAGCTGACAGACAGACTGACTGACAGATAGGCCGGCAGACAGACAGAGTAACAGACAGACAGACTGACTGATAGACGGACATTTTCATTTAGACACGGAATTTCATCAATTTACAAAAAAATTGGTTCCATGAAAACCGTGTATAACACAAAAATAACAAACCAGTTTGATTTATATATGCAACAGTTAAAACGCAGTTGAAGTGTACGCAACAATACTCTGAAGGAATTGATATCTACATCTACATTTTAATTGGACGGTGAGATCATGAGATAACACAACTTAAATATAAATGAGATTTAACAAATACTTTGTGCACAATATGATACCGTAATCCTATTATTCTTACTACAGAATGATTATGTATAATCAATTACTGTCTGAACATGCATACACCAACTTTGACTTGGAAAACTGCTCAAGCCTATTTGACGTCATTCGAGATATCGAGGGTAGCATAGTCGGGAAAAACATTCTTGTCCTAGCCTCTATCTTGATGGAACATAACATTTTTAAAAAATTCCAACTGGCAGGAGGTTGAAAAGTGGGCCTTTTACCAACGTGGCATAAGATTTAACACGGGAGGATGGCGACCGAAATCCGAATGGTAAGAGCGGAAGACTTGAACCTAAGGGAAAACAAGTCCGGTGACCCTCTATAGTTAACCAATAGGTTTCGCCTCTTCCTGTATGCCTGCATAAAATTCATTATTAAATTTCTTTGCTCTTGTTTAAAACCACTTTTATCACTTACTTTAATATTTCTTATTTTTCTTGTAGAGGGAATTTATAAGATTATTCTATTCGGGAGTGTCGAAGGTGGAGTTGAAGGAAGCAGTACGTACGAAGTGACAGTGAACGAACCTCCAACAAGAGGCCATTGTGAAGTAAAACCAACGGAAGGTAAACCACTGGATCCATATTTTAACGTCTCGTGTAAAGGATTCCATGACGACGACCAGCCTCTACAATACGAATTCTTCTACACAAATGACGAAGGGCAGCCCAAGTATGAATCTCTCGGATCTGGATTGGATTCCGCCCGCACTAACTTTTCCCTTCCAACTGGTCTTGAGAAATACGGTTACAAGTTTAAGTTTTGCGTGACAGTCACCGACAATCTGGGAGCCTCAAAGAAATTTGACATCAAAAGCGAGGTTACGGTAAGTTGTTGTTTATTTTTATACCAAACTGATTTATTCTAAAACACCTCACATGTTACAAATTTGAACGACAGTATACATATCACACGATATAACCCATAATAAAATCCTTACAATCCTCGCCCGACAGGCTGGGCCCTACGAAGTAAAATATCCTCGCCTCTTTTAAGTAATGTTTAAAACACGAGCAGCAGTGTTTTATCGGGATTTAAAACCACGAGGCGCAGCCGAGTTGTTGTAGACCCGATAAAACACGTGCTGCGAATTTTTTGAACGGCTTCCTGGAAAAGCGTGTGTCAAGAGAGTACATAACAATGATGCTTTTGTGAACGTTGGAAATTAGCATACGAGAAAAACATTAAACACCGCATACTAATAAGGAGGAGGTTTTATCGGGTTTTAAAACCACTGCACGTGATGTTTTATCGACCATTTGATAGGTCAATGGGCTTATGAATTATTAATGACAATCATAACCTTATGCTTACAAAATTAATATGCTGTCGAGATTTTTCTAAGCTGAGAAACTCTGAGAAATATTACTGAAACTTCAAGATTACAGCGTATACTTCCAGGACTTCGGGCGCCTTTGACCAGTCATCTTTCACAGCGGATGATATTTTTCAGCTAAAAACTCGGTTGATTCTCGTCTAAATCTTTAAGTGCCCCTCCGTGATTTTTTTTCACACCTGAATCAACACGTCACACAAAGAAGTTCAGCGAACAAATTATGGGACTGGGACTGGGATAAAACGCAATCTTTTAAATGATTTTCGAAAACCTTTAAATTTGTCGCCATTTTAGCTCACCACTTGACCTAGCCTTCTCTCGGGTCTTCTTGGAGCTGTGACGTAGATTTCAATTTCGTCTTAGCTTTCAATTTCTCATTTCCTGTGTAAAACAAGCTCTCTTCAGCCGATTACATTGCAGATACACCAACAAGATACCAACACCCACTATTTTCCTTTCACTTCCTTTGAATCTACGTTACATGGCGTCTGTCGGTCTTCCTAGCAAGCGGCACGGGGAGACCGCAAAAATACAAAATTTCAAAATTTGTGAAAAATAGCGTTTTCTGCAAATTGAAACATTTTCCCGCAGAAGTTCTTTGGATGATGTGTAGATACAAGTGAGAAAAATAATTAACGCGCGGTCACTTAAAAGGATGAAAAGTTCAACTATCTTGAAACTCGCCAAGAGGAACTTGCTTTCCTCTATTTCTTGAACCAAATTAAAGAATGGTTAAGTCCCTCATTTTGCTTGTTTTGTCAAATGTTTTTTCCCCGATTAGCAATCTAAGTGACGATATTCGCCCCGTCATTTTTACATGGGATTCCCACACCCCTCCCACGGGAACAGAAATGCGGACACCCCCTTTCAACCGCCTGCCCCCTGCCTCCTTGCCTGTGGGGTTTTTGTTTATGTTGCTCTAAAAATCTAACGTAGCATTAAATGATCGTTTATTTTCAGGTGAAAGAAGTCAAATTCTCTGTTGAAGACCTTAAAGACAAAGCTAACGACCTGGACCAATTAGCTGCTTCCGGAAATGTGAAGGAAACCGCTAATGTGGTCGCCACCATCGCAACGGTATTAAATGAACAGAAGGCTGAAGAAAAAAGCGCAAACGACATAGAGGAAAGCAAAAAGGTACACACATACACGGCAATGCAATCTTTATGACCTCGCTTCAAGGGGGCTTTTCTTGACTTAGCAAACTAACGCACACTATAGATTTGGCAAAGTTATTCTTAAAGGAATAAAATGGAAACTAGATAGAATAAATAACGAATGCAAAAATTCTCACAAATTATAATTCACGTTTACACGGCTATTGCAAATTATGATCTCGCTTAAAGGTTTTTTTTGACTCAGAAAACTAGCGCACAATACAGATTTGGCAAACTTATAGTTGAAGGAATGAAGTGGAATGAAAACAACCGAGACCATTTCGTAGAAATGATAATTCACGTTTCAATCTGTAGCAGACGCATGGTTGCAGTGGTGCATCTAGTGTAATAGTTAGTGGTGGCAGAATGTCAGTGTTAGTGGCTGGATTCAATCAGAATTCAAAGCAAATACATGTAACTGGCGCCAAGCGCGGGAAAACGCGTGCAGCGAAAACACGATTGGTTTTGATTTGGATTCTCATTGTTTGAGAAAGTGGCGCGAGTTTTCTTAACCAATCACAGAGCGTAGTAATGCAAAACCAAAGCAAACGCGAAATTACTTTCGACACTAAATTGAAAACCGCTTTATTTGTATCGATGGGAACGTAAAGATTATGATTCACTTTTGTTGACAATAACCGTAATAGTACATGGAAATTAACATTAATTACCTCTGGATTCGGGTGGCAAGAATTGAATGTATTGCAACTGGTAAAAATTGGCCAATTTTTTCTACTTCTTCATGCATGCGTGTTTTTGTTTGGCGATAGTTGTCATTTAAAGAGCAGGTATTCGGATATTTTTATTTACTGATTTTATCTTCCGATTTTTAAGACCCATACTAACAAATTACGGTTCTCTCTATCTATATTTAGCTGAGGGCAAAGCTTGTCACAGCTGTGGTGAGTAACGCGGATGTGACGGAGCAAACTAGCCCGGCGGACTTGGCGCAAATGTGTAACACAATAAGCGCAGCCACCGCTGTCCCTGAGGAAAATAGTAACGAGATGACTGTAAGTAGGAGAGATTAATGGTTCATGCTGGCGAGAACATTCACCAAGAACATTCACCTTGCACTTTTCACTAAAGAATCAGGTGTCAGATGTCCACTCCTACAACTTGAGAAATTCATCAATTAATTTGCACATGTATTCCTAAACCTAATTTGGAGATTGTTAAATGAAGCCTTCACTATAGAGGATCTGTCCTCTGTCCTCTGTGTCGAAGCAAGAGTTCAGGGTAGCTTAAGCAGTTTTAAATCGTACTTACGAAATGACTGAAATACTTTCAGTAAATTTTAGGGTTTAATTTGAAAACTTGTAAATGATTGTGATACCGTGTTAAAATGAAGATGATGATGATGCATAGACACACATTAATTTAGTACAACTCATTAACGGAAGATTGTGATTGAGCATCGTAAAACCAGAACCAATATTGCTTAGTTCTTCCTCAACTTAACAATACAATTCACTAATTCTAAAATGAGAGGCCTTTGATTTCACCTAAGATGGAATCCGTCATTTTGAAATGGAGCAGACAAGGCCTGAAATACAGTATTTGCTTACGAAAAACCCCGCGCATTTGATCTCAAAAAATTTCAAAAATATTTGAAATTCAAGAAACTCCAGAATTTTAGGCTGAAGATAACAGGCTGTAGTCAATAATGTTTTAATATTCCAAACTGTGACCAGATCACTCAAATGAATGTCAGTTTTAACATAAAACTTTCAATTTGAGTGGCGTTCAGTTAACATGGGTTTTTTACTATGGATTTAAAGGGAGTACTAGATCGTGCACCTTTTTCACCAAACGTGTTGGTTTTCTTTTCATATCTTTTTCTCCGAACAGAAACAAGTTTCGACTTTCATCGAGAACGCCGGTGATGCGATTTTTAAACAGGCCAGTGGGGAAGGAGCGTCGAGCGAGAAAATCCAGGAAGCTTCGGAAGCTGTGTTCGGTACTGCAGTTAATGTTATTCGATCGGTGGACCAGTCTAAGAATGATGAACAGGTACATTACGAGAGGGCAATTAGAAAAGGTTTAATTTCCCAGGGATATGAGTCTGAGGCAGACCAGATAAGATATATGACAAAATCCCTTGAAGGGGGGATGTATGGGAGTGAGAGCAAGGCAGCCCCGGAGGAGGTCAGATAAGTGAGAAAGGGATTACACCCCAGGGGGGAGGGGAGCCATGGAGATAGATTTAGAAAAGGATAAGATAGTCTGAAATGTCAGCCTTAGGGACCTGTGGGTTGTGGTCGAGGAGGAAACAGCTGACATTTTCAAGTACAGACTAAAGGCGCTTTTTATTTGTCAGAACCGTCCGGCCATACTGTTTAGTTCGTGAACAGAATGTACCAATTTGAAGGATACGTTTCCTGCTAGTCCTTCGAATTTCGTCAAAATAAAGCATACCAGTTTCGGAGTGATTCTTTTTCAAGATTTTGCCGCACCCGGTATCCCTTCAAAATGACGTATTCAATTTACAGACTGGCCAGTCTGGCCTGCTGCCAGACTCAGACAAATCTACTACTTATTACTATTGAAGCAATTTTAAATGTAGACATCCCTGGGATGTTATTGTTTCCTATTGCCCTAAATAATTCCCCAGGATGCTATTCCCCGGGTTCTCCTCCCTTGGACATCAACCTTTTCCTATTCCTATGGTCTACTCCCTGGGATGTTATTGTTTCTTATTGTCTTGAATATTTCCCCTGGATGCTATTTCCCGGGTTCTTCTCCCTTGGACGTCAACCTTTTCCTATTCCTATGATCTACTCCCTGGGATGTTATTGTTTCCTATTGCCCTGAATATTTCCCGAGAATGCTATTCCCTGGGATTCCTCCCTTGGACACCACCCTTTTTCCTATTCCCATGATTTCCTCCTTGGGATATTATTGTTTTCTGTTGGCTTGAATATTTCCCAGGATGCTATTCCCCGGGATTCCTTCCTAGGCCATCACTCTTTTCCTATTCTCATGTTCTCCTCAGTGGGACATCTCTCAGGCAACAAAAATGACATATCAATAATCATGAAAGTGGAAAGGGAAGAGAAATTAAAAGATACGAATCTATTGATGACGAAATACGGTTCGTTTTGCTTTGCTTTGCAGTCTTCTTCAGAGCCGGAAGAAACAAAACAGGCGTCCGAAAATATAACTCGGAAAGCTCTTAAAACAGTTAATACCCTGGCCACAGCTTTGCTAGTCACCAAAATACCGGGAGAAGAAGAAACGACAATAGAAACACCATCTCTAGCCGTGGGAGTTTCGCGTGAAAATGCAGGCGACATTGGAAATAAGCCAATTGACGTGGCTGGAAGTAAAGTGGTCATCCCGGCAAACCTCTCGGCCTTTAGAAACTCAAATTCAAGTCTTGAGCGAGTGGTAATTTACCTAAATTTAATTCTCTTTACTATGTTCACTGCTGAAATAGCATTCTCAACGCCTTCACCCCGATCAGATATGTTGTTACATATGTTAGGGATTCCATCTGGCCTGTTTAAAGCCACGTTACACCAGGGGGTACTGTCACTACAATTTTGACCCACCCTCCTCCCCTTGGGCGACGACTTCTGCTGGTTTGCACAGCTCATTACCCGGGCAAAATGTTTGCTCCCATAACTTTTCTATACCTTGGCAATGAGTGTCTTTGGCGGCAGTGAATATTAATCTTAGAACCACTGACTATTTATTCCTTATATATTGTGTAGATCATCGCAAGGTTCCGAAAATACCTTTTGCGTTCCTTTTAGGGGGAGAGAGGGGTTGGAGAGTTTCCACTTTTGGGTAGTTTATTAAAAACCAGGCGATGTGGCTATTCGATCCAATATTAACTTATTGAAATCCCCGCATGCAAGTTTGGAATATTTTCTGAAAAGCTACCCATGAAGGAGGATCGAGCCCGATAAAGGCGGTCTTCCTCTCGACGGATTCCCCATCGATCGTTACCTCACATTCTATTTTGCTGGTTTAAAAGCAAACATTCACACAAAATCGATAAAAGATACATTCAGCAGTGTTCATGGATAAATACTGCACTTGAATCAGTGCCTAAGAGCACCGTTACATCGGTAGCATGAGCGATGCAAACGGATTTCAGAGATCAACTCTAACTTTTCGATTTTTCTACATCAAGAAAATGGCTGCTGATGGTCGAAAGGGCGCAATGCATGATGGACAAAACTGGGTCTGTAACCTGCTATCTGGCGTCTTTCTCTTTTTGGATGAGATGTAGGAAGGGAGGGTATGATTGCTGGTTAGATCAAAGTTAATCAGAAGACCAGTAGAGGAAAGAAAGAGAATTCTTAAACTCATTTTAAAATAATTGAAAAGCTAGAGACAAAGAAAATCATGCACCGTGACGTGCTTGGATATCTGATAAAAAAACTCCTCGTTTTTGCATCCTCAATTTCCCCTTCAAAATCAGTTTGTTTGAGAAGTTATATCAAACACTCGTCACAGTATTTCATCACAATATTAAAAACCTCGAAGTTCGTCAAAAATGCTCCGCTACATGTCGTATTTTTAACTCTCTTCTCGGTGCTTGATTTGTGATGAAACACTGTGTGTCATGTTTGACATATTACATGAAAAATAGTTACTGACATAATTGGATAGTGATGGATTTTGGTTACCACTTATATATAATTGTATTTTCGGCCTTAATTAATAGTTGCTATTGAGTCCTCCCTTCCTCTCACACCTTCGTGGGCTTGAAATGCAAATTTTCGTGGCAAGTTGTTGACTCAAGCGTCCTCTAACAAAAGATATGCCTCAAATTTCATAATATCACCACAGCAATATAAGGTTGTAATATAATTCGGTTAACAGGGTTTATTCCGAAAACTAGGCCAAGTTTATCAGTAAGGGTCGCAGAAAAAGACGCATGTTTTTGTCAGTTGTTTATGCTGTGACGGTTGATTGACAACTGAAGGTGAGAATAGCCAGGCCACACCCCTTTTATACCGAACTCCCTGTTTAAAGTACGAACAATAATGTAAACTGCCAGAGCCTGAGAAGGCCTGTTCGATTCAATGTAAGTCCAACTTTATTCAGTCAGTACAAAGCTTGAAATCGGGAATAGAAATCAAAGCGCGTACAGACCCAGAAAATTTACCATGTTCAACCGAATCTTGGAATAATAAGGTAGTCTAATTTTCTACTAATTGACAGATTTCAACAAGCCGATGTTTTCTTTTACTTCCAGAGCATGGTGTCTAAGATAAATTTGTACTCAGGTGGCAAAGGGGCTGAACTAGTTAAGAGCGACCTGGTGAGTTTGTCGTTCTACGAATCAAAAGGCAAAGATAGCCGCGAAGAGTACAAAATCAAAGGCCTTGAGAAGGAGATCAGCGTTCAAGTCCCACGTGCAAAAAGGGCCCGCCCCAAAAAGACGTTATCGAAGCTCGAAGCAAAGAAATACATGAAACACAGCTTCAATGTTACACAGAATGCATCTGCCGTGCATATTCGAGTCGAATGGGAAGTCCGCGTCGAAGTAGAGCTGTATATAAAGAAAGGAAGTAATCCGAAGCCAGCGGAAGGCGTTTATGACTTTAATGAAACACTTAAACTTGGAGGCCATTTTAACGCGAATTCGTCAAATTCATCAGACTCCACCAGTTCCGAACTATTTTTGTCCAATGATGCATTAAATTGGACAGCCGCTGGCATATATTTCGTGCAGTTGCGTTATAAGGCAAACGGCTCGTTGCCAGAGGAGGAAAAGGCCAAAATGGATTCTAATGGTGCAGTGCCGTACAACTTCTCCGTATACACTTCTATATGCATGTACTATGACGAGAACGAGAAACGTTGGTCAACGGAGGGCACTAAGGTGAGATAAAAACTAGTAATAATCGTAGATTACAGAGTGCGTTCGATGTCACCAAACAAGCCGAGGCCAATCTCGATCCCAGGCTCTCTCTCCCTGTGATGTCATCCGCCCCTGCCAAAAAAATCTGCGGGGGATCCCAGATGTGCGTCCCAAGATCCATGGGCCCATCGACGACAAGTCCCATAAAATCTCAACTCAAATCCATATTAGGAAGCGTTCTTCCTACGTCGAACGCAATAAGCAATTAAAACTGCTGTTTCAGTGTTTTGAATTAAAAGCAAAGGTGTTTATTTATTACCGACATTTAATAAGTAACCCTTTATCCGTATATTAGTCTATCCTCCTAGTTCTCGTCTTTCTTTCCTATCACCGGGAACGCGTAGTACGCCTAAGGAACTGGGAACGGTTTGCGCGCCGGTTGGAGAATGCTACCTCAAAACCTCGATTCCAGGCTCCTCTCTCGAAGGAGGAGAGAGGACCCTGAGAACGAGGTTGGCATTTTGGTGACGTCACGAGTTCTCACCAACCTTGAGTTAGCGGAAAGGGAAGAGCTGTTCACTAGGTTGTTAGTTTGTCATTTTACTCTGCCTTAACCTTGTTCGTTGTCATATTACATGTTCACAGGTAGGACCAAACACAAACCTGGAGTACACGGAATGTAAAACGACCCACTTGACAACATTTGGAAGCAGTTTCTTTGTTCCGCCAAATAAAATCGACTTTGACAAGCTGAGTATAGATAAACTATTAAAAAGTCCTCACGCGCTCATCACTGTATGCGTGATCCTGGGGCTCTACCTCATCTTGCTGATCCCGGCTAGAAGAGCTGACAGAAATGACGCCCTGAAGGTAACATCTCAATAGGCCATTTTACACTTGTGTGCTTAGTGACCTGGCCTTGGATTGGAGCGAGGCTGGGGGCGACCTTGTTTTGATACCGACCTCACTGCTTTTCATATGTAGATGCAACTTAGTTAGCATAAAAATAGCATGATCTACATATAACGAAGCAGCGAGTTTTGCATCAAAACGAGGTCACCCCCAGCCTCGCTTCCAATCCAAGGCCAGGTCACTAAGCTCACGACTGTGAAATGCGGCTACTAAGCTAGAGGCGTGCTCTTACACGACGCATTACAATACCGCGAGGACAACAGCATTGCAAGACAAGTTACAGAGAAAAAATTTTCATCCTGCAATGTGTCTCGCAACGTTGCGAAAATCGAATACTTCTGTAAATTTCAACTCGAGATTTCGTTGTGAGACAAGTTGCAAATAGGGAGTAATACAAGCGCAATTTTGTAAGCAATTGCCCTCGCAACGGCGTTGTATTGCCAATCGCTGGGAAACTTTTCTCGTGTAATTACACCTTAGTCCGTAGAGAAAAACTTCATCAAGGGCAAGTGTTTTAGTTTAGTTCGCCTGTGTGCTAAGAAGGCAAACGGAAGAACATGCCGTCTAGATGAACTGTTGGTTATTTCGTCTTGGGATTGACGAATTAAACTGAAGTGCAAAATTCCATTCCTGACACAAAAACCCTTCCTTTCACCCGTAATTATACAGAGACGAAACAAATGAAAGAGGCATGAGAATTCTGTATACTATTCAGTTGCTCTTATTTGAAGAATCAGTCACTCACAACATTTATAGATGGTGTTGGGAATCAAGCACAACCATTTCGACATCTCTGCTTCCCACGAAAAGAACACGACGCGCAGGCATTTGTCAAGATCTTTCCGAATACATGCAAGTCTCTTTAAGGCATGCATCACAGGTACCTACCCTGTGTGCCCGTTTTGTAGAGGTGTCCGACTTTTTAAAAAGAGCTTAGTTAGACAAACAAGTGAAATTAAGCCAAGACCAACCAACCTGACCATGTCAACCTTAGAGAGATCTCCATCTTACTTACATGTCTGTCTGTTTTGAGAGAGCTGACTAAAACAATTTAGATTATTTCGGGACTTTTCTCACGGACAATAAAGCGAGAGAACCACGCGCGCGCGCGCGCGAAAATTGTCTCTCGGGAGGACACGCGACGCGCGGGCACGCTGGCTTTACTATCCAAATAGTGGACTACTCATAGCCTAGTACCGATTTCAAAGATTTGACTGCCTTACTTATCACTTATTACTTGAACGTTCTTTTTGCAGACTGGAGTAACTCCACTTCCTGATAATGACTCGCGAGATACCTATTGCTACGAGATACACGTGCACACAGGATTCACTCGGGGTGCCGGCACGAGTGCAGAAGTATCGATTGTTTTGACAGGGGGTATTGGGGACAGTGAGCCAAGAGTTTTGAAAGATCCTAAAAGGAAAAACTTCAAAACAGGTTTGTTTTTTTGGAAGAAATGAAACTAAAAAATCAAAACAAAAACAATTTTTTAGCGATTGAAAGAGTAAGCCAGATTTAAATTTAAGACAATGTTGTGCTCGGTTTGGACCAAAGAAGACCCACACTCTCGGCCAGTTTCGCAACCCCAACAGTGATCAGCATCAAATTTCTCTTTGTGATATCAATGCTTATTCAACACCTGAGCTCATGAGAATTAAGGATATGATCACCCAAGGTAAATTTTCTTGAAATTTAAAAACCTTCTCCCAAGTATGTGTTTTAGAAAAGTATGGGAACAAGATAGGAGAATTTGTTCTTTGATATTAGGAGTTTGCCGGTTTCACCAACAGGCGACTTAAATGGGTAATATTCGTGTGAAACTTTTCGAGGACCCGGGCATTAAACGAAAAATGACCATAAACAGTCATCAAAGGAGTAGTATCACGGGGATTTGATGTCATTTTAAATCCCAAAAAGGTTTGTCTGTCAACAGAAACAGAAAAAAAAAAAAAACTCAGTGGTAGAATATCCAAACTAGTAATCGGAATGTCATAGGTTCGACTCCTGTTGAGAGAACTCGGATTTTCTTTCGGATTTTCTAATACTTCATGCTCACTTGTTTACCAGGCATCACATTTATTCCATTTTCTATTTTTGTTTCCAGGGTCGGTGGATCCGTTCCTTCTGACAGTTCCGCAGTCGCTTGGCAACCTGAAGCACATTCGAATATGGCACAATAATGGCGGCAACTTTCCCTCATGGAATCTCCTGCGGATAATGATTCAGGATATTCAGACGGACCAGCGATGGTGGTTCGTGTGTGACGACTGGCTGGCGGTTGATGAAAGCGACGGCAAAATCGAACGAACTCTGTACCCGGCCTCAAACAAGGAACTGACCAAGTTCAACGTCCTGTTTGCCTCTGAGGTTAGGAAGAACCTGACCGATGGTCATATCTGGTTTTCTGTTGTGGCTCGTCCAGCGCACAGTACTTTTACCCGAGTGCAGCGTTTGACATGTTGTCTGTCCATACTGATGTGCACTATGGTTTCAAACGCAATGTTTTACAGAATAGGAGAGAATGAGACGCCCAAAAATGCTATCAGAATAATGGGATTCAGCTTCTCAATCCGCTCTGTTTCCATTGGTATCATGAGCAGCTTGGTAGTGTTTCCAGCAAATCTTATCGTTGTAACAATCTTTCGGAAAGCTAAGCCGAAGGAGAGCCGATACACGGTGAAGACCGAGACCTCAGTTCCCGATGACATTGATATCGAGACGGGAGAAGAAAAGAAAAAGGCTCCAACGAAATTTGCCCTCCCTCACTGGTTTGTGTACGTTGCTTATACCATAGCATTCGCTGCAACATGCACTTCAGGCTCGTTTGTCATCATGTACGGAATGCAGTTCGGTCCGGAAAAATCGTCGCAGTGGCTTACTTCAATGACCATCTCATTTATTCAAGACGTGCTCTTCACACAACCGATTAAGGTCTTCGTCTTGGCCACCTTGTTTGCTCTGCTCATCAAAGACCCGAAGAAGGCCGATCAAGAGTCGTTCGCGGATGCGAACGCTCTCGCTAACGACGAAGAATGGCTGCACAAGAACACGGAGGATCTTGATCCCGAGATGCAACAGACGCTGAAACAACTGATAAACGACAAACCCCCGGATGAGGCTAAGTTGGAAATCGCGCGTAAGCTGCGCATGAAGGAAAAACAAATGAAGTCTATCATCAGAGAAATTGCCTGGTATGTAATCTTCCTGTTGGTATTACTCACCATCAGCTATGGCAACAGAGATCTGACCACATCGTTTGTGACGAGGTACATGCAGAACATCTTTGAAAAGGCTGCCTACAGTGGAAACCTAAAATACACAAAGGTTAGTTTAAGGACGGTGCCTACTTTTGTTACTGCGCATACGTTCTGCGCATCTCGAGATACTCAAGTTTCTAATGGGTGGTGCCTACTAATACAGGGATATTTTTGCGCGGTTTAAAACTATGCAGAGAAAGCAGAACTTAGCAAGTACTCTTAGTATTTAAGATGAAAATTGGGGCTAACCATGCATTATAGAGAGATAATAAAGCTTCATTTTGATAAAAAATGCCATACATTGCTTTGTATTTTAGCACTTTTAAAGATTATTGTTTCTTAATTAAACTAAACTAAAAAAATGCGTGGTTATCCCCAATTTTATTTTTGAATTCCAATAGCCCTTGCTAAGATCTGCTTTTCCCGCATAGTTATTTACTGCGCAAAAATACCAGTGTATTAGTAGGCACCGTCCTAAAGTCACCTGATTTCTGACTCAAGCAAGCAGTAGGTTAAAACTCTCAAGCGTCTGTTATTTTCTTCGAAGAGGTTCGTGCGAAAGGGAGAAGCCCAGAAACGCGCAAAAAGAATTGTGGTTATTTCGCTTTCACGCACGCGTCTTGCCTTAACAATGTGATTCTATTTGGCCGTGCGTGTGTACTCTGATAACGCGCAGATGACGTCAAACCCTGGTAAGAACAATGAAGTTCGGCTCGTAGCGTGACTGTTGTTCTTACCACGTTATGACGTCATCTGTGTGTTATCAGACTACCCACGCGCCGCCAAAAGGAATCTATTTATTTTAAAGATTGTGTTCATATCGCATGTCCCCCACAAAATTCTGTTCTCAAAAATCATCGTAATGATGATTTGTGTGGAGCCCGAGATGACACATTTAGTGCTTATTATTGATCTATAGCAAGAGAGCACGCCTATTGGCTAATGCAATGCTAACAAGGCTTGTGATTGGCTTGCAATCTGTGACCTTAGTCGAGAGAGGATTACGAGAACTACCTGCGGCTTATGTACGTCTGTACTCTAATCACAAACTCCTCTTCACCAATCAAAACGCAAATTTTACACTGTCTGTTGTATAAAACAAAATAACGCAAGCTACTTAGGCACGGTGTTTTTTTTATAATTGACTTTGACTTGCCAGGTGAAAAACGAAAATCACGATGGCGCATATTGCTCGCGCCCCCTCGGTAACACAATGAAAATTTGACATGCTTCGTAAGAAACAAAAGGCGTGGGTCCATTTCCTACGGGGTCGGCAATTTGTTTTTGCATCTCACTAGACACTGAAAGTAAACAAGGCCTGCTTTTGTCGGATCCACCGAGTTCAAACCTGTTCATTTAACCATGGCGAACGAAGCTTGATTGTTTACCCGGGTCATCAAATGTAGGAGGATGTTTGGCTTCGCAAACCTTCCCAAGAAACTCCTACATACAACAGTTACAATACACTATCGAACCATGTGTTCAATCCGTCCCTAGAGGGGGACCTAATTACAATACAATAAGTAGCCCTAACAACGTGACCTTCGGTCACGCTCGCGTAACGCTAGCATTTATGTTACACTAAATAACACAACTCTACTACATTTGCTACACCCTTACCGAGGGGGATAAGATTGCACACACTGTTTACACTTGGAATCTTTTCTGTCATTTACAAGGTGCACGATATTAATCATTACTGGACATGGATGAATAACACATTTATCCCATCTCTGATGCCTACAATGTACTATGACAACTCAACAACCTACGACAGCGGGTTCCTTGCAGACGTACCCACCGCTTGGATTTTGGGCGCGGCCCGTCTCAGGCAGCTGAGAATCAGGAAAGGTACACGTGCTTGGATTAAATCGATTTTAAATTGAAGCTCTAGTTGTTTTACCCTTTAACCCCTAATATCAAAGAACAAATTCTCCCATCTTGTCCTCATACTTTTCTTGTGAAAGTACTGGAGAGAAGTTATTAATATATCAAGAATACTCTCCTTGGTTGATCGTATCCTTATTTCTTATCACCTCGAAGTTGAATAAACATTGATATTACCAGGAGAAATTTGATGTTGATCACTGTTAGGGCTTAAAGGGTTAAAAAGGACATAAGCTACTGTGTTTTTTCGGTCTATTAGCGATCACAGACTATTGCATTCTGGTATCGTTAAAATGCGTCAATTAGGTGAGTCCTCATGGAGGTCTAACCTTTACATTAGAAAACATTTTGATTTGCAAACTCACGATGTTTATGGCAAGATAATAAATAAATGCAAATTTTTTACGACTATAAATGTCCTAAGGGTGTTATACTACACATCGAAATAAGACATTCATTCTAAACGACCTGACGGGTTTATGGTAGATGATTAAAGGTTACCTTATCAAAGATGGCTAAGGTGCAAAATTTACTCACGTTATAGTGACGGAAAAGCGATAAGAGAAATCACTCGAAAAGGTATAATTAGTTCCGAAACTTTGAAATGTTACTTGGCCTCATTATTTTGCAGGAAAGTTACAGATCGTACTAAAAAAAACGCGTGAAAATTATGCGAAAAAAAAAAAAAAATCCCACGATCTGGTACTGAGAAACAGGCGGAAACCTCTGTCTCGCCTGGAGACTCGGTCGTTCTCGTCGCAGCAATCTGGCTGGTTCTTACCTGTGTACTCGGGCAGAATCATTACGTAGCCATTAAGTAGGCAAAAGACTTCTGTTACATTTTTTTCCTATGTGGACAATAAAAAGGTTCTCGGCTTACAGCTAATCAAAATTCCTAAGCAATTACAATCAGTGCATCTGCTTGTTTGAACTGACTTGTAATCTCAAGTACACTTTTTCTTGATCTTAGATACCTGCGAGTTCAAGCGCTTCTTCCTCCACTTCATTAAAGAGTGCAACGATTTCTACAGTATTGCAGAAGAGGACCAGGGATCTTATCTACCAGGCTGGAAAGAAGAACCATTAATACCGTCTCAAAACCTTTCTGTCACCACCATCGCCACTCCCACTGAAGGGCTGTCTGACAAAGGCCCGTGGGAGTACCAGACAGGAGACGAGTTGAAGACATATCCGTACTGGGGTTACAAGGCAACATACAGCGCAGGAGGTAAGGGCCAAATGAGCTCTCACCACTAAATCAGTTTTGGATAGATTATTCGTGAACTGCATCCACCCCAGTCACAGGGTCCAGAGGGGGTCCTCTTTGATCATGTGAGAAACTGTTCTCTGAAATACCTCAAGCCCTTTGAACGCCGACATCTTGGGCGATTTTACTTCCACATACCGCGAGCCAAATGGCGAGCCCATGGCGCTAAGTAGAATGCTCCAACATGTTCAGAAAATATCCCTAGGGAACATCTTCGGATGATCTTCGGTAATATTTGGAAGTCCCGGGCGTAGCTTTGTTATCAGTCAGTTTTGCTGAATCACATGTGTTTGATTTCATTGCAGGATATGTACAAGTGTTACCCATGGACGAGGCCGAATCAATAGATGTAACTGCGAACTTGAGCGCAAATAACTGGTTGGACCGTTATACGCGAGCTATCTTCTCTGAGTTTGCCATTTACAACGCGAACGTGAACCTGTTCTGCGTGGTGACACTTTTGTTCGAGCAGCTTCCCACCGGAAGTCTTACTCCGTATCCCAGCATTCTCACGCTCCGCCTCTTCCGGTACGTAGGGGGCGAAATGTACTTCGTGTTGGCGTGCGAGATTGTCTACCTCTTGTTTTGCTCCTTCTTTGTGTTCAAAGAGATCAGGCAGTTTGTGAAAAAAGGCAGGGAGCATTTGAAGAATCCATGGAGCATTCTCGAAATCCTGCTCACTCTTCTCTCGTTGTCAGCGGTGGGTTTGTTCTTTGCGCGGCTGAGCTTTACCAAAACTGCTCTTAAAAGCATGCGCGACAAAAAAACAGGCTTCGTCAGCTTTCATTACACGGCGTTCTTGGACGAGTGGCTGAAATGCATCATGGGAATTATCGTGTTCCTCTCTTTCCTAAAGATGTTTCGTCTGTTGCGTTTCAACCGTCGCATGTCAATGTTGCAGCAAGTCCTCAAGAGATGTTTGGGTCAGTTATTATCATTCATGGTCATGTTCGCGCTGGCATTTATGGCCTATGCATTCCTTGCATGCCTGGTTTTTGGGCAGAGCATGGAAGGTTTTGGAACATTATGGCGAAGTTGTGCGTCTCTGATGGACACGCTACTCGGCAAGTTCACTTTGAAGGATATGTCCAAAGCCAATCGGATAATTGGACCAATCTTCTTCTACAGTTACACGGTGTCGATGTTGTTCATTCTCATCAACATGTTTTTATCCATAATCAACGATGCCTTCACCGAAGTTCGCAGCGACGTGGAGAAGCAGTCGAACGAGTACGAAATTGTGGACTTCATGATTCACCGACTCAAAGAGAACATAGGCAAGACAATGGGTCATGCCATTCACCCAGTCTACAAAGAACCAAAGAGTGACCTGGAGCTCAACTTCGATAAGATCGCTGACAACGCCGACAATGCCATGCACTTTATGAGGAACATTGCGTTCGAGGACATGAGGAAGACACGTTGGTTCCAAACGGACAGCTGCACGGAGAAGAAGAAATACCTCATGCAGTTGCTCATGGAAGTGGAATGGGATTTTTACGAGTCCGAACTTTGTGATTCCATTCCTGTGTTCGAGCGGTTTCTTAGCCAACACAGCGAAGAAGAGCTGGAGAAAATACTGCAGCACTACCAGGAGAAGCGTATGGTGGAAGATATGGTTTTCAATCGAGTTAACGGCGAAAATGACTCCTCCGATGACAGCGACAGTGACAGTGATAATAGTAGCGGGAGCAATAGCGAAGACGAGAAATCGAGTAACGACGACAGTGGTTCGGAAACCGAGCCTGTTGCCAAAGATGACAAGAGGCTGTTAACGCCATCCTTTGGAAATGGAAACCATCCAGGTAGCGCAGAGAGAGTGAGAAGCCCAGCTCTACTGGTAAGTGAAGTTGAAGCAAACACTGTTGAACAACAGCAGCATGCAGAGGACACTAGTCGTAAAGAATCATTTGCTGAAGAGGCAGCGTGCGACAATGAGCTTATAAAAATTCTCGAAGACGTACGACGAGAGCAGGAAAGTCGTTGCGCAACAGACGCTGAATTGGATAGTATTCTGTATGGTGACACGCCTTCTGATGATATGACACCACGCATGTGCGACAGCGATCCGTTAACCACTGGAAAGAAAAATGGTGCTAAGAAAAAGCGGAAGAAGAAAGCCGAAGAAACAGTGAGAGGAGAGGAAAACCCAAAGGAGAAAACGATTAAAGAAGCTTGGATTAAGGCGGAAGACAAAAAAGGTGATGACGAACCGGGGGAAGAGCCCGAGATAAAGAATCCAAAGAAACTGAAGGAAGATGCAACGCCGGATAATAAGAGTGATTTGGAAGAAGGAGACAACGAAGGCAACTTGGAAGGTGTGAAAGCTAAAAAGAAGAAAGCAAAGGGAGAAGAACAAGGGGAGATGGAACCAAAGAAAAAGAAAGAAAAGAAGAATCTGACTACAACAGAAAACGGTGAAGAAGAAACAATGAAGGAAGAGGGAAAAATGAAGAAGCGAAAGAAAAACAAAGACAAAGCCACGGATGAAAATGGTGAAGATGAATCAACTCAGGGCGAAGAAAAGGAGAAGAAAAAGAAGAGTAACGAAGCTAACGTTGAGGTGGCCTCTGGGGAGATTGGCGAGGAAGATATCAACTGCAATGACGGAAAAAAGAAAAAGAAGAAAAAGAAGAATAAAGATGCGGTAGCAGACGTAGCCACAGAAGAAAACGGCGAGGAAACAACAGAAGGAACACCGAGGAAGAAAAAGAAAAGAGAAGCTGCAGAAGAAAGCGTAGCCGGCGAGGAAAAAATCAACGAGAACGAAGAAACGCCGAAGAAGAAGAAGACGAAAAAGAAGCTGGAAGACGAGCTCGATGAAATGCTTGAAGAGGCGCTGGAAGTGACCGACACGGCACAAGCTGAGACCAAGAAAAAGAAGAAAAAAGGGAAAGCAAAGAAGAAACTGGAGCCAGGAGACGATGGGCAAAATGCCGTGAAATCAGATGAAACGGAGGAAAAAAGGGAGAAAGAGATTTTAATGGATGAGGAGAGCGAGTGCTGAGTCAGGACCATTTAGAGAAATAGACAAATCCGCTCAGTTCTAATGATACTCATTTAATTTACTTTTAACGTACTTTAAAAGGGTCACGTTATGTTTTAATGCTTTTCGCCGGCTTGTGTTAACCTAATGAACCTTAGTCACACTGTAAATTTGTGAGATCTGCTAGTAACCACCAAAATGACGTTGTTTCGGTAAGTAAAACACAGTTCAAGTTGGGGGCATAACAGTTCCAATTTGGACCCAACTGTTAAATTGAGTTCGAGAGTGGGTTCCAAAGATTTTATCTCTGGCCTTTTTATGCCCCATATTGTGGCCAACGTAGCTTGAAAATTCCTGGATTGAACCAGCCCTAGGGGCATCAGGACTTAAACATGGAACTTGGGGCTGCTACAGGTCTTTTGAATTACAGTGTATACAACTAGAAAAATAATTAGCATACTGTTTCAAAGTAAATCGAGATAAAGGTCAGGTCACATTGAGCCAATGAATGAAGCTTTAACCCTTTAACCCCTAAGGCAAAACGACATTTTCACCAGATCCAAGACTTCAAACTCAATGTCCATGCATGATATACCATTTTAAAGCTACTCATGAGTGTATTTCATAACTGATATAATTATGAATGAGAAAAGTTATAGCTTTGAGATAAATGGCCTTAAAACGTAAAAATTTTAAAGTTCAAAAACGTCCCAATCCTTGTGTATATTAGGTATACCCCTGAACTATGGCTTATTTTGCAGTTCTCAACAAGTTCATTAATGTGAGAGATGTCTTAAGACCCACAACTTCTAGGGGGAAAAAGTTGAAAAGTTATGGGGGTGGTTTAATTAATACATAGGATTTTCGTGATCAGTATAAAGTTAGTTCTCTTCAAACTTACATTAGTCGCTTTAAACCTTTAATCCCTAATATCAAAGAACAAATTTTTCTATCCTGACCAATTACTTTTCTTATAAAAGTACGGAGGAGAAGTTATTAAAACATCCAGAAAATCCACCTTGGGTGATCATATCCTCAACTCTCATGACCTCAGGGGTTGAACAAGCATTGATATTACAAGGAAAAATTTGATGCTGATCACTGTTAGGGCTTAAAGGGTTGATTATTGAAGTTCGGCTTTTATAACCCACCTTTTTCACATTTCTTTGAATAATTGCTTCAAACCATTATAGCCGAATTTTCATCCATTTTTAGACAGCAAATTGGTTGAAAATCGTATGACCTACTCGATTTTAAATATAAGCGGTTTTAATATAGCATAACAAGTGGTGATAAATTTAAGTGTAATTAGAGTCATTTTGATAGTCAAGAATGCAAACTTTATAGTCAGGGGTTTTCCACCCATGGAGGAGTATCAGGGCCTCACTTAATCCGGCGATTATACTAGACATTCGTAATTTTGTACGATAGCGCATAGCAGCATACGGTATTTACTTTAAGCACCTCTCTGGGTAGTTTCATACTGTGATATGAGACAGAGAGATCATACAGATCACAGCTTCGTTCAAAAAAAGCACTGTGATTTGAAAACGTTTGTAGAAGCACTCTCGGTGTGTTATCAATGGACGAGTCAATATATGTTAACGCACGAGAAACTGATACTTCGATACCGGGGCATTGTTGGAGAGAAGTCAAAACTCAAGCAGTAGCGGTCCTTTTCATAAAGCTCACCTCACGTTGCCTAGCAACACAGGCTAACTCAACGACTGGAGTTTGACCATGGCTAGTTTCTAGTCCTATACCTTCGCCTCGAACGCGAGGTCAAAACGTCCTAGATACACCACTGAAATTAATTCACCACGAGTGGCTAGTAAGCCGTACACAATTAGACAAATTGCGAGGCAGAATATAAGCACAGTTAGGATGCAACCGTAGTGTCAAAGGTATAATATTATCCAGTACATTGTAGCCTACATTAAATGTAAAGATATATCACTACTGGAGTAAAGAGTCAAATTAGCTAACAAAAATAAAGTGCGTTTCAGTGCCTTTGTCCTGGTTACATAACTTTATGGAAGTGTGTAGTAGCTGTAAGCAAAGGCTTACCATCCCGTTCACGCCTGAATTTTTTTTCAGGCTTTCTTTTCGCAACTGCTTAAGTTGGGTATATAACTACGATGATCATTCACTTATTCATTCCTTCCTTCGCAGTTCAAATATATGAATTTTCATATATTCACTTTCATCTCATCACCTCTACGGGGATATTACGCATTCACGCAATGACCAGCTCCCAGTTGGCTTGATAGCTCAATTGGAAGAGAACTGCACCGGTATCGCAGAGGTCATGATTCGAACATCGTTCAAGCCTGAATTTTTTTCAGGCTTTCTTTTCCTGCCATGATTATTCACTTATTTATTCGGCCTTCTTCCGCAGTTCAAATATATGAATTTACATATCTTCACTTTCATCACATCACCTCTACGGGGATATTACGCATTCACGCAATGACCAGCTCCCAGTTGGCTTGATAGGTCAATTGGAAGAGCACTGCACCGGCATCTCAGAGGTCATGATTCGAATCCTGTTCAAGCTTGAATTTTTTTCAGGCTTTCTTTTCGCAACTGCTTAAAGTGCTTAAGTTGCGTATATACCTGCGATGATCATTCAGTTATTCATTCTTTCTTTCTTCCACATTTCAAATGTATGAATTTTCATATATTCATTTTCGTCTTACCATCTTCCTTTATTTGAACACAACCTTGTCCCTAGCGTCCTCTCTTCCATCCTGGAAGGAGGAGCGAGGAACTAGGTCGTTCCATCACTCATCAGAAAGTAGACGGTAGCCTTGTTCTAAGCACAATATTATCTACTTCCTGTAAATGGGGCCCTTTTTATGTCACACTTTTGCCGCACTCGAGCTGGCGATGAACATCGCAAGTGTAAAATTGCGGCGATTTTGGTGCAATTTGGACGTGATTCTGCGACTTTCCCCAAATGGCCGATAACTTGCATGAAGTTTCGACCATCTTTCGAAACCCCTGCGATATCACGGAGACAAATCGCGTCCAAATGCAGTTTGAAATCGCAGAGGGTTTACACTTGCGATTTTCATCGCGAACTCCAACGCGACAGAGGTTGCATTAAAAAGTGCCAAAAATTGAAAATTGAATGAAAAATCTAGTAACATGTCTAAATTTGTAAGTTGTTTGTGAAACAAGTACCAGAAGCAAGAAACTGCCATCAGTTACAACAGGTTGAGCATTAAACTGTTTATTGTGGTTGGACATGCCATTAAAGGGGCAGCGTCAACAAGTTTTAGTGTCTCTTTGAACAGCCATTAAACATATTTTTGTGAATGGGAACGTTAAAATAGCAGTCCAGTTTTGTTAACAGTTACTCTGTTAGGGCAAAGGAACTAGTATTAGTTAGCTTTGGCTGCAAATGGCCAGGATGGAACTGGATTACAACTTCAAAAAATTGGCCAATCTTTTCAAATTATTTGCCTATGTACTGGGAACAATCACTAAAAGTTGATTTTGACTCGGTTCTTTCTTCAAGAAATCAATTGATATTTTCTTCTTGGTGCTTTAAGAGCGATTTCGTTTTGGAGCGAAGGTTATTTGTCAAACGTTTGTGCAGTCTTGACCAAAACATAGCAAAAACCCCTTGACAATGCCTATTTAATCCGCATTTAAAACTCGTTTTCGTGATTAATAACAGGGTTGCACTTATCACAATAATAAAAATACCCTGACTTTTCACTAACCACAAACCAGTTTTAAGGTCCTGAACAAATTGGACGCATGATGATTTTGCTGTAACCCCGGTTGCAATCCAATGCAGCACTTCTATACAACTGCTATGTTTTTAGATAGAATGCAAACCATTAAATAAATCAAAACAGACCAATAGCCCTCACGGTAGCGTTTAATTTCAACTGTCCGCTGAGAAGTACCTCTTCGGATTAAATACAGGCATAGCAGCCATTAAACTTCATGGCTTGGGCTCTCTGTTTTAAGAATTTGCGCTTCTTAGAGCGCTGTTTAAAAAAGGCAATAATTTGTACAACTTCTCCCGCAATGCACATTGTTAAGCATGTCACAAGACGTAAAAAAAATTGTTGGAGCGTTGCAAAATGTAGCACCGACTTCTAGAAGTTGTTCGAAACATTGTCTAGTGTAAAGCCGCGGATAAACTTTCTAACCTTGTTGTACAACAGTTGTTCTTTGGTTCCTCATTCAACAGTTTCCTTGCGTCACACAGTACCCCAAGCCTCTAAAACTGTTTTGTGACATCAAAAATGACCTTGCAAAGACACATCAGCGGTGAGCTACTTCTTTTTTGATATTTTTTCAATCTGTTTTCCAATTGCTGCCTGTACCTCTTCGTCCGTTACGGTATCCACAAATTCCTTGATGTCCTCCTCTCGTTTACTTTCCAAAGCTTCAATGGCATCTCTGCGCATGACCTTTTTGGTGAGCTCCATCGCTCTCCCTGGGGGAAACAACAATTCCGGCGACATTAGGGAAGTGTTTAAAACTACTATACTCAAACAGCACCCATCAAACCACAAAATAGATGGTAGTCTCTGCCTACATCCCCCTTCCTCAATCTCTATAATGGTGTCTTTACTGCATAGCCACCCCTATATCCAGCAGTAAAAAATGACAATGAGATTCAAACCTCACTTGCCGTGTTTATTAAGCAACGTTTACTCTTGCTAGCTGAATATTTCTGTGTCAATCCAAATTTTAAAAGCAATAACTTTTTTTTCGCTAATGTTCATGAGTTAGGTAGTGTCTTCGATAATTCCCCCAACCCAGACAAGGTGGGTCCTTTTCGAACAAACTTGCAATGACCAGTTCCCTTACGCGAGATTTCAAAGTAGCCTGTAAGTATTCTTTAAACATTGCTTTTCTCTCAGGAACACAGTGCGGCTGAAAAAAACCCATTACATTTTTATTTCAATGCCAGCCATAGCAGCCAAATGTACACAAATGTACAACAACAGAGCCACTTGGCTACTTTTTCCTAACGCTTTCTTTCCTATCAACATGTAAATTCTCCTCACCCTTTTCTATCTATTTCTTATGGTACTAGTTAAAAGAATTTGTGTCTTAAACTCGTCTTCGGCGATCATTTCCTTAATAATATAATACTCGTGAGCTGCACGTTTGTTGAAGTAGAAATATTGTTTTTACTCTTGAAAATAAACTTCCTGAAAAGAAAATTAGAAGCAAATTGAATGTTTGTTTAAAAAAATTCAGATACAATTTAAAATTGTCAAATACTTGCGAAAATGTTCGTGGCTAGTCTGACGCGGCGTTTCGTCTCGGCCAAGAGACTCTTCAGAGACCTTCAGAATTGATAGGCAATTTTTCAATTCTTTATTGCACAATTTAAAATGTGGAAAAAAATTATGTTTAAATTACTATTACCTCCAAACACAATCCACTCATCCATTTGTGACCTTGTTGCCTTCATCACTTCGTCTTTTGGTACAACTTTGTCCACCAATCCAACAGCCAATGCTTCCTGAGAAGTATACCTCTTGCTGCTGATTATTGCCTTTTCAGCAATGCCTTTGCCAACTACACTTGCAACATTGTTAAAAACCCTGGTAAAAGATACACAAACTGATATAAATTTGCATGTATTAATAATAATTTTAACATCTGATTAAATGCATTAACCATTATATAAAGACTACAAGTGTGAGACTAAATCGATTACACAGGAAATTTTTTTTTGCTATCTGGTGCTGTTACTCATGTAACAAAACCAAGATGGATAGCCATTAAGCCCTGGTCAAACGGCGCATGATAGTCAATGATAGTTAAAACTCACTCACTGGTCAAGTATCATGCACTACCATCGACTGTCATCAACTATCATATTTCACTTTGAGCGTGTTCAAATCATCATGATAGTTAATAATAGTTTTTTCCATAGTTTTTCCTGTAGGCCGTATCCTTGGCCAAGCTTCCTTCCTTAACAAGTTGTGTGGATAACAACTTCCACTGAGTTATTAGAAGAACATGACACCTGATGTGACACAAATCACGAAACATCACATAACAGAAATCCACTCTCAATCACTTGAGCAGGTACTGTGGTGATGCTAAAATCCAGTAGCTCATGTTTTGAAGTACATGAATTTTGATCCTGATATGCTGTACACAGTCAGGTGTCTGTGTTTTAACACTTACCAGAAAGGTGGTGGAACACCCTAAGAAAGAAAAAGAAATCAATAGATAAGACAGTATTTATTATTACTGTGCAGGAATTAAGGATAAATTAATTGAAAGGCTCACTGGCAAAAGACTGTGAGCAATAAAGTCGAGTGGCAATTTTGTGTTTTAATTTGCTTTGCATAGAATCACTCTACATATGTTTATTTTAATTTGTAATTCATAATAAATACAACTTACTGCCTCTGTCTCCACAAGCCCAATTCTGGGTCCATCAGCCATGACACGGTAATCACATGCCAAAGTCAGAACACACCCTCCTGCTAGGGCGTGACCCTATTAAAAAAAAAATATCAAATCATAACTTTATTTTATTGCCACCTTAAAATAATGTTGCTGTGTTTAGAAGACAAAGATTCCAATCTCCTTATATTGAGCTGATGAATTTGTGTCTCCACTTTCTTAACCCTTAACTAAAAACCCCTAATATCAAATAACAAATTCTCCTATCTTGTCCCAATACTTTTCTTATAAAAGTACTGGGGAGAAGTTATTAAAATATCAAGTTGCTAATTGTAAGCAGTCTACTTGAAGAGTTTGACTCTTTGAAATATTAGGAACAGATATTTTTACTTTTTATTCATTTCCACTTATCTTGTATTTAATTACCGATAGGTTATCAATTAATTAGGAGGGCTCCACTGAAAACTGCCTTGGCATTGGATTCTCTCCTTAAATATTATTGACAGTTATTATCATTACTTTCTCCCTCAGATCACTCGCGCTAAAGGGACTGTAAAATTATGCAAATTGAAAAATAGAACAAGGAGGAATTGAGGGGGAGAGAAAAAGAACTCTTCTTCCTTCTTTCAGATTCTTCCCCCCCTCCACACGAGCCGCAAGAATGCGTCAGGGCTCGAGACTAACGGTAGCCAACTAGCCACAGGCTAGTTGAAATGCAGTTTTGGCTAGTGAGTTTTGGGCTTTCACTTGCCAAAATGGCTAGTGAAAATTTCAGGCATTTTTATAGTGGAAAGAAACGGCAAATTGAAATCGACTCTGAGAGAACAGAGCTAACAAGTACTCTGTTGACAAATATGAAAGAATGTGGAAATACTGAAATACCAAAAAGCGAACGAACGGTAAGTTTTTTTCAGGCCTTTTCCGTAAGGAGCGACAAGCGATAGAAACTGTTTCTGCCAATAATTAGTTGCGTGTGAAAACACGCATAACGTCACCACAGTGTTGATCAGCGATCGGGTTGCAATTTACATGAACAACGAGGTTGACTGGTCACGTATGCGAACGCTTTCAGAAAAAGGATTTGTTATTGTGGAAGTTGAGGAGTTATGATTATGAAATCCATTTAATTCCTATGTTTGCTAATTATAATTAAAGTAAAGTTAAATTACCTTAACAAGGACGTGTGAATCGACATTTTTGGAAGGAATGTTTGCTATTATAAATAAACCACACGCCCAACAAGCTAACAAAACCAGTGAAATGTAAATCGAACGAATTGACAATTTGTCTTGAACAGAACTAAATAGAAAAAAATAGATAAAAACTACGTGATATTTCTTTCATCTTTTTTTAACATATCTATTTGTATACAGTCCGTCACATTGCTTTGATGCAAATGTTTGTTGGGAATACGCGCCCAAATGAACATGTTTGAATGCCTGCCGATTGAGAAAAGGCCGTCTTTAGTTTCTAAATACGGTTCAAGATTTTAAATGATTCTCCGATTCTGACTCATCGAAGCTTATTTCGGGCAACCTGAGATGCGTTCTTACTCAGGATGTGCAGTATATTCTCGACTTAACACATTACACATCATTTTCTCTGGCTTAACAGGATGACAATAAAAAAACCTGATGAAGTCATGTCTACAAGTTTGCAACATTTTTTCCCTATCAACATTGTATAATTTAAAAGTTAAAATGTCTACCCTTCCGCAATTCCCCCCATGTTTGAAAGTTCTGGCTAGTAGAAAATTGGTTTTGGCTAGTGAAATCAAGGTTGTCACTAGCCACTGGTCTAGTGAGAAAAAAAATTAGTCTCGAGCCCTGATGCGTGCTTCATTCAACCTTAGAAGAAGAGAGAGACTGCTTGCAGTCTATTGCTGGCCAGCTGCCAGCTTTTAATAAATAAATATTACTATTAAAAGCTGGCAGCTGGCTTGTAATGACAGCCTTGTACATCAAAGAATCAACGTGTACAACATAATTAAATACAAAGTGCCATGCAAGAAAGTATTGCTCAACAAATAGCTTTCAAAATAATTAATGAAATGACCACAGTTTACCATTTTGACTGACATACACAAATTTGGGACCACTGTCAAACCCAAGAGGTCAGTGTTACAGATAATGCTGGTGGGAGTAATTTGGTTCAATTTACATGAAATAAATAAAGTACTATCTTCTAAATGCTTATCACTACTGAAGAAAGGCTGACATTCTGGAGCTAGACTGTCTTATACATACCACAGCGTAAAAACTCTCTCATTTATAACAAAATTTAAACCATTTACAAACAGAAAGGAACTCTTACTTCTATTGCAGCCATGGTTAGAAGTCTTGAGCCATACAAGCGAAGCCACATTCCTTGAAACTCTTGCCAAAAAGTTGCAAGGTGCTTCAGATCTTTTGGCTGGTAAACTTCCTTAACCAGGTCTAAGCCAGCAGAGAATACTTTGGGAAGGGCCTGATTGAAAGAAATACAGTAAACTCTCTCGTAAGGGACCACCCTTGGTGCACAACAAAGTGGTCGCTTACAGGAGGTGGTTGCTTACGGGAAAGATCAACAAAATAAGCCTAACACTGGATTGATTAGTTAATTGCATAAAAATATTACCTTAGAAGCTAAAATTAGGCAAATAGAAACTAATTTGTTTGATTTTTTCACACCTTTTCATTCTTCTGATGAAACTTTGTATAACACTTCGGAACAAATCACTGTAACAATTCCCGTTTACCTACAGATCTAATTATAGCCACCTTCTCAGTCTGTAAACTGTTATCATCTGTCAGCAGCTCGGGGTAGCGTCATTAAAAATTGAACTTTTATCACTTCTGAGTAATGATTCACTAACGATCATACAGGATTATGTTGAGTGGTCGCTTACCGGAAACAGAAAACAAAAGGATATGTGTAATTTCTGGGCCTAAAAAGTGGTCGCGCTCCCTTGAGAAATTTGAGTGGTGGTCGCTTACAAGAGAGCTCTTGAAACAGTATTTAACTGAGGAACAAAGCGATTGTTTACGAAGTGGTGGCTTATGGGAGGTGGTCGCTTACAAGAAGTGGTCGCTATGAGATAGTTGACTGTACTATACTAATAAGTGCATAATGTGCTGATCAATATTTTAGAAAGAAAATTACTGTCACTAATAAGTGCATAATGTGCTCAAACAAAGAAGCTTAACATACATAAAACCCAATACAGGTAAATTCAAAGTGTACATTAAAAAAAAAAAAGCACATTAGCTTTATCAAATATTTGTTGGAAAAAAATAAATAATGAACATACAGAAGTGATGATAAGTCCTTGGCAGTCTTGGTCAGTTTCAAGTTTATCCAATTCTACATTTATTTCTTGCAAAAAATCCAGACTGAAGCTGTTGACTGGTTTTCTGTTTAGCTCAAGAACGGCGACTTTTCCTTGCTTGTTGACATTCACAAGTGATGACATGCATCTCAATTGATGGCCTAAGTTTACCACTGCAAGAATTAAAAGTACATTTTCAGCAGAAGGATTTTCATTACCGGATTGATTATATGAGCTATCATTCACACTGTCTCTAAGAATCCTGAAAATAAAGCAATGTATCGTAAATTTCCCAAAATTGGAAGGGTTACACTCCATAACAGTAAAATGTCATGAATTTAGAAAACAAGAAGAAAATTTTTCAGCAACATGGTTTATCACTTTTGCATGAATGAAAGTTTATCACACTTTCCAGTAGATATGGCTTAGTTTGCAGGACCCAGAGGTTCAAAGTTCAGTTATTAGCTAAACTGGGATATTTATGGACTTATGGGCCAATCAATTTGAACCTCCAATATCCCCCCTCCCCACCCTGGGAACACCCCAGGCATTTGACTGTGTACCGTGCCCTGGTAGTGGGGATCTGAGTGGAACCGGATCTATTTTTGCCCGAGAGTGGAGGTGGGAGGTGGGGAGTGGGGTTGTTGAAGTTTTGAATTGATTGGCGCATTAATCAACAAAGATTTTCCAAAAGATTGTTCCTTATCAGTTTTGACTTTACTTAACCTTTACTGGCCTTACCTCCACCCCACCCCCTGTTCAGTTAAGCTTTTTAAAATAAGAACTCAAAAATTCCGTTCTTAAATACAGTCCCCTTCCTTTCTCCAACAAAAATACTACGTTTCACTGTGCTAATATTTTAAGTTTTGGATTAAGGAATAATTTTTTTAAAGCCTGAAAGCGCTTGGCAAAAATCTGTAAAAATTTGAATAATTGCGTGAGACTCAGTTGCTTGCACTTGGGGCCTTGTGAGGCATTGCTGTTGACGAAGTGTAGTTAGCCTTCTTCTGGCTATTCCTTACCTATAGAGTTACATTACGATTTGCAGAAATATAAATCATGAAGTTATACATCAGCGCCAATAATGTTTATAAATACCTTTGGCCTTGGAGAGAACTTGACGAACTGCCATTTTGTTTCTCGCTCATCTCCAGTTCCCCGCTCAAAAAGTTCAGAGGAGGAGGAGGATGGGACCCAGACCAATCACGTAACGTTCACGCGCGACGCGCACGCTTGATACACGTGTTTACATGCACACCGTTTTCCACCTTGCACACTAGGAAATGGAAAACGCATATGAAACCCTCGTTTCGATCGTCTCAGTGTAGACGATCGGTAAAAAAAAAAAGTATAAAAAATGTGCATTAAAATCTCTGCAACAACTTGAAATTTTCCTGTTAACCAACTGAAATCTGTTGATAACATGTAGCCGGCTTGAGAGGCGCTAGAAAGGGGAAGGGTAGCCTGCAGGACAGGCGTTAGTTTTTTGCGTTTTCCAGGCGAGGTTTCAGGCAAGTGCGAGTCAAGGGAGGAAAAACAAGAGTTTCACCGTGTAACACCACTTCGTGAAACTGGTCTCGTTCGCCGTTGTGCACAAGTTTCAGCTAAAAGTTTCAACGTGTAAGGGCGGCTCAACTGTTCATCATTGATGTCTTAATGTTTGCAATATCAGCGTCAACCGTCCTAGATAGGAAAGTTTAAATTCAGTTACCTTACGTGTTTGCAACACGAGAAGAAATTCAACCCCAACGTTTAAAAGCCACTCCACTATTTCTCCTGCAGGTCTTATCCCCCTGACTCGGAATCCAACGGTATTATGAATTCAATAACCTCATGAACTACGCTGTCTTTATTTTTCAAGGCTCAAAGTTATCCCTCTCATTTAAAATGTTGTACACTGTTGTGAAGCTAATGTAAAGGTGTGTTTTCGACTTTAATTTTAGAATACAGTTGCTATTTCCTTTCGATAGTTTTGATGGATATTTTCTAGATTATTTGACATTTTCCTGTTGTTCAAAGATTAGAGTTAACAGCTGTGCTGTGGACAGGTTTGCCTACTTCCTTTAACCTTGACTTGGTCCTCCTCGAAGGTTGAATTAAATCAAGGCAATTAACGATTTTATCAGCCTGATTGGTTTCCCTTTCTATCTATTTTCTTAGAACAGTTGCGTTGTTGTTTCCTGTTAGAGTATTTTGGCAAAACCAATTCTTATCTCTGGTTGGGACCATCTGGCCTTGGTTGAATTACAGTCGCAAACATGTTTACAGCACACTATAAAGTAAGGCGTGGTTTGAGTGATACTTGTAGAGTAGATGTAGTATTGCGTAGAATTGTCGTCAAGAATAAAGAAGAACTACAAAGATTCCTGGTGCCTCTCCGCTGTGTCAAGCGATTGCCTTACAATACGCACGGTGTTTAGAAGCGACAGTTTGTACTCCACTAAAGAACCGGCCGAACTGGCTAACTTAATTTAATTCCAAAATATGTCCAGCTTAAGGTTGGGTTAACTTCTAGATCTTCTCCTTCTTCACTCTTGGCAGTTTCCATCCGTGTGGTTTCAGATATTCTCTGACAGCTTGTAAGTTGATCGGTGGAAAGTAAGATCCTGTTCTGGTGCGTTTCCACCAGTACCCAGCGTTTGCCTCTCGGCTGCCGATTTCTGTAAACTTGTACAGGTAATGCTCACCACGGATGAATCTACCAGAAATAAACAGAAAGCAAAGGAACATTATCTTGGAAAAACCTCATTCGCATTTACTTTCAACACACAATTTACATATGCGACTACAATACTAGTTTCGTCGGAGGACCTCGTCATGCGTCAGTCGGTCGCCATGTTCGTTTTAAATTTGAAACTACTTCATGTGACAATATGCGAAAAATAACCCTAGTTCTCAGGTACCTTACAACAACAAAGTTAAAAGGGATTTGTTCCAGACAACAGGTAGAAGGCACAAAGCAAGACGCAGCTGCAAGATGGAAGATTAGGGAGCTTTAGCAACGACGACGGCGACGGCAACTGGGCCGTCAAAAAAGAAATAGGCTTAATAACCAAAACACAACTCTGCACGTGTATTATACTTTTTGGTGCATTTTTTTTTGCCGTCACTGCACGACTAGGACGTGAAATGGGACGTTTTTTGGAGGACGTAAACACACGACGACAAATTTTTCTTTCTCTTTCTAAACTTGGGTGCGGTCCGAATTCAACTCCAGAAAGTTTCACCAACATTTGACATTTAAAGTGAGTTGGAATAATCTCGACGACGTTTGGAAACCAAAAAAAAAAGGGAATTCATTTTAATGGTGAAGTTTTTGTTGTCGTCGCCGTCGTCGCTGTTTAAGCTCCCTTCTATAATTTTGAATGGTCTGAAAAGTTCGATTCAGATCATTATAAATCAACTTTGACGCTCAACAAACTTTTAATCTTGATAAGGATGTTTCATACATCGAAACGTCGATTGCCTTTGCTTTTAAGATTTCTTGTTAAATACTGAAGCAATTTCCTTCTCTGAAGCAATTTAAAAGAGTCATACGTAATCAGGACCTTACTGCCCTAGCAGCAAATGTCAGTAACTGTCGAGGCTGCAACCTATGCCGAGAATGACTGTCGTTTACACGAGTTTTATAATTGATGTATGAAATTTTTAATATTTTAATATGGTTTGCGATGTAAATCTCAATATATTGTAGTTCTTTCTTTTTTAGCTAGAGTTAAAATGGGCTATTTAGTTAGGTGTCCACTATTAATAGAGGGGACTTCTCCCCTCAGCTACATTCCTTTTGTGACACAATAATAAAGTTAGTATTATTATTATTATTATTATTATTATTATTATTATTATTATTATTATTATTATTATTATTTCTGTCGTTTTTCTTGTCAGTTCATAATTTTCTAAGTAACAATGACATTGCCAAATACAAAGCACTCGACCATTGCAAATAGTCTCCATTTTGACGTTAAACGTGTGTGAAATGGGCTTGAGTGCCGCACTTACGTCGGAGGTGTGCCGTTAACAAATGGGTTGTGCGCTATCAGAGAAGTGGCCTGTTCATCATTAACAAGAAGTTTGGCCGCCAGGTGGATCAGCCAGGGATTGTACTGGTAATTCTGTAAAAAAAAATTGGTAAGGAAAATTCGTCAACAGTTAATCGTCATTACAAAAGCACCTTTGATATTTGTGTAATTTAATGTTGTCTTTATGTTTCTTTTGTGATGTAAGTGTAATTTCCTTTTGTAGTAAACGTTTGAAATGGTGCATAAATAAAAAATATGAAATCTGATGCGTGATCCGGAATAGCATTGGCGAGAGCTGTGATAGTACGAAATTACCACAAAATGAAAATTTATTGGGGCATAACATTTGCACCTGCGCGTCAAACCTGGCGTACACATTTCACTAAGAAAGCTTTCCTTTATAATATTACAAAGAGGTTGGACAACTTAACAGCTTTTTCGTACAGTTATTTCACTACAAATCTTCAGAGTTACAATACAGGTCCAACTTCAAGCTAACATTAGACGACTTGTAAAAAAAGTTTCACAACTTAAAATAATATCAATTTTCACAAACGGTGACTGAGTGTATTGGGAACTTCCAGAAAATATACGTACCCACAACAGGAAGGGATTGGAAATTTCATTCCCAGTGGGGTGGGGTGAGGTGAGGTGGGTGTCCTCAAACGGAAAAAAAAAATTAAGGAAAGTATGATTTTAAATTGGAATTTGCAGAAGGGTGGGGTGGGGTGGGGTGGGGGGCTCTTTCTGCCCTTTCCTTCCCTCCCCCACCCCCAAGAAAGCGATTCTCACAAACGAACAGAGGGCAAAAACATAAACTGACCTGAAAAGCTGCAAACCACATTAGCCAGTCCAGTCTGTAATGATACGGGGAAATAACACACGGCCATCTTTTAGGATCACCAGGTTTACAGTTAAACTGATATTCTTCCCAAATTCCTCCATGTTCATCTGGTATAATAGTCGAGTTCCTTGTTCCTTGAAAGATCACTTCTGTTCTCTCCTTCGTAACACTGGAAAACGTGACAAAACATATTCAAGTGACGAGAAGCAGAATTGTTGAGAAGAAAGATTGTTTCTCTATCTCCAACAAGACAATAATTAATCAGTGGGGATGGTGGGGGGGGGGGGGAGGGTAAATGGACTCTTATACAAAATTAATAGGGATGTGTAGTTCTACCTTTTAAGAAAATAATAATAATCTTTTAATTTGTGTAATTGATCGTGTAATTTGTGTATTGATTGGCCCATCCTTTAAAAACCTGTAGGTAAACTGCAAAATTTCAAAATGGCAGCAGACAAACAGTGAACTCTTTTCAGACAGAGAAGATAGCTCAGGGTTGGACAACTGTTACAACATTGTACATGTAACCATCAACAGACTATGCACAAATTCAAAGTGCATTATAATAAATATTGTATGCACTCTTACACAACACAATGATTTCAGATTTCATTTCAATCCCGTATGTCACAACTTGTGTCTGGGCTGTTAGCTTCTGTTAGCCTACCTTCCAAAGGCTCCGTAGGTATTAACGATTCGGAATGAGTCGAAAGAAGTGTTCATGGCTTGACGAGACGAAAGAAGGTTCTGGACAACAGGAATACTGAGATAGGCCAACATTGTACCAAGCATAAGCTCAAACACACGACGAACACAAAGACCTGGAAAGTTCAGAAAGAGAAATTTGAGACCTTAAGTTTTGAGCTCGAGTACGAGATTGAGTAAGAGTACGCCTTTTGGATTTCAGTCCAGTTGTTCCTTAGACCTCTCGCTCTTTCCTATTGCTAACCAGCGCATAAGGAGACTCTAGCAACAAAATTGGTCTGGCAAGTTATTATCAAAAGCATGTGACTTAGATTTGAAAAGTCGTACTTATAGTCAATCTCGCACTGATACTTAAAACTAAAGGCGCCTATATATATATGATGAGAGTTATAACCTGAATGTTTATGTCTAGTTTAATTTCATTTATAACTAGATGGATACAGCCTGGCCGAGAATCAAGGAGGCCGTGAACGACCTCGGATGTCTGAGAATCAGGCTATACTTGAGCCTGGCACTTTTTGATAAACATTATAGCTTTAACATTCTTACACTTGATTCTAAATTAACTTAATAGTAAATTAATAAAAAAAAATTAGTAGAGTAAACACTTGCATAAAAGAACAAGTGGATTAAGAACCTCCAGGCTGAAATTCGTCATTTTAGACACCAGCTGTTATATAAGAACCTTACAATAAATATAATTATGAAGACTTATTCAGGTTGACCTTGAAAAAAGTAGCCTGTTCTTAAATGTGGGTGTTTCCTGTAATGGTAATTTGGAGCAATTATATTATAAGGTGAAGTGTTTGTTACCCCACGTGGGCCTTGGACCAGCCCCGGCCTTGCTGAGTTCCTGTATTTTAATGACTTCATCCTTGGCAGAGGATGAGGAGAACAGAAATGCCAGAGTCTTGTCATCAAAGCACATGATGCTGGGAAGAATGGTGAGCCAGTTCAAAAAACTCAAGTTGCCACTGATTATCAAAATAATCTACAAAGAAAACATCAAAACATCTGAATAAATGAGACAACCATAAAAATTTGACAACATCTTTTTACATCTAACAGGTATTGACAGTCAAAGGCCCAAGACAGTCTGTCTGTGAGGCACGGCTGAAGTACCATTATTACATAAAAAATATGACATCTCTTCCTGCATCAACAAAAATTTACGAATAATCTTATTCTGGAAAACAAAAACTTTCACATGGCCTCACCTGGAATAAAATCTGTAAAATACCACAAGAAATTCGGAATGGTCTTGTAAGAAGGATACAAAAGGGCACCACCAGTTCAACAAAATGATTCATCAGTGTTTCAAACTTGTGGAAAATCTCTGGTGACTGGTGCATAAAGTAACTTATGGGATTTGGCACTGGCTGGGTCTAAAAGAATCAATGATAAAATTCTAATAACTGTTAGCATTGTACTGTCCCAGAAAAAATCCATACCCACCCCATGGAAGGTCATTGGAAATTCCTAGGGGGAGGGGGGTCTTAAAAGTCAAAATTTTAGAAGCAAAGAATGAAGCTAAACTGGAATTTCCTGGGGGGACAGGGGGTGCAAAACAAAAAATCTTCCGTGGGGGGAGGATATATTCTCACTGGAACTGCACATTAACAAACATCTGTTTAGGCCTACAGTTTTTCTTGCAGAATTCTAAGCTCCACCTATGCAAGGTGTCTATGGAATGGACTGAACTGGACTAAATTTGTGGAGCAGCCTTAAACAAAGTGTGGATTGTATTGTATTATTGTAAAAATGCGTGGTTACCCCCAATTTTCTTTTCGGATTTCAATAGCCCTTGCTAAGATCTGCTTTCCCCAAATAGTCATAAACCACATAAAAATACTTCTTTGTTAGTAGGCACCATCCTTAAAAGCATACATGTATGTCTGCACACAAACACACATACACTTCCAGTTTACCTCGTAATGATAGTTCATACATGTCAAGTCTCGCCAACACTGATCACCTCTAATCTTTATCAACCCCTGTTAAACAAACAACAACAACAACTAAAA